>NC_073311.1:62798465-63129715 GCF_027595985.1 Sorex araneus
ACTCTCTTAGGGGCACTTGTCCACCAGAGCAGGGACCCTCAGCCTACTCCTAGCAGTACTCAGTCTCACGGTGCTCGGGCCCCAGAGTTTAGTGCTCGACGGTGTTGTGGGGGACCCAAGGTTCATCGGCAACACTCAGAGCTGGGGATGGAGCTGAGAGCTAGGTACATGAAACACGCATCAGCCTTTCGCTTCATCTCCTGGGTCCAAGTCAAAGTCTTTCCCGGGCCAGAGTGACAGGACAAGTCAGTAGGCATTCGCGTTGCACACAGCTGACCCAGGATCAACCCTTGGCACCAGATATGTGCCCCCAGCCTGTCACGACTGATTCCTGAACACAAAGCCAGGAGTAAGCCCTGAGCCCCGCTGGGTGTGGCCCCAAAGGCCCCCTCAGACCCCCGCAACATTTTTGCCCCTTTGCGATCATGTTTTGGTACATGAAATGCAACATTTAATTTCATTAGACACAGGCTGAAACTTTCTTATTATACAAGCTGAAGTCATTAGCATACTTTTTCATTATAGCCGATCTTCCACTACATTTTAAAATATTTCCTTCATCACTATTAAATGTAGCATAATCAATACATATGATATATATGCGCACAGAACTACTACAGATAAAAAAATCTTAGGTTTAATACTTGCACAAGATTGTTCTGTATGTTTTATTTTTGATTTGTGGACCACATCCCGGGCTTACTCCTGGCTCTGTGCTTAGGGATCACTCCTGGCTGTGGTCAAGGGACCATGATAGGTAGGATCAAAGATCAAACACAGGACAGCTGCATGCAAGAGCCTACCTGCTATACTATCTCTCTAAACTTAACTCTATATTTTCTTCACACCAAAATATCTAGATTAAAAAATAGAGGTAATGGGGTTGGAAAGATAATATTGTGGGTAGGGTGCTTGCCAAACCAGGATCCCCAGCACACCGTATAATCCCTTGAGCACCCCCAAGGAGTAAATCCCAAGCTCAGAGTGAGAAGTAACTCCTGAGCATTACCAGGTGTGCCCCCTCCCCAGAATCCCAGAGCTATTGGGGGTAGTGGAGGGGCTAAAAGATCCTGAAATGTGGTGGAGAGACACAGGTTCATTGCTTGTGGGCATTGTATGGCTGATACATACAGATATTGACTTTCTTTTAGACCTATTTCTTGAAAAACTAAATAAAACATGTATGTCAGAAGGACAATGAAAAGTACTGTCTGGTCTCACTCACATGTGGATTCTACAGAAACAAAGTAAAAGAACAGAGAAATCCAAATGAAAACAAATCCTTGGACTCCAAGAACCGGGGCTCCAAGAGGGTCAGGGAGCTCAGATGCAGTGGACGGTACAGTCAAGGGCTACCGGTACTTTGATGGTGATGCAGTGTGGTGTGGCACATCACTGTAGGACTGTCACCCCGTTGCTCATCGATTTGCTCAAGCGGGCACCAGTAATGTCTCCATTGTGAGGCTTGTTCTGACTGTTTTTGGCATATCGAATACGCCCCGTGGGTAGCTTGCCGTATATATTTTTTAAAAAACACATGCGAAATTACACCCCCAAATCAAATAAGATCTTGTAAGCCAACATTACCTCAATAAGGCATAATTTAGATGGGTGTATGAAACTATCATAATCTTATGGAAAGTAAGTGCATTTTCTTGTAAAGGCCGTACCAATCTGTTTTGTACTCATTTCAAATATTAGATTTCAGAGTGGAGGTAAGAGTAAGTGATTTGAGGGCAGCATTCCCAAAAGTAATTGCAAAGGTTATTCCTCAGGTACAGTAATCTCTCATGTTCACAACTAAATATATATATAAAAAAATTAGTGTCATACAACCTGACTGGTTTTGTGACCTTTGGCCCATAATGTAGACTCTCTTTGCTTCAATTTGCTCCTCTGTAGAAAGCAATAATCACTGCACTCTTCTCACACAATTGTTGAAAGAATTAAATAAAATAATTTATGTAAAGCACTTAACACAGCGCTTCACATGTAGTGACACATAAAACTGTTGACTCCCATTACAACGAGAGCTTTGGATACAACAACCAGGAGAACTACTTTAAAAACCAAATAAAACCCACGTCCCTATGATTACCTTTGTCTGTCACGTCACTGAAACTATCTAGAAACCAAATGCCTTCCCCATTTGGATCATGAGGACACGCCAGCCACACCACCACTGTTTCACTGGCTCTCTGTCATTCCTAGGATTTTTTTAAAAATTTGGCTCATGTTAATAAAATGATTCGTGAAGAGGTATTGCAGGAGGAGGGGCGAGGACAAATTCTGGTCACTTCCACGAGATGACGGACGCGCTGTCCTGAACAGCACTGCGGCACTAACATTCTCGTCACCTCTGATTTTCCCTTTGACAGTTGTCTTTCTAACCTTCCAACGGTTCTATTAGGTCCCCCACAATGGCTAAAGCTTCTAGGGCAGCGCGGTTGACAAATGAAAGGAAGCAACAAATAGCCGGAGAGTGCTCTTTTCCCGGGGCCGCTCCTCCGACGGCAATAGTGATTTTTATTTATTAGCACACGGCCTGTCCTCTATCACGGCTCACTCCCCCCCCACCCCCATGACAGCAAAAGCATTTTAACTTTTAATAAAAATGGGAGAGTGCAGCACTCCTGGGTAAGGCTCTTTCAGTAAAGTGCACGGCTAATGAATATTGTCCATTTGTATCCGAATAATTTATGATGTCAGCAAAGTGTGGGTGGGGAGATGGGAATTAAGTCCTAGTCATTAGTTACCAAGAGAGGGTGAGAGCGGAGAACAGGAGCAGAGAGGCTCTGAGGGCGGGAGGGGTATTGGGGAGTATAAAAGGAAAGGCAATTTGATAGGAAGAAAATAGGGAGCCAGATGGTTATGATCTATCAACAATAGTCACCTTACACAAGTTAACCTGCTTCTCATGGAAGATTTTCATAGCCACTTTTTCTATCTTACATCAACTTGCCACCTTGGGCAGGGATAAACTGCATTAGATCTGCTGTTTCCATGCATTTAATTTGTAATTGTGTGTTTTGTGATAGAAGAAAGAATATTTCCCTACAAGCTTAAGAGTCAAGTTGGAGCAGAAGGTATAGAAGAACTGGGCATATTTAACACAAGTCTAAACTTCTTAAGACAAATGAATAAACAAGCTGGGAAAAAGTTCAGTACTGAATATATCACAGTGGATATGAGAATGCATAGTTTTAAGTAAACTATGTCTATTAATATAATTAAAATAACTGCCTAAATATGTACCTTAATTGTAAATGAAGCAATAATCCTACTATGAAGAATAAATTACACAATTATCTAATTAAATAGATATCTAGACCATGCTAAAAATTAACGATTACATTGTAAAATTTTATTGTTTAAATTGTGAAGGTGGGTGACAGAGAGGATAAAGGGGATATAAAGAGCCCAGAAATAGAAAGCCACTTAACATACATTAGAATAAAAATTTCAAAACTTTAAAAATATGACAGAATGTTTTACCACTGGAAGTGAGAATTAAGGCACATAGAGCCTGATGCTAACCCACTACACATCCTGAATCTTCTCTATCACAACATATGTGAAAACAAATCAGAATCTCAGCTTGCCAGATGCCTGAAAAGATATGAACAATAAAAACTGACATGATTCATATGATAAATCAGAGATTGTGATATGCAGGTAGTTGAGGAATTGAGCTTCAAAGCTACTTATAATTCAAATTATATTTTGATGTCCAAATATATACCATTAGGTTTTGAATCTTAAAAAATTCTGTGATTTGCTAAAATCTATAGATCTAAATTCACACAGATTCCTCCCAACCAAAGAATCCATCTGCCTTATCAACTTGTTATATTTGGTCTCCATCACCTTTCATGGATTTTAGATAGTGTCATTTTAAGAGTAGTTTTAGGTGGAAAAAGACAATTGTTTTATTTGTGTAAGGCCATTTGAATTTTCATAAGCGTACATCCTTTGCTCAACAATGAAACCTACAGTGACATATTATATATGATACGCTATGACCTCTTCCCTCAAAATGCAGATGGACAAAAGAAAGGAAAAGAAAAATCAACCTGTAGGAGATACATTTCATATGTATTTCACTTAAGAAGAAACAAGTGAAAAAAAGAGGAAAGAACAGGAACAAAGATAAATTCAAAAGCTACACATGGGTAAATAGAAAAATAAAGGCATAATTTCAATTTTACTTATATTACCAGTTAGCATGTTTATCTTTTTTTTTTTTTTTGCCTTTTGGGTCTCACCCGGCAATGCACAGGGGTTACTCCTGGCTCTGCACTCAGCAATTACCCCTGGCGGTGCTCAGGGAACTATATGGGATGCTGGGATTCAAACCCGGGTCGGCCGCATGCAAGGCAAACGCCCTACCCACTGTGCTATTGCTCCAGCCCCTAGCATGTTTAGTGAGTATAAAATTGAGCATGTAAACTCTACTGCTATGTCTACTTAAATGCTGAGCTGAATGAATGCATAAGACTATTAATTTTGGCTTCAGTGGCAGAATATATTATTGGAGGGGTGAGAGAGAGCTCAAAGAGCTGGGATGTAGGCTTTGATGCAAGAGGCCCGGGGCTAAACCCCAGGTCCTACATGGCCCTCGAAGCAAGGCTCAGAGCAACTCTGAACACTGAGCCAGGAACCAGGAACATTCCCCTAAAACCACTGGATACTGCCAGGCAGGGACTAACAAGGATGGGGGGGGGGGGAAATGAATATACTGTTAGAGGTATCAGACTACTTAAAAGAAGTCACATGCTCTTACGGTTGCTGTCATTTTCCTTATTTTGTGCAGTTCACACTCATTGGAGCGCTCACACAATCCCATGACTGAGATCAGTCTATCTACCCATTCATGTATTCATATACGTAACAAACAAGTTACCAGCTCCTCTACAGCTGAGACGGGAACTAAGATACATATGGAGCCTCTGCCCCAAGGAGACTGACGTCTCTGGGAAATATGTGCCAAGAGTGATCAGAAACTAATCCCAAACCGCTACCAAGTTCCTATATTCTGTGCCTGCATCTCATTTATTGAAGTCTGAGCAGAGAGAATGATGCCTTAATTATATTAATAGCAAATAAATATAGATATTTCACAATAGATGTTTAGAAGTGCTGTTTATAGTATTAATATATTACTACAATTCTATGATTACCTTGTTAATCTATCGAATCTGCTATGAGATTTATACAAGTGCCTTTGTGCCACAATTAACAAAATAATATGAGTTAAATAACATAAGCAGTATAAGTTAAGTCTCAGAAAGAAATCTATGCTTTCCTAAGACCTGAGGTAAGTTTTTGGAGAAGAAACACTGATTCAGCCCATAACATATGAATAGAAGCATTCTATTACATTTTCAGAAATCTGAATGGAAAACAGTTTTCAAGCAAAAATGAAAATGAGTAAGTAGAATCCATGGAATTCTTAGAAAGGAAAAACATTTGTACTAATACCACTGTGTTGTTTGAATTGTAATTTAAACATTATAGGCTAAAAGAATTCATATGTGTGCCAATACTTTTTTTTTACTACTCCATGAAATGTGGCATTTTTTAAAGGTCACAGTAAAATACAGTAATGGGCCAATGTATTTATTTAGAGAGAAAAGAAATAAAGAATGATTATTGCTGGATTATTGTGAACAAATATTTTATTTAAAAACCATATAAACCATGTGGCCACATACAGATTCTTCAAAAATAATGCACCCATTATTCAACATCATGTACGTATGAGATGTGCGTTTATGTTAGCTTAGGTAAGTGTCAAAGAGCAAAGAGAATCTCTTGAGTTGTCAATTACAAGAGCATCCTTTCTGGATGGCCGAGAACCAAGGCGAGCTAGGTTCAGAGAGAAAAGTAGAACATTCTCAGAGGCACTGAGTATGGAAGATAATGGCGAGTTTATTATCCTCATTATTTAGAAAGTTGTCATTGCAAAGGCTTTAGAGGAACGTGAAAAAAGCAAATGGCTAACTCTGGAAAGGGTATTCATGGTAGAAAATGAAATGTTCACTCCATATCTTTAATTACCATGAATCTCTACAGCACACAGCATTTCAAGTGCTTCTTCTCCGTATATTTCTAAAAACATAATCAGCAACATCTATAAAATCATGTGTCCAACCTAATAACAGAGGGAAACACAATATATAGACACTTGAAAGAACAATCAAATATGGAGAAGAGGGGAGGAGTAAGAAAGAGCAAGATCTGCCAAAGACTCCCTTTTTCCTCCCGTGCTTAGCGTCCAGGAGTCATCCCTGAGCATCACTCCCCTCTGTGTAGACATTCAATGACGGACAGAGATGCAGGCACCTTTAGATCATGGTGAGTATGTAACATTATTTGAACTCAGTTGTCGCTTTAGAAAATATGAAGAGAAAGTGCATGCAGAGCTCAGGGGACGATCCCACCATGACTTGTATACTGATAATTTACCGAATCAAAAAGAAAAAGTTTTGCTTTATTTTGAAAGATGGATAAAAGAAAATCCTGCAAAAAAAAGCAGGTTAGGGATTTGGGTAGAGTATAATGAAATGACAAGTGTTAAATGAATATGCAGATGGGAGTTAGTGCTCCAACCCTCTAGAAGGGATGAACCCAGTAAAATGACAGACCACCCAATTTTCTGACCTGGGGTCAGAGAGCAAGCTTTTACAAACTTGGGAGTGGACTTTTCAAGACATGAAGGCCTGTTCTGCACATGTCAGAAGAGTGAGAATGTTTATACTTCTGGGAAGCTCCCTAAAGGATAGGGAACCTTCGGGAACCTATTTACTGGAGTCTCACGGAAAGGTTCAGAGAATGTGTCAGATGGGCAGATGAGCAGACTCCGCCAGGTGCAGTGCTCACATCGGGAGGGAAAAACAAACACCTGATGAGCCCAGGAGACTTTGCAGAGACCTTAATGCCCTCAGCATAGGCTATGGACTGGCCTCGTTCCTCTAGAAAGGTGACCCAGATAAAGCATAGTCAATGATTGCAACAAACTAGAAATACAATTAGCCATTCTAATAAAGTGTTGCAAAAGTCATAGTGGAAATCTCCAGTAAAATTACAAGCGTTCCCATAATTTTAATCATTTTAAGTGTGGTGGGTGTTTATAATCTAATTTGCAGATGGCAAATAAAATTTAACACAAGAAATTTGGTGGGCTAAACTTAGAGTACTTTCTTTCCCCGAAACTTATAGTCATCCAGGCTGATCTTTATTACCTGACAGAGGTAAATTCATAAGGTCATAATCTACTTAAAGTATATGCTTGTGATGTAAAAAAATTAAATGTGTTCCATTTCTAAAGTGAGAAGAAAAAAGCATCATTGTCGTCAGCTACGGAAGAAGGAGAGTGTACTTTTGTCTTAGTGAGGGTTAAGTCTTTCAAAGAATAGCTCCAAAATTTACAAATTCCACTCAAAAATGTAAAATAGAATAGGTTTCCCTATTATGTAAAATGGAATAAGTTTCCCTATTACAGACTGGGCACCAATTTATTATTTGGATTCATAACCCCTTTTTTTTCTCACCTCTACCTTTCCTTACAGCAAATTGTCCTACTGATGGTAGGGTACCCTCAAAAACCCCAGAAGCAGCAAACAAGTTTCAAAACTCACGACAATGGCTTCCAAGAAGCTCTACCAACACCTTCCACCAATCCCTGACTTGAGTTTTACGGAAACTCTTGATTTTGTCTACGTTTGAGCCTTTCTGGTTTTGTCGTGGCACCTAAAAAATAATGAGCGGTGAGGTTCCACAGCATGGAGGGAAAATATATAATGGAATGGGGGAAAAAGTTTATTCCACACTATCTAAATGACGGGCAGGGGGTTCTCGGCGGGGCTGAAGGACTTTCAGCCCGCTAGCCTCTCACCTGCACTGGACTCACGAGGGCACTCAGCTCTTCCTCTGTGCCAGCCGCTTGGGGCTCTCCGGTGGGCACCTACAATTTGCTAAATTACAAAGTGTGACCTCAGGAGATGTCTGTTTGTTCTATGCAACGCTATATTATAATCGAGATTAGACAAAGAATCAGGGGGATTAGGATGATAGGATATAGGTTCAATTATACTTTCTGGGGTTAATAGGGGCCGTTCCCCAATTCTGGGATCTCGCTTTCACCAATCCAAGATCTTATTTTCCCACCAGGAAGGAAAGTAAACCCCCTCTCCCACCCCCCGTCAGCATTACGAGGCACAGGACTTATCAGCAGTGCAATACCAAGAGGTCTCTGGTATGCTATGATACTCATACCTCCATACAATACTTTTATTAAGCCTCAAAAACATTAAGCTTGATTATAATCAATTTTTTTTTATAATACCACTTTCTTACTGATGCTCATAACACTTGGCTCCCAGGGATGTGCTTATAATGAGATGGCCCGGTGTATTTTCCATTAAAGGCCTCTGTTGGAGTTTCTATAGTGCTTTTTTTTCTCGTATATTTCAAGCTAAATGCGCCCTCTATTTAGATGTGCTCTCACAATAGCCAGTCTCTTTTCAATGATTAATTTTCTATTCAAAACCAGTTTGCTTCCTCTCCCTTTGTCCCACCATCATTTCAGAGCCACTTCTGCCCTTTCCCCCCTTGTCCACTGCAAGGAGATCCCTGTGTGCCGCCCCACCGCCTCCACAGGGCGCAAGCTGCTAGTCTCCAAAGTCCTTGTCGTGACATACAGTCCCAAATATTTAGGCGTTCCCCCCCAGCGAGGGGCGACTCAATTAACCAAACAAAGCCCCGAACAATCAAGCCTGCAACGGAACCCAGAGCCCTGCAGGCCGTATGTTACGTGACCTCCGAGGTCTTTACTGAATCGCATCCCTGAGCTAAAGTGGGCGCTACGTGTGCTGGGTGCCGAGTTTATAAATGCTGGGTGTGTGAGGTGGAATCAGGAAGGGAGTGGGTAACAAAGAGATCGTAATTACTCTCGAAAGAAAAGAAAAACTCCATGGAGAGGGCCGAGGGCCCCCAAGTGCTGCTGGGGAGGCCCCGCACAAAAAGTTCCTCAGCTCAGAATGGATCAGGGTTGGGTTTTGTTCTTTTCTCTCTCTCTCTCTCTCTCTCTCCTCTCTTTCTCTCTCTCTCTTTCTCTCTCCTCTCTTTCTCTCTCTCCTCTTTCCCTCCTCTCTTTCTCTCTCCTCTTTCTCTTTCTCTCTCTCCTCTCTTTCTCTCTCTCACCTCTCTTTCTCTCCTCTCTATCTCTCCTCTTTCTCTCTCCTCTTTCTCTCTACTCTCTTTCTTTCTCTCCTTTCTCTTTCTCTCTCTCCTCTCTTTCTCTTTCTCTCTCTTTCTCTCTCCTCTCTCCTCTCTTTCTCTTTCTCTCTCCTCTCATTCTCTCTATCCTCTCTTTCTCTTTCTCCTCTCTTTCTTTTTCTCTCTCCTCTTTCTATCCTCTTTCTCTCTCCTCTCGTTCTCTCTCTCCTCTCTTTCTCTTTCTCTCTCTCCTCTTTCTTTCTCTCTCCTCTCTTTCTTTCTCTCTCTTTCTCTCTCCTCTCTTTTTCTCTCTCCTCTTTCTCTCTCTCCTCTCTTTCTTTCTCTCTCTCCTCTCTCCTCTTTCTCTCTCTCTCCTCTCTTTCTCTTTCTCTCTCCTCTTTCCCTCTCTCCTCTTTCTCTCTCTCCTCTCTTTCTCTTTCTCTCTCCTCTTTCCCTCTCTCCTCTTTCTCTCTCCTCTCTTTCTCCTTTCTCCTCTCTCTCTCTCTCTCTCACTCTCCCTCATTTCACACGACCTTAATCAAAGTTAACTCTGATTTCGAAACTTCAATGTATTGTGTGCGTCCTCTGAGCTGGTATATTTTGACATGGGCTTAAACAACAGAAGTCATGGGAGCATAATTGATCGCAGCTGGGAACTGCCACCCCGTCTTGCAGAAAGCATCACCTAGCTGGCACATACTACATGCCTGTTACAGATTCCTTTATGAAGCGGGCCCGACAAGAAGACTGGGCATTCTTTGTACCAAACACGCGAATCAAAATCTTCACTGATTTATTTCTCAAGTTTCACTAGACGAGAAACAGTGAGTGGCTGGGCTGTTGGCCTCCGGCCAGCTTGCCTGGGCAGCAAAGGTGGGTGCTAGTTTCATGAAGTTAAATCCAGAACAGGTTTCTAAATAGGCCCCGTCCGCAGCCGCGGAGCAGATACTGAGTCCAAACAATCTTTTCCGTGCACGGACTTCCCGGGGAGCGAGGAGAAAAGGAGGGGAGAGTATCTTACTCAAAAGTTCACTTGTGTGAATCAGATGCCTGTGAATTTCTGCATAGGTATCATTTTCTAATCAGGGATCGCCAAGGTTCAATTCTTATCTAATTATGCTAAGAAGTGGGCCTTTTTCTATGGCTCTGTAACTTTATTTAGTTAACTCAGACTTTCCCCAAATAGAAGAAAGGGACGGGGGAGGGGGAAAAAGAAGAAAGAAAGAAAGAAAGAAAGAAAGGAAAAACTAATAACTCTGCATTAACCGAGAGAAAAGCTACAGTCAGGCCCTTTTCCTATTTTCTTCTATTTGTGTAGCTGTTAGACATTTTGCAAAGGAGGGGAGCACCAGCCAGCCTTCGACAACAAAAGGCCCAGTGTCACCGCGCCAGTCCCAGACATTGTGGAAGGCGGCCCGCAGGAAAAGGCCTGGCTCCAGAGCGAGCCGGGTTGAGCACAGTCACTATATTCACTCAAATTGGCAACAGGTCTCGGCGTTCCTGGCTTTGAGCTGCGAACAAGGGTCGGGATTGAATAACCAATTATACAACCGCTGACTGAGTTTATCCAAGGTTTGCAAACTGCTATAATAGCCCAGTATTCAACCGACTGTTTTATCCTCTTCCAGATATAGTGTCATATCTCCCCTTGTGCTCCATTTACATGTCACTTTATTACATACATCCATTAAAAAGGTTAACACAGTGTCACACTCAATGCCTAAATGCTGCCTTCCAGGAGTTCTGCTTCCCTTGGGGGCATTTGGGAGAGACACCTTTCTCTGTCCTTCACTTTTTTGCAAGTTAAAACCAAGTTTCTGTCAAGACTAGAGAGAGGTTGGATGAAAGAACAGTAGCCAAATGTCAACAGTTTTAAAAATACTCATACAAAAAGGCTGTTTTAACCCACCTTGGTCTATTAGAAATGTGAAAGTTCTGAAGTTTGGCAGTTTAGCCCAGCACCCGAATTTGAGGTGCTCACATAAATTTAGACAAATGTGCACGTCCCTAGCCTCCCCCCTGCCAAAATGAACCTCTTTCTCAGAGTTCAAGAAGATCTAAAGTATTTTTCCCCAGCATATTTGCAATCCTGACATTAGACAAAGTGTCACGATGGAAAAGAAAAGGAAACTTTTTCAAGTAGAATTTCAAGTGATTTTCCTGAATCTGTATACACTTGGCATTCCTGAATGAGACCTCCCACCTCAATAGAAAGGAGACAAGAAACGGTAGAAATATCAAGTGGTCATGAAGGAGGAGACATTCTGGGACACCCTGACACATGTTCCTTTCTCTTCTAGCTCACGTAGTGCTAAGAGTGATCCCCACGATGCTGACCTGCAGCCTAGCCTGCAGCCTGGCACCTTCTATCTCTGAAATCAAACTCCTTTGCCAAGTCTAAGTGACAGTCACTCAAGTCTCTAAAGGGCTTTTCAACACTTACTAACCGCTGGTTAAAAACAGAGAATGGTATAACGCAAGGTCTGTTCGACCTCTCGGTCTTTGGATGCCTGTTGCTTCTGTCTGATTCACAGGAAGCTTCCTTCTCACGCCACATTATGACATGTCACAATGATAACTACATCCAATCACCGTAGCACTAACCAGTACTAACCTGAAATGTGAGTGGTTGTAATTGTTTTCCTCTGTAGTACAGGGATCAAACTCAGGTCTCACCAACTCAGGGCATGAAAGGGACATGTTGACCACCGAGTCGCATCCCTGACCCAAGCGATGGCAACTTTGAGTAACTCATATAGATTCCAATTCTGGCAAAATCTTGTTTGTAAAGAGCAGAGGCTTCGGAGTCAGTCTCTCTCAGTCTTTCTCCTTTTCCTTTTTCCCTCCCTCCCTCCCTCCCTCCCTCCCTCCCTCCCTCCCTCCCTCCCTCCCTCCCTCCCCCCCCTCCCTCCCTCCCTCCCTCCCTCCCTCCCTCCCTCCCTCCCTCCCTCCCTCCCTTCTTCTTTCCCTCCTTCCATCTTTTCTTCCCTCTTTCCTTCCCTCCCTGCCTCCGTCCTTCCTTCCCTCCCTCCGTCCTTCCCTCCCTCTCTGCTTGCTTCCTTCCTTCCTTCCTTCCTTCCTTCCTTCCTTCCTTCCTTCCTTCCTTCCTTCCTTCCTTCCTTCCTTCCTTTCTTTCTTCCTTCCTGCCCTCCCTTTCTTCATTCCTTTTTTTCCCTTCCTACATCTAGCAGAGCTCAGGGTCACACATGGCTTATTGCTTGTGGGTACCCTTAGAGGTGCTCAAAAGTCCATGTGGTGCTTGGGACACAGCCTGGATTTTCCTCACACAGAGCAGGTTCCCCAGTCCTTTTGTGTCATCTCTCCCCCTCCTTCATTTAAAAGCTTAGAAAGTATTCTTCTGTAATGAAGTTTTCCATCTTCATTTACTAACATTTATGTTAGTAAATACCTTAAATATGCTCACCACACAGGGCTTTTGAAGCAATTACTGACATTTCTTTATATGGTGTTTTTTGTTTCAGGATCACGCTTGGCAGAGTTCAGGGTTTGTTCCTGGTTAAGCATTCAGGGATCACTTCCGGCAGGGCTCAGGGGACCATATGGGTGCTGGGGACCAAACCAGAGCTGGCCACGTGCACGGCCAGCAGCCCACTCACTGCACAGAAGCTCCAGTCTCTCAGTGGCCTAAATAGACACATTTGACTTGCCGAGATTTTTTTCCCTCTGCTCTCCTCCCTTCTATCTTTCATCTTCCTCTTCATCACACCACTACCACCATCTTGATCTCTGTAATTCATTTCTCAAACAACCAAATCACCAGCAGTTCAGAGTCACAGAACTCTCCATCACCTTTCGCCTCTTCAAACAAAACATAATTTCCATGCTTTCTGACTCGGAAAAAAATCATCCTTCATTTATTGAGCATTTACTATATTCAGAAGTTTGCAGCGACAACACATAGACCCTTCCAATAAAGAGATTATTTCTCTTTGTATAACTCAGGTGTGCAATATAAAACCCAGCATTTCTGAATATAACAATGCACTCCTTTTTTTTTTGAGTCAATAATAATGCAGCTTATTTTAAGCATGGCTATTTTGGTTATTTTACATCTAAAATCATAAACACTTCTAATTTCTTGACTTCCAACTGTGATGAGAAAGAATATGTTTGCCAAATCTGGTGGTGGAATGGATGATGAGGAGAACAGTATCGAGTCTGAGAAATTAGACTGCAGGGCATCAACGCTCAGAGCAACTCTGCTTTTATTGTCCCCAGAATAAAATTTACTAAATAAGAATTTGTTGTTGATTTTGTAAAATTATTTTTTTTAAAAAAAAGCACATGATTTGTAAGCAGAAGTTCTAGGTTGGATCTCCACTCCTAGCACTGCTGTGGGTTGCACCCCAGAACTTTTGGGTGTGATCTCAATTCCAGAAAAAGGAGAAATAAAATAAATGAAAAGGGTGGGAGGAAATGTTAAAAGTCTACATTTTGGCACATGTTAGGCATACAAAGATGCCAACCAGGAAAGCCAACATGAAACCTAAATTTCAACAGAAAATGTTAAATATAGAAGAACCCAGTGCAATAAGGTTAACAGTTACAGGCAGCTTGAAGCAGTTTAATTCCTTTGTCAACGAGTGTATACCATAGGGAGAAGAAAACTTTGGATTCAGAATTAGATTTGACTCTTGGTTCTAGTCTCTACTGACATGTGACCTTCAGGGAGCTAACCAGTCTCAGCTTGCTCGTTTTTAAAAATGAAATGATGATGCTTTGCCTTCAATGGAGTATGGGAACAGAGACATGGAGAGAGACCACAATGACATGCAGTAGACATGTGTCTTAGACAGGTGCCTACAGAGATGCACGGACTAGAGCTTCATGGAGAATTCCTGCCCTGTCTTTTTCACATCCAACTCCAAGTTCTCACCTTAATGCCTCTCTAATACTGGCAAGAATAGCAGTTTTCTTATTTAGTAGTATTCTAGAATGAATGACACCAAGTAGGTATTTGTAGATTTAAACACATTTTCTAAAGTTAACAGGGTCTTCACCTGGGCTCAAGACTGGGCAGTGGTGGGAAAATGGGCTAAAAAAAGGAAATTCCACTCACTTCTATATTCTCTCTTATATTGGCAATAGATGTAAGTGCAATTAGCCAAAGGATTTATCCCATTAGTTCCATTGGCACTTTGGAAAAATACAAAAAACTGACATTGAAAAATAATATTTATGCATATTTTTCTAAAAATATTTTTTCAAATATGGAAAACTATTGATGCTTTGACTACCACTAAAATGAAAGTCTGTTAGCAAGGAAAGATAAATAAAGAAGAAAAATCCTCTGCATACTATCACCTTAAGGAAAAAAAGCAATTTTACATTAAGAAGTTCTTAATTCTTACACCAAGTTTTATTATTTAGAGGTGATCTTCTGATATATATATAATATATATAGGCAGAGAGTCTCTTGCCCACACATCTGGCTGTCTTTCCCGGGGACCCTCGGAGGGGATAGGCTCCAGCTTCCCTCCCCTCCCCGAGCAGAGCTCTGGCGGCCGAAGACCACCAGAACCTAGCCACAGCCATGCTCGAGGCCCCTCTCCACATGTTCAGACAAGCCTCACACATGAAGGTACCAGCAGAGGAACCCAGGTGTGTGTAATCCCATCAATGGCCAACATCCAGAGACTTAAAAGCAAGCCCCCAGAAGATATCTTATAACCTACTTCTTTCTCTGGGAGAAACTAGCAAGCTACTGAGAGTTTCCTGTCCACATGGGACAACCTTGCAAGCTTCCCATGGTGTATTAATATGCCAAAGCCAGTAACCAGCTGGATCTCATTCCCCTGACCCTGAAAGAGCCTCCAATGTGGCATTATTGGGAAGGCCAAGTAGAGAGAGGCTTCCTAAAATCTCAGGGATAGGACCAATGGAGAGGTTAATGAGACCATTCAAGAAATTTGATGATCAACAGGATTTCATGATTGTGATCGTGATGCTATATATTATTATATGTTATAATATATAATACATATATAATATTATATATATATAATACACAGAGAGCAGTGCTCAGGGCTTACTCCTGGCACTCTCTGTGCTCAGTGAACACTCCTGTCAGTGCTTGGGGAACTATATGGGATGCTGGAGACCTAGGTCAGCTGCATGGATGACAGGCACCTTATAGGCCATGCTGTTTCCAACCCCAAGGCTGAAAGAACAAAAGCTCAACATTATACCTGCTAACTAGAGAAATATACAGAAAGCAATACCATGCAATCCATAGACAGGTAACGAAACTATTAAAAAGATAAGAAATATCAAGACATAAACGAGGACACAAGGAAATGGAAACACATCCCCTGTGCATGGATTTGGAGGATTAACATTGACAAAATGACAATAACTCCCCAAAGCATAACATAAATTCAATGAACTACCTATAAGGATACCTATGGCATTTTACAAAGAAATAGATCAAATACCCCTGAAATTCATATGGAACAATACTACCCTCCATGCCCACACACAGACACATACACAAATAGCTAAAGCAATCCTTGGGGAAAAGAAGATAGGAAGGTGATGCCTACTCAAACTGTACTAAAAACAGTTGTAATTAAAACAGCATGGTATTGGAATAATGACAGACTGGCAGATCAGTAGAATAAGATTGAATATCCTGAAACGCTTTCAAATATATGATCATCTAATCTTTGATTTAAAAAGCAAGATATATGAAGTGGAACAAGGAAAGACTCTTCAACAAGTGGTGCTAGGAAAACTTGGCAGTTATATGTACAGAAATATTAACTAATACCATGTACAAAAGCCAGATAAAAATGAATTAATCAACATCAGTCATGAATCTATAAGGTATATGGCGAAAAATATAGGCAAAACCCTTCATGATGCTGAAGTTTTTAACGTCAGCATTTTCAAAGAGGAAACACAATGACCAAGCAAGCGGAAGCACAGACCAACAAATCGGACTACATTAAGCTAAGATGCTTCTGTAATTCAAAAGAAACTGATCAAGATATGGGGAATTTTTTTTACCCAACACCCTACCAATAAGGGGTTAAATCAAAGATATATAAGGCACTGGTAGAACTTTATGAGAAAAAAACATCCAACTTCATCAAAATATGGGGAGAGGAAATTTAGAGAAATTTTTTCAAAGAAGAAATTAAAATGGCTATAAGACATACAAAATGCTTTACATAAAAATCACCAGAAAGATGCAAATCGAAACAAAAAGATATCATCTCACACCACAGAATAAGAGGAAGAATAAGAGCAACCAGTGCTCGTGCAGATGCAGTGAGACTCTCATTGTTGGTGGGAATGCGGACTGGTCCAGCCTTTTTGGAAAACGATATGGACATTCCTCAAAAAAACAAAACAAAACAAAAACTGGAAATTGAGCTCCCATTTGACCCAGCAATACCTCTTCTGGGAATACACCCTGGGGACCCAAAAACACACAGCAAAAATACCATCTGCACTCCTATGTTCATTGCAGCACTATTCACCATAGCCAGTACCTGGAAACAACCCGAGTGCCTGAGCACAGATGAGTGGACAAAGAAACTATGACGAATCTACACAAGGGAATACTACACAACTGTTAGGAAAGATGAAGTCGTGAAAGTTGCCTACAAGTAGGTGGACTGGAGAGTATCATGCCGAGTGAAATGAGTCAGACAGGAGGGACAGACATAGAAGGACTGCACCCATTTGTGGAATATAAAAAAAAATAGTATGAGACTAACACCCATGGACAGAGCTATCCGGGGCCAGTAGAACTGGTCCACAGTTTGGAGCTTTCACAAGTGTGCGGGGGCTGGGGGGAGGGCATTTAGGATAGAGAAGGGACCACTAGGACAAGAGTAGTGGGAAAGGAGTGCTGAGTACTGAAAGTGGGTAAAGGGACAAACATGATAACCTTTCAGTATCTGTATTGTAAACCATAATTCCCCCAAAAGGGGAGGGGAGGAGAGAGAGGGGTGGGGGAGGCAGAGGGAGAGAGAGAGGTGCATAGCATAGGGGCAGGTGGGGGCAGGCAGAGGGAACCTTGCTACACTGGCGGTGGGAAATGCGCTCTGGTGAAGATGTTGGAACATTGTATGAGTGAAACCCAATTACGAACAACTTTGTAACTCTGTATCTCTCACAGCAATTCAGTTAAAAAATGTAAGAATGTAAAGTTATGTGGGATAGTTTCATCTGAATCTCTGATTTTATAGGACGTGTTTTGAGTGATTTTCCTTTAAACTATTTTAAATGTAGCTACCTACTCTCCTTTTGGGTACTGAAAAATGGAATTAGCCTTATAACCAATACATCATTTTAATGGCTATGATAAACCTATATAACTGAATAGTGACACAAATCACAGGCCAAAGAGATAGTTCTGTAACTCCTATTCTTAATGTCTTGTATGTTTCATATATTGGAGCCATAATTAGGGATTGTTTCTTCATTCCTATGTGCTTATGATAAAAATAAAACTGTCCATGTATATTGATAATTTACATTGTACCATGTATAATACTGTGGCTGATGAAATTATCTCATTTAAATCTTAGAACATGCTTTGGAGTTTCATTTATTCTGCAGAGAAAACAAAGGCTTATAAACAGTAACTCATTACTCAAGGATTCCCACTCAGTGAGGTGTGCTAGAAGAGTCATTCTCCTGAGTGCCGAACCCCAGAGGCCTCTCGCTTACCCAGTAGGCAGACTGACTCACGGAGTCTCCTAAAAATGACCATCAATGACCCACTGCAAACAGAATGGGGTGAGGGGCTGGAGCGATAGCACAGCGGGTAGGGTGTTTGCCTTGCACACGACCAACCCAGGTTCGATTCCCAGGATCCCACATGGTTCCTCGAGCACTGTTGGAGTAATTCCTGAGTGCAGAACCAGGAGTAATCCCTGAGCATCACCAGGTGTGACCCAAAAAGAAAAAATAAAAACCAGAATGGGTTTTGGGTACACAATACCACTGTGAGCTCCTACTGCAGATTATTTGAGTTTTCGAAGGTATCTGAATTCTTGGGGTTTAGAATACAATTTGACCTTTTCCCAAGTCCTCTACAGTCCTCCAACTTTTTTTTTCTTTTTGGGTCACACCCAGCAATGCTCAGGGGTTACTCCTGGCTTTGCACTCAGGAATTACTCCTGGCGGTGCTCGGGGGACCATATGGGATGCCGGGGATCGAACCCAGATTGGCTGCGTGCAAGGAAAATGCCCTACCCGCTGTGCTATCGCTCCGGCCCCAAGTCCTCCAACTTTTAATTATGCTTTTCTGCCATCATTTCCCTGGTCTCTCCATCAGGTGCTTGCCACCGTGGCCAGACCTTTGCTTCTCCGACTAGCCACGTGGACTCGATTCTCTGTCTCATTTCTCAGTTCTAGTCTAGCGAGGCTAGTCTTCGCCCAAACTTCACTTACTCACATCTCAACTGGCATTTGTTGAATGAAAAAGTCATTGTACAAATAGTCTATGAGACTCTTCGAGATCCTCTATACTTCAAGGTGACACAAGACACATGACTGTATCAGACACAATACAAGAGCAATTCCTAATGTGTGAAAAGACCATTTTATAAATGCCATAAAATGACAATGTAAAATGATAAATCTGCATTTTCTAAGCACCTTAATTTTCTCTGATAGATATATATGTATATCAAAGGAGTAATGCTCTGAATACAGGCAGGACTATTACTGCTCCCACTATCTTAAAATATTAAGAGAGGAATCAGAACACCATAGGTTACCACGAATAAATAGCCAGGCAATTTTCTTGTTCTCTAGATGATTGTGAGCTTACATTTTCAATTGTTGGGTGAGTCTATGCTCTTTCTGAAGTGCATGGATTATTCCAGAGAAATAGAATAAGTGTCCCTAACATTGCCTACATCTCATAATTCTTTTAAACACTTAGAAATTAAATTCAAACTGCAACCCAAGAGTAGAGCAGTAGTGCAGCCAGTAAGGTGTTAGCTTCGGATGTGGCAGACCGGATCTGGGTCCCCAAGCACTGCACATGATTCCCCGAGCCCCACCAAAAGTGCCCCTTGAGCACTGAGCATTGCCAGATGTGGCCCAAGCCACCTCACCTCCAACCCAAAGCAAAACAAAACAAAACTGAAGGTCAACAACTACATTTGGGGTGCAACCAAGAAAGCACAAGACTTCAGTGAAGTGAGCCAATGGCCATGAATTGGCAGTCTCCTTCACGGCGATCCTGAGGTATTTTCAAGTGTCATGCCATCCGTTCCACCAGCTTTGGATTCTAAATCCAGTGGGAAGGTATTGATCCAGACTTAAAATCCAAATACTCCAAAATTTACTATATTTTAATATTTATTTATTACAAAAGTATGCAAGTATAAGTAAGGCAATATATAACTATGCCAATGATATATATTTTTAATATTTAGTAAAATTATATATATATATATATTATTTTGCTTGTCTTGGAGCCACACTCAGCAGTGCTCCGGGCTTATTCCTGGCCCTGCAGTCTAAAATCACTCCTGTTGGGTTTGAGGGACCATATTGTGTTTAAATACATATATTTAAAGTATATCCGTATACTAAAAACTATAAATATGAGAATGAATGCGATGATTTCACATGTTTTATTTTCTTAAGACAATTGGTATCCCAAATCTTTATAATCTCTCCAAAATAGACACAACAATTGTGAATAGAAATTTGTTCCTCATGAAACAGCCTATATAACAATATTTATTGTATTCCACTGTGTGCCAGCCACTGTGCTCTACACTAGGACCACAGAGATTCCCTGACCTCTAAGGGGCAGCCAGTTAGACCCCTGAGTCACCGTGAGCGGGACTGTGACCGAGGCCTGCTCCTCAACCTATGGAACACAGACGCAGCTGTCCAGGTGAGGGGAGGAAGAAAGTGAGTGCCAAAAGGGGGCAGCAAGGAAAACTAGATAAAGGAGCCAGGTGGTGAAAGTGGAGATTTTTCAACTGACTGACGAAGACAAAGTTTCCCAAGCAAGGGAAACCAATCTAGGAAAGAGCCTGAGCACAAGAGCTAATTTTCGAAGACATTTGAAATGTTCACTGTGTAAGAGGAACATCAGAACTGGGAAGAGCTAACGCTAGAAAGGCAATGAGAGGCCACGGCATAGGAGTGGGTCTTGGATATCGAAATGAGGAGATACTAAGGCTTTGGATCTGCTCAGGGGATTGATGTAAACAGATTGGTAACCTGCTCCGCTTCAACAGGAAAGAGCAGGAGGACCCACATTGTCTCAAGTATCCAGTGCAGTGATGTTGTGTTGGACCATCTTTTACCCAAACTGATAGCTACTGCGGTGGGAATGGGGGTCTTACTGAGGGGGGGGCAGCATAACAAGTTTACTCTGCCTTAGAGACTGGTAAGACACACAGTCAAAACATATGTAAGCAACTCATGAAAGTGTCTGACTTGAATACTGAGGAATATGAGAAATAAAGATTATTACAGTTTCCCCAGGTAAGAAATTGACTAGAGTATTCTGAGTTTGGGCACCAGTGTAAGGCTTAATTGCTTCTAGCATGCGTGTTTTCCAAAATGAATTCTAAGGTTTCACTATTGTGTCCCAAAATAAAAAGGGTAATTTCCATAATCGTTTAACAATATTCTCACCTGCTAGAGGCCTTGACAAGTACTCAGAAATGGTAAATTGTCCCTAATGACACTTTAACACAACAAATTCAAGAGCAATCATTGGGAAAAAGAGAGAGATTATGATTATCAAAATGTCATCTAAAGCCAATATAGTTACTTGACTTTACTTCTTCTGAATTAACTCAATCTCTTCTAAAATGTTGGAGACATGCTATATAGCGCCAGCAAGTACATTTAAATGACAAAAACAAAGTAACAAGTAGCTAGTGTGTTTTAATAATGTATGTACATAAATTTGGAAATAATCAAGTGTAATTAGTTTGGTAGTTTTTTTAAAAAAAATTATCTATTGCCTAACATGGAGATACCTGTGTTTCTATTATACATATCTATAATACAGCCATATTCTATTCTAAAACTGTTTCTAGTCCATATGATGAAGTGAAAATTTTGAGTTTGACACTAAGTGAATTATGACTAAGAAACACTGGTCTAAAATTAATTGCATGGGAACTTCTTGTTATTTCAGTTCTTTTTGGCAACTTTGATCTCAAGCATATGGTTTTAGGAAATTTCTCAAAAAAGTTTTGTTTGTTAATTCATGATTATATATGTGTTATATATAATGAATATATGATCACAGAGATGCATATCCATGTGCAGACGTTTAAGTATATTTATATATCTGCATAATATACTTAAATATACTTTATATTTTTAAATAGCTGCATATATAGGAATATATGTGCATATGAGGACAAATACCCTAATAACCCAAGATGTTCTGTTTGAATTGAACTGCTCTGTTGCTGAAGAGATAGTCCAGTAGGTAAAGAATTTGCTTTGCACATGGTCAACCTGGGTTCAATCCCCAACATCCGTCTCCTGAGCTCTGCCAGGAATGATACCTAAGTGAGAACCAGGAGCAAACCCTGAGACCACAGGGTGTTTTCCAATCCAAATTCCAACCCCCTCAAAATAAAGTTGACTCTAGCACAGCAATTTTTTTAAACCACATTCAAGGGGCTGGAGTAATGGGAGTTTCCTAAGCTTACACAGGGCAAACCCAGATTCAATTCCTTGAAACATATAAGGTCCCCCAAACCCCACCAGCAAGGACCCCTAAGCACACAGCCAGAAGTAAGCTCTGAGCACTTCCGTGTGCGGCCAAAAGCCATATAAATCAATGAGTAAACAAGTCACATTCAAGTATGAGCCACTGGTGGTACACACCAGTATTAACATGCTAAAAGTTCTGTATGACTGAAATCCAACTATGAACAGTGTTGTAAGGGTCTATCTCACAGTGATTCAATAAAAAAGTTAAAGAAAGAAAATTTCCATGGGAGTGTGTCATTCATGCCTAAGGGATAATGTTAGATACAGCAATGATACCAGGATGATCCAAGGAACCTCCCTCAAATCAATATTTGCTTAGAGTTTCCTAGGAGAAATTTTATGGAAAATAAAGACTCATGTTGATACATTAAAATTTTGGATTGATTTCTGAAAATTCTGGGTACTGTATCTAATTTTTTTTTCTTTTTGGGTCACACACTTTTATGCACAGGGGTTACTCCTGACTCATGCACTCAGGAATTAAGGAGTTATTCCTGGAAGTGCTCAGGGTACCGTATGGGATACTGGAAACTGAACTTGGGTCAGATGCATGCAAGGCAAATGTCCTATCCGCTGTACTATCACTCCAGCCCCTACCTAATAATTTTTAAAAGCTAAACTTCATTGTGACAGTAGAAATACATTTTCCTTATACTGATATTGAATTACTACAGATTATATCTCACAAAAATCAATAAGTCAAAAATAAATTCTATGCTCAACACTTTATTTAAATAATGAGATCATCTCCTACTTTCAAAGATCTTACAATAAAGAAGTATTTTTAAGGGAACTGATGTGCAGCACTGTAGCACTGTTGTCCCATTGTTCATCGATTTGTTTGAGTGGGCACCAGTAACGTCTCCATTGTGAGATTTGTTGTTACTGTTTTTGCCATATCCAATATGCCACGGGGAGCTTGCCAGGCTCTGCCATGTGGGCAGGATACTCTCTGTAGCTTGCCGGGCTCTCCTCGAGAGACGGAGGAATCGAACCTGGGTCAGCTGTGTGCAAGGCAAATAAATGCCCTACCCGCTATGAACTGATATGTAAAAAGCAAAAAAGGACATAAGTGCTAACCCATTGATTCTGTATATGAAAAAAAAAAAGAGGAAAGAAACACCGACACAAACATTCATCCAAACTTCTTCAAAAACGCAGAATTTATTGTGAGTTAGCAGAAGAGATGAGATTAGAACAACCGCACAAAACTGGGTTAGAACGTGCTGGCACAGACAACAGAATGTGCGGGCACATACAATAAATAGCAAAGCTTTCCTCCTCGCCATTGGTAGGCACTTGATGAGGAAGGAGTAAATAACGTGCCTGAACTTTGGAGGCCTCGGAAAAGCTGTGTGTGTGTGCCGTGGGTCTAGTGGACAGTCGGGAGCTCCAGATGTGTTTGAAAATAGAGCGGTGGAACCACAGAACTGACACTCCCCAACCTGAGTCTGGCAGGACACGGCAGGGAGGCTGTCTCGGGAGGGAG
This sequence comes from Sorex araneus, assembly GCF_027595985.1. Lineage (NCBI taxonomy): Eukaryota > Metazoa > Chordata > Mammalia > Eulipotyphla > Soricidae > Sorex > Sorex araneus. The sequence continues at coordinate 62,821,921 of NC_073311.1, forward strand.
TAGGAGTGGTGCAAGGAAGCTCCGGTTCTATTCTGAGGCTGCAGCCTCACGTGCTGTGCGGGGTGAGAAAGGAAGGGTGGGAAGGAGAAAGGAAGAAGGGAAGTGTGACAGGGACACCCCCCCAAGAGAGCTTGTGAGGTTACATCCTCACGTCAATACCCCTTGCTTGTCTCGGTGGCCCTGTGTTCCTCGGATTCCCCTCGCCCCGTCCCAGAGTGGGCGACAAACACTACGAGTGGCCGGTTTCCAGGGCGAGGCATCCAAAGCAAGGTCATTCGCCTCAGGAAGCACAAGGAGATGCACTTGAAGATTTTTCGCAAACACCTGTGTGGTCACAATGTCCTGCCTGTTTGTGGCACCAGCATTTGGAACCCAGGGCCTCAGACACGGCAGGCATGTGCCTTATCACTGATCCACGCAGCCCCTGCTCCCAAATCTTAAAAGATCTTTTATTTAACTTTAACCAATGAACTCAAGTTGGTCCGAATTTTTCCTCCTCCTAATTTCTGCGCTGTAATGCCGTGAGCAGATGATTGTTACTAATAGATAATGGCAGAAATCTTGGGAGTAAGGAAAACGTGTTTTCACACAAGTGCTGATTGTTTAAAACAGCTGGTCCCGCCTTTTTGTGAGAGAAAATAAAAGGGAAAACAAAGCTGAGTTTCATTTTATTACCCGCCATGCTATGTTTAAAGTAATTAAGAAATTACTTGAAAATAATGAAAAGTAGAAGAAGGGAAATGACTTCAGGATGATCATTTCAAATGCAGAAAGATCTCAGCAGAAGAAAGCTGAACACTTATAGATAATGTTAGAACTTTCTGGGTTAGATTTTATTCACCCCCCCCCCCCAACACACACTTTTATCACTGTCTATTCCTCAGTGAACAATCATTCTTTCTTCAGAGAGTATCTTTCTAAAGATTCCTACATCAACACTGAAGGGAAATTTTGGAAAAGTGAAGCTAAAACATCAACAGACAAATCCAGAACATGAATTTTTTTAAGCAAAATTAAGAAGAAACAAGTCATGATGATTTCAAGTTAACAGACAATACTACTTAAAAGTAACTAAGGAAAAATTTAAAATTAAAAGACTAGGATTTAATAGCAAGAGTGACTATATCTGCTTTTTTTTTAATGGACAAGTACTTCCATAGCACTGTAGCATTACTGAAGCAGACGAGAGTCATGAAAGGTCAATTTCTTTCCAGTATACATCTTACATTACAAGGTCTCCAACCCTAGGGAGGACATCGGAATAGACAATATGTTCTACAGCTAAAATATTTGGAATATTCACAATATTACAAACTTCTAGTTTTACCTATATGGCTTTTTTCCCAATCATAGTCTAGAATCTCACTCTGTAATATAAACTTTGTGTTGTATCATAATCAACGAGCTAGACGTTGGGATGTGGTAATGGGATGTGAAGGTACCTCAGTGTTGCAGCACATGCTTTGCATGCAAGAAGCCTGTGTACAATCCTCAGCGCCACACCCTACCCTGAGCACAGCACCAGGAGCAGTCCCCGGGTACCAATGGGTATGGTCCTTCAAGCAAGCAATCAAACAAAAATACAGGGGCTGGAGAGATAGTACAGCTACTAAGATCTTTACTTGTCCCATCCCCAGCATGCCATTGTGTGTTGCTGAGTGTGAGAAAGAAAGAAAGAAAGAAAGAAAGAAAGAAAGAAAGAAAGAAAGAAAGAAAGAAAGAAAGAAAGAAAGAAAGAAAGAAAGAAAGAAAGAAAGAAAGATTGAAAGAAAGAAGAAAAGAAAAAGAAAAAAACTACCACAAACAACAACAACAACCAAGGATGTGAGCATATGAGAATTTTCTGTTTTCTTCAAAATAGTAGTAATAAGAAATATGATTCTCTGATATAAAAAAATTAAAATCATGGGCAAATTCAAAGATATATTAAGGCAAAATAGTTCACCCGGTTCTTAGGAGCCTTAATGTAGGGGACAGAGGCAAACCTCCGGGGTAGATGCCCTAATATTGATGCCCTGAATTGGATTTCCAGTGCTGAGCGAGCACACACACGCTCACACACACAGTCACACATACACACAATGTGATCTGCTTTGTGATAAAAGTACAAATATATGAAACAAAAACATCAGTCCAAGAGAAAGTTCTGTATTCCCAACGTGGTGGAGAAGGGGGTCACTGGAAGAGCTTGAAGTTGAATGAACAGAGGAAAAGAAGCAGAAAGACCTCTTCGGTGAAAGTATCTGAGGCTATAAATGCGTCGGCATTTCTAAGACAGGCCTGGGGGGCTCCAAGCCTGCAGCCCATCCTCATGAGGATGTTTCATTAGTTCCAGAGAGAAATGCGCCTTTCCTGTTCTAATCATGCCGACCAAGATCTCTGAGACAATTATTTGGCTTTCCAGGTACATCTACTTATGGGAAAAGATAAAGTACTTTTAGGCTACCACGGTGTATTAAATATGCCAAAAACAGTAACAACAAGTTTCAAGATGGAGATGTTACTGGTGCCCACTTAAGCAAGTCGATGAGCAACAGCACTTGGATGACATGAAAAGCTTGCTCTAGGATCGATCCCCATTGAAACCAGATTCTCTGTAAGGGGGTGTGCACGGTGACACCCACAGAGACTCAGGCATGTCTCTGAGATGGGGGAGGCTCTGAAGAAGGTCCCCTCCCTCCCAGTCGGCTCTCACAGACAGTGCCCCTTCCTTGCAGATCTTTCCCCAGCACTGAATCTAAAAGTCACCGACAACGATACTAGTTTATATTCTTCTTTCAGAAGTGATATAGAGATCATAGAAGAACTCTTTAAACTGGTACTGCAATGCCAACTAGATGAAAGACAGAATTAAGTCTAGATTCTAGAAAAAGAAATAATATTAGAAGAACAAGATATTTGCCATAGTATAATTTCAGAAGCTGTGCCACTTTGGAAGGAATAACCAAATGAAATCGTTTTATCTTATTAGTGTTTAGAAATAAAACAAATTAAACCAAATGCTGAGTAAGCAAGTTGAAAGAGTTTATTTAAATAAACACAAAATTCCTTTGAAAACTATTGTTCTAAGATGATTGTTCTTTGGAACTTATTTTAATAAATAAAAATAACAAATAATGCAAGCAAAGAATAAGAGAAAAGTAATTCACAGAATAAATATTTAACATGTTAACCTTTAGTACACATTTCACTGAGAAATATTCATTTGAGCCAGGCTGGGGAGAGAGTCTAGCAGTCGGGCATTTGCCTTACATGAGGCTTACCCAGGTCTGATTCCTGGCACCCCTTATCATTCCCCAGCACCACCAGGAGTGACCCTCGAGTACAAAGTCAGAAGAGTAAGGCCTGAGTACAGCTGGGTGTGAGAAAGAAGGAAGGAAGGAAGGAAGGAAGGAAGGAAGGAAGGAAGGAAGGAAGGAAGGAAGGAAGGAAGGAAGGAAGGAAGGAAGGAAGGAAGGAAGGAAGGAAGGAAGGAAGGAAGGAAGGAAGGAAGGCAAGGAGGGAGGAAAGGAAAGGAGAAAGGAAGGAAAGGGAAGGAAGGAAACAGACAGAGAGGAAGAGGAAAAGGAGATGGAAAAAGATGAATTTTTAATTGTCTTAACTTTTGACAGAATTTATTTATATTTTATGAACAATAAGTCAGCTATTTTATTAATGCTCGACAAGAGTAGAAGTTAAGTGAAATTATACCGGAAGCAACTTGTTCCTAATATGTTATAAAACATCTCCTCACCATTTAGCAAATACCCACAGAGAACCTACAGGCAACAGGCACAGCCAAGCACAGAGTCCTACAGCCTAGAGACTTGCAGTAGAAATAAACGAAGGTTCTGAACTCCAGTTATTTTTGTCTTTATAACAACCCAACTCAATAAGAATTTATTGCTGAACATTACTATCTGAAATTTATCAGCAAATCACTAAAATGCCCTAGTACAACATGGAGAAACAATTAGCTCAGACATAGCTGTGAGGGTAGCAAGCCACAGGACTAAGGTACCCATCACTTTAAATAAGTCACATGTCCTCAAGTGCATGACACAAGCTCTGAAAATTCTTGTGAACCTATGCATAACTCCTTTGTTGATTTGATTACTATGCTACTCTCACTGTATCACTGTCATCCCGTTGTTTGTCAATTTACTCGAGTGGGCACCAGTAATGTCTCTATTCCTCCCAGCCCTGAGATTCTAGCAGCCTCTCCTTATTCCTCTTTCCCAATGACTGGAGGCTCTTTCAGGATCAGGGGAATGAGACCTACATTACTGTTTTTGGCATATAGAATACGCCAAGGGCAGCTTCCCAGGCAATGCCAGTGCAGGCAGGATATTCTCAGAAGTCTGCGGGGCTCTCCGAGAGGAATATACATTACTCTATGATTTGTTGCCTACTGTCTGAACTCCATCAAATATGGTGTGGTAATTTTGGAAAATGGGTAGGAAGTGTCTTATAATATGTCTGGAAAGCGCTCTGGAGTGTGGAGGTGGTTGGGTAGTGGAGGTCAGCTGCCGGGGCTGGGTCTCTTGGGGCAGAAAGGGTTCTCACCCACCCCCCTCTAGGGCGCCCAGAGTAAAAATAGCCTGGTTTGGAGTCCCTACCATGCTACACTTATACATGATTAAAATCATCATATGAAACAAATAATGGTCATGTGAGTATAGAGAATTCTATGAAGGTCTACTAATATTAATCTACAATGCTTTCATAATGATATTAAAAATGTTCTTCAGAGAATGGAGTGATAGCACAGCGGGGAGGGCATTTGCCTTGCACTTGGCCAACCTGGGTTCGATTCCCAGCATATCATATGGTTCCTGAGCACCACCAGGAATGATTCCTGAGTGCAGAGCCAGGAGTAACCCCTGAGCACCGCCAGTATGACCCAAAAAGAAAAAAATGAATAAATAAAAATTTAAATTAAAATTAAATAAATATGGTATTCATCTTAATATCAGTGCATTATACGACTTGGGAAAGATCATGACAACTGACAAAAAAGAAAATTTAAGAGTTATATAATTCTTTTACAACACAAGAGCTTTTATTTAGAGGTGAAGCACTTAGACAACTATAGAATTAGCAATTTACTCTTTAAATTTAGTCTTTAGACATTGTAAATCAAAATTTACTTTCACGAATACCTCAGTTTTCCACTTCCATCAGTTTGTTGTTACAAGAGTAACATAAATGTTAAAGTGGTGTCATTTGTATTTAAACTAAACATTGAAATATTTGTGAAGAAAAAACCGGGAATGGAAGTTACAAAATTTTTTTAAAAGGCATTTTAATCAGAAGACTAAGTCATTAAGAAGATATTTAATATATTCTGAAATTTATTTCAAAAAGTTGTTCCAAATTCACTCATCAGAACCTTGCAGATAAATGGCTTACACAGATAATGTTAATGAATGTTATATATTTGTGTTCCTAAAACACTAAAGTAATTCACAGTTAGACAGAAATTTTACATAAACGCAGAAACTCTAGAATGGATTGTTAATGCTCTAGTTCAGTGTTATCCAAAATGGGTAATACACATACCTGGTGGAGAGCCTGAAAAATTGAGTGAGGTTCACAGGGTCAATTTTGGGGAGCACTTCCTGCATGTTCTCTTAAAGAACACAGATTTCAAAGGGCATTTTGAGTGATATTTTTTTCTGATGGGTTGGGGGGCAGAGGTGGTTGGTGAATCCAGAACCCTTGTTCTAGATGTATAAAATGCCCACAAAACATGAGTCCTTAACTTTAATATCACTGTGTCATTGTAGCACCGTCATCCCGTTGTTCATCGATTTGCTGGAGTGTGCACCAGTAACGTCTCCATTGTGAGACTTGATGCTACTGTTTTTGGCATATCAAAATCAATATAAATTTACTCAGTCTCTGAAAAATTAAATAATAATACAAGATTTACTGATTTTTCCCATGACGCTGTTAAATCAAAGGCATATTCCTTTCTTCTATTTTCATTAGCATTCTCTGTCTTCTGCTGAGCCAGATTACTAACGGAAAAGCAGAGAATGAAAGGTTTCTTTTTTCTTTTAATGGGAAAAAGAAAGAATTTAAACTTCTTTGAGTTTAAAATAAGAAAAACCGGCTATAGCTAATTAATTTGGACCTCTTAGTGTTTCTTTATTTATTCATTTGGGTTGGGCGTACACCTGGCTGTGCTCAGGAATCATTCCTAGTGGTGCTGGTGAAAGGAACTGAATCTGGGTTGGCTGTGTGCAAGGTAAGTATCTTATTTGCTGTTGTATTTCTCCAGACATTTTTTTATGTTAAAGTGAAACAGTGCATCATCCTTCCCCAGTGCTTATCCAATTATTTTCTCAAGGATAGTAAATTGTTAGTGTAACAGGATATGCCTCTTACCAAATCATTGGCTAATCCCTCAGCAGATGATGTTTCAATCACACCAGAAAGACAAACTGTCACTTAGAATACTGAAAACTAAATTCTATATTCTTAGTAATAACATGGGGAGCCGCAGGGTCCAACTATGTAGTTATTTAAATTGTAAAAGTCTTCATTTTAAATATTTTTCTTTTCAATGAAGACAGTTATTACTTAAGACTGTCTTGATTGGTAACTATGAAATTTAAAGAAAATTCTGAGAAAATAATGACCTGAATGTAGTAAGCCAATATTTTAGAACTAACTGCTATATTTTAAATCAGTAAACATATCAAAGTCACCTATCTTTAATTTGCAGAATTCTAGAATATACTCTAGTGGATTAGTGCTCCTATCATTAATTACTTTCCAAAAAGAAATTTTTTAAAGTAGATATGTAACAACACTAAATTGTATGGTGAAGCATAAATAAAGTGTATTTTAAGCTACTGAACTTTTACTGCTTTTAAATACTTTTAATATTGATTACTTTAAATATTGGTTTATTTAGAGCCCATCAAATAGACAAACAATCGGTAGTAACACTTAAGATAAAAATATTTTTAAAAGTTTAAAATTGAGTAAATCCTATTTATTTTGATTATGCAAGACTTATTTCCTTTTATAATTTAGTGCAGATGTAAGCCTATCCCTGAAGTAATGTCACCCATATTCATTTATATCAAAGTGGTTCCCTATATTTCCCAGACAATTCAGGAGTCAGTGCTGGGACATTCACTGTGATAATAAATTAAGAAGCACTGATATTGCTCGTGTGGCTCTTGGAAGAAGAACCAAAATGCCCTGGGAACTGTTCCCAAGTTATACAGCTTCAGGTCAATCACAGATCTTCCTGCGACCTCAGGTACTAAGGACACAGGGATAGAAAAGGTACTAGATGAACTAACTTCTAGATACCAGTGTAATAGCACAGAGGTTGGGCGCAGCCTTTCATGCAGCCGACCCGTGTTCGATTCCTCCGCCCCTCTCGGAGAGCCCAGCAGGCTGCTGAGAGTATGGAGCCCACACGGCAGAGCCTGGCAAGCTACCCATGCATATTGGATATGCCAAAAACAGTAACAATAAGTCTCTCAATGAGAGACATTACTGGTGCCCGCTCGAAAAAATTGATCAGCAATGGGATGACAGTGACAATGACAGTGACCAGTGTAATTAAAAACATTAAATATACATAAAATATATTGTCTTTCGAGTTATCTAATCACAAGGAATAGACGAACTAAGGTACGTATATACCATCTATGAGAGCTAATGGTATGGAAGGCGCAAGTACTGAAGATTTGGAAAGGCAGAATCAGGAAGTGGTTGTAATTCTGAACCACTGAAGTGTCCAAGAGCCTGACCAAGATACCAGGCGGAACACCAGGGCTATTTCTTCCCAGGGCCAATTCTTACCCTAATTATTTTTATAGAACAACTCAAATTTGCTAATTACAAAATAGAGACAACACTGGCAACTCCTTCAAGTTCGAGTTCAAGGAGAAGGAACTTGACAGATGGGATCTAGCCCTGTTCGAGGAGGATGGTGCTACAGAACGGCGTGTCTCACGAAAGCTGCCTCCTGAAGCACCATTCGGGTCACACTCTGATCAAGCAAGAGCAGAACGAAGAACACGTGACTGGAGTTCTGATCAAGGACCGTCATTCTCTCCTCCCCTAACAGCGGTCCCTGTGGGACACGGGGAGGAGGAGGACCTACCCAGTAACGATATCAAGGGCCAAGCCGAGCTCCGTGCTTGGAGGTGGGGTGCCCCCAGCAGTGGCACCTGGGATCAGATGAGGGTCACAGCCCCCTGGATGCCCGAAAGGTAACTCCTGCACCATGCCCGTGGCGTGCCAGCCATTTATTCCTGAGCTAGCCCACTTCAACACACACACACACACACACATACACACACACACACACACACACACAGCTTCCTCCAGAAGGCACTTGTACGTGTTCCACAAACTGATAGTGGCATACCCCGTGTGCTCTGGGAGTCTGGGATCCCCCCCCCCCCCGGGAGGCTGGGCCTGATGATCTTGGGCTCAGAACTGCAACACAATGCTCAGACCCAGTTTGGCTCAGGGTTGGTGGTCCCTGGCAGTCACGTGGAACCTCCCTGGCAGTGCTTGGAGATCTAGGAGGGGCCAGGGACTAAACCGGAGGTCTCTTGCATGTGCACATAAGGTCTGTGTGCTCGTGCCCTGAAACTCTCGCCTGGACACCCAGGTCCCGCACTGACTGGGATCTAACTCTGGATTTCTGTTTCCTGGGGTTCTATTCAAACTAGGCGTTATGTGCAAGAACAACAACAACGAAAACTCACGCATTAACAACTGGCACTGCAGACCCCATAACTAAAGCAGGGTGAGGCCCTGTATTAACTGACAGGCATTCATGGAATCCCTTGGAAGCTGGGGAAGCCAAAGTGATGCAGGGTGGGGGGGAGGGCTGAGGCAGCCAGAGTCATAAAGGGGCACTCGGGCGCGCAGCCAAAGCCCGAGAATAATTCTAATGTTTATTAATGTGTACCTGCTGAATATCAGCTTTGTCTTACTGAAACATCTGTCACGGTGAGCTACAATTTACAGACTTCTCCTGTCTCCCTACACCGCAGTAAGGTCCTTGAGAGAAGGTATGATAATCTGACTTTCCTATTTTCTCCGTATCCCCTAGACTTACAACACGGTGTAAGACAAAGAAGGCACTTAGGAAATTTTTGGAGCTACTCCGTGAAATTTCAGGGACCAATTAGAGGTGGAACTAAATGGTTTTGACACAGCATACTTGCCTACTTTAAAAGTGGAAGGGAGTCGGGCTGGGTAGAAATAGCTCGAGTGGGAGAGGACACGCTGAGTACAAGCACGGTCCTGAATGCCGTCACCAGATCCTCCACCCCAGGCACCAGGCGTGGCACCGATGGCCTTGGAGAACACCAAGCCCGAGGACTCAACAGTCAAACCCACACTGTGAGGTGGGCACTGCTGGGTTGACCCTAGTTCTGAGCGCCTGGAGGCATGACCCCTTCTAAAAATATATGTGCTTAAGGTGTAATAGAGCGATCATATCATTCTACAAGTCATCCAAGTCAGAATGCTTTCAAGTTAAGAAAGCCGAGCCCAGAATGGGAGAGAGTGCCTGGGTAAGGTGCGTGCCCTGCGTGTGGCTCTCCAGGTTGGATCCCCGCATAAGGTCCCCAGTGCACTGTCGGGAATGACCCCCCAAGCCGAGAGCCAGGAAAAAGTCCCAAGCGCCACCAGATATGACCCCAAAACAAAGTCACTTTTATTTTAATCCATAAGTTTAGAACCAAAAGCAATGGGGCTAAAGTTACTAATCCTAAAAATGTCACTGTAACACGGTAATCTGGAAAGTCATAAACATGACTCAGATGGAAATTAGACATGATCATTACTCAAACGCAATGTTGACTCAGCTGAAGTATGGAACAAGCTCCTGACTTCTAGTCCAAATGTTCTAGGGTCTTTTTTTTTTTCTTTTTGGGTCACACCCAGTGATACACAGGAGTTACTCCTGGATCTGCACTCAGGAATTACTCCTGGCGGTGCTCAGGGGACGATATGGGATGCTGGGAATCAAACCCAGATTGGCCACGTGTAAGGCAAATGCCCTCCCTGCTGTGCTATTGCTCCAGCCCCTCTAGGGTCATTTTATGGCAGTTAAAATGCTCTCTGTTCCAGACGGCTGACAAAAGGGATTCACACATTTTATTTGATGCAAGGTTAGCCCATATAAGAATGAACAGTCATCTAAAATATACCAATACAACATTAATTACAATCATACCATTCCTTTTTTTTTTTTTTTTTTGCTTTTTAAGTTATACCCAGTGAAGGTCAGGGGTTATTCCTGGCTCTGCACTCAGGAATTACTGTTGGTGGTGCTACAACTCTGGCCACATACCACTCCTTTTGAACAACAACCACTGCAAACACTGGAATGTAAAGTGACTATCAAGAGAGCTCAATGTTGGGCATTCTACACCACGTGATCTGAGAAATAATCCAAAGCGTCAGACACTGGCTGCACCACAAAAAGCTAGCAACATCACTGGCATCAGACATAAAGTGAAACAGAGTCATAAATTTGTGACAATATAGTCCAAGCATCCTGTTTATCAACAACGTAAGCAGAGGAGATGAGTGGGGACATAAGACAGCCCTCTCCTTTGGCCTGATACGGTAGCAGATTTCAGAGCCTGAAGGAGCGAAAGTTGTCTTTTCACGTAAACACGGAAGAAGCCTTCACTGCTAGCTCACAACACTGGTATTCCTCCAGACACTATGCCGGGGTAATAGGAACAAATGAATGATAAAAGCAGGTGTGAAAGCGTTCTTGAAAAGTGAAAATAATTACTCGTGATTTTGTGCCCTTCCCTATTAACACAGAAAAAAAACTGGCATTATAAGTAGACATAAAATGCAATGAGAAATAAGCAAGAGAATGCAGAGAAGACATTCCATTAAATTTACTTATTTTCTGATAAAATGAATTAAGGGGGTGAAGCTGCCGAGTAACCTATATAAAAGGTAGATCTGGTGCAATCATCTTCCTTCTGGCTGGGCAGAGCTACAACCATTTATCTGAGGTATACAAGAAAAAAACAAACCAGTTGTACAGGTATTAAAAAGTTTTTCTTAGGCACAAATCTGAGTGACAAGCTCCCCGGGGGTAGTAATTAATGAGACATCTGATTTGATTTGATTTAGAGCTAGATCCTGCAATAGCATTTTTTATGAACATTTAAAAAATATTTTAATGCAGAATAATAATATACTGCAAAAGTATCATTTAATAAAAACACTAGTGCAATGGCCTAGGATTGGAACGTGATGAAATTCTGCTTTGTCCAGGGATAAATTTTTGAAGTTTTTAGTAATTAGTATGAAAATTTCACTTTGAAACTGAGATTCTGCTAACAGCAGAATTCAGATCTTATACAATTTGACAAGAACATGGACTATATGTTATATAGTTCTTATTAACATATTCAATAAATACTTATTGAACACATTATATGTGCCAGGCACAAATCATCATGAATGAAGAACAATATTGAATTTAGATAAAAGAAATAGATTGAGCAACAATAAAATGACTTGCTTCTCTATATATTGTTAGATGAAAAGCCTCATACAAGATAAAAAGTAAATAATTTACAGAGCACAGAAAATATTTGTACCCTACCCCTAAGGTCTATATCAATGAATCTTTTTTTTAGATGGCAGTGCTGTCATGTTAGAGGTAAATGTTTTCAAAACTTTATGCACAAGCCATAAATCTCCCAGGGTAATATACAAAAACCTCTTCTCTGTCCAAATATCCCAGCTTTACAACAGAGAAGTTGCTACGATTCAGGAGAAAGCGCGAGGAGATATACGAAGGTCAAATAGCCTTCCCTGTCCTCCTGCCTGTTCCCAGAGGCCCTCCCTCTCTCTCATGAGTCTTCCCTGTCCTCGTGCCTGTTCCTCAGAGGTCCCTGCTCTCTTGAATCTCCAAAACTCCCCTTCGTGAATCCACCAGGACAACATGAACACTGAATAACCGCTTTGAAAGTTTCCTGGCACCTGGATAAGATTCCACCTGTCCCTCTTTGTCCTTCATCCTGACATCTGCCCTGATGTCTGGCACAGAGCATCTAAGGAGTGAAGGAACGGGGAGAGGGGAGGAAGGGAGAAAGAATGAGGGAGGCTGCGGAGATACGAACAGAGAATGAATGTTGGAATCGTGATGCAATCCAAGAGCGCCCATTTTCCTAGTTGAACTCAGTTGATTTCATTGAAATCCAATTTTCATTAGGCTAACCTTTTAAAGCATTTCCTGGCATTAAAAATATCTTAAGTTCAATAGTTACAAAACCTATTTCTAATATGCAATGAAGATGTCCTTTCCTACCTTGTCTAGGATTGATGTCTGAAGTGAGGGAATGAAAATATGCTTCTTAGTATGAGAATTGAGAGAGAGGTGAGCTGTTACTTGTGATTCATACTAAAGTATGTCTTCCGTATGTTCTTAATAGAGAAAACATTAGGTGCTTTTAAAAAAATATTCTCTAAATTAAAGCATCATGTGTATCGGGGCAAAGTTGTGAGTTAAATACCTGTGCTGGCCAGACATTTAAACTTGGCCACATGTTCTTGATTACAAGAAGCTCAAAAAATGTGAATCAGTAAAACTGCATCACTACTACTAAAAAATCTTTCAAAGCAAGCGAGCTTTTCCCACTGTTTATCTATAAGCAGATAGAAGTGCTCATCTGTCAATTCAAACAACCTTCTTATGTGTTAGCTTTCGAGAGATATTGCCTGGCTGTCCGAAATAAAAACAACTAGAGACAAAATTTATATTTATGGCCTATAGATTAACCATTTCAAGAATTGAATTGTACAGGAAGAGATCCTCAATTCTTTTAATTACCATGTTAGAGCCAATTACCTCCATAGTAATAAACAGAAATGCTAACTTAGATCTCTGAAGGCTAATTTCCTAGTATGTTAATATGGTCAAAGTTCCCATTGAATTCTCAAGATAATTTATCTGCCAAATAAATAAACTTTCAAAAGGCCCAGGAAAGAAAATCATATTTACAAATATGCCAACTTCAATTTCAAGGTCTACAAGGAGATCCCAGAAAAAGGTAATAGAACACAAAATCACTTTTACTGTTGTTTGAATACAACAAACAAAATCAAATCTTCTTTATCTGATATTCATGTAAGGAGGGAAAAAATAACCACATTACATCGAAACACTGATGCATTCCATACTTTTCAAAAACAATAAATACGTGTCCCAGTAAAAGGCAATACTCCACTTTCCCAAACTCAGCCCCAACTAACTCTCAGAATAAGGCGTCTGCTATCCATCATGGGATTGTGTGTGTGTGTGTGTGTGTGTGTGTGTGTATCTAAGAAAATTAACTGAAGTAAACCACTAATCAATCTTTAGTCTTTGCATAAGAACACCAGATGTAAAAGAACAATCAACTCATATAGAACATATCTACCAGTTTTGAATCCATCTGATTATCATTGCAACTAGAAAACATAAAAACAAAAGTATGCTATGAACATTGCTCTCATTTCCCCAGTTTAAGTGTTCTACTTCAGATATTATTACAATATTCATTAATTTTTTTCCTCAGGAAGTTGTATTACTTTATACAACTTCTAAAATCTGGATTTTATTTTCTTTTAAAGTAAAACGCTGTTTTTAAAAAAATGGAAAGTGAGGCAAAAACAGAGCATGCGCAGAAGAGGAGCGGGTCACGTGCTTTGCAGGTGGACTGTCTGTGCTTGATTCCCAGTACCACCTCATCACCTGAGCACTGCAGGCAGCTGCCCTGAGCACAGAGCCAGGAGCAGCCCCTCAGTTCTTCTCAATGTGATCCCCTACACAGAAAAAATAAATGAATAAATAAATTTGAAGAGAAGGGACATGTAATCTCACAGCAGTTAATCAGTACAAGTGGCACGGGACGTCTGCAAAGCACTATTCAATTCTTTCTTTCTTTATTGCTTTTTGCTTTTTTGGGTCACACCCAGTGATGCATTGGGGTTACTCCTGGCTCTGTGCTAAAGAATTACTCCTGGAGGTGCACGGGGGATCCTATGGGATGCTGGGAATCAAACCTGGGTCTGCCGCATGCAAGGGAAATGCCCTATCCCCTGTGCTATCACTCCAGCCCCATATTTTTTCAATTCTTACAGTGTTTCCTAGCTCAGTAAACCAGGGCATCACCCCATACCAACTGCTAAGTTTCAGGGCTATTTTAGGATATTGTACGATAACATGGGGTTTGTCCTTTTAGCCTTGCCGCAGGGAACTTAGTTTACCTTAGAGCAATGGCCTTTCTGTATGGACACAGGAAGACAGTTAATATTATGCTTTGTAACTTGAGAGCTGATTGACTCCAATAATATTTATTCGCAGGCATCTGCTTTCTCAACTCAGTTGCCCTTAGTTCCTAGCACCCCAAAAGCAGGGTCCCGACGAGGGAGGGAATGGACCCAGGGCAAGCTGTGAGCTGCCCTGGCATTGAAATGGGCCAGGCCAAAGCGCCACAATACTCAACTATAAGTTGAGAGCATGGTCATAGACAAATGCTGTCATGATCCAAAGTAACAACGAGACTAGGACCTGCTGGGGTTAGGAAGACTAACCTGGCCTGAGGACTGTGGTCTGGAATATACAGTGAATGTCCTCAGGAAGAACCAAAGTTTATATCTCTTACTGTGCTCATACAGAATGACATTGCTAGAAATATTAGAAGTAAATTTACTACAACTATTTAAATGGATTACTAGCTGAGGAAGGAAGAAAGAGACACGCCCTGGCACACCCTTGTTTGGACCCCACCCTTGAGCAGATCTTTTAGTAATCTCATCAAAATCCTTAGACGAGATTTTGTTAATCTCCTTGAGAAATGGTCTTACTCTTCTTTGCTGATTTGTTAATGTTTAACCCACCTTAGTGTCACCACCCTATGTAATTTGCCATATAAACTAAGACTGGGGGACACTGAGGGAGACAAGAAGACAGAAGAGACAGAGAAGGAGACAGACAAGAGGACACGGGAGAAGAACAGAGAAGACACAGAAGCAGAGACAGAGAGAGGTCGGAAGAGACCAGAGGAGAGACTACAGAGACAGAGACAGACAGAAGAGAGCACAGCGGCACACACAGAATCAGAGGACAAGGAATAGCCATCCCGATCCGGTCCATACACAGTGGCTCGGCAACACCGGACACGAGGGGTGCAGGGGTGTGTGGGAGAGAGAGCTGCCCCGAGTGCCCATGAACAACAGGACACATCATCGCGTCTCCCCCTCCCTCGCGCACCGCCCTCGTAATTTTTTTACAATTCACCATTTTATCTAGCAGTATTAAGACTTCATTGCACAGAAGAAGCTCATTTGAACACTAAGTGGGTACCACCTAGGCTGAGGGACGCCCGGGGACTCACCGGCAGAGAGAGGGGGAAAAAAACTCTCTGCCCAAGGCACAGATGTGGAACAACAAATAATTCTGTATTTCAGCTCTTTAATCTGCGATTGCCTAACTATATAAGTATGCTGGACTTTCCAGCTGTTTTTGTAAGGAAAGAGACATTGTGTTTCAGGACATTTCCCCTAATATGCAAGAAATGAGGTGTTGAAAAGCTACTAAGAGCACACAGAAAGGACTGTGTTCTCCAGAAACTTTATTGAAGTTCTAAATCTGCAATCTGTGTTTTTGGGATTGTAAATCAAATACGAAACTTCTGATCACTCTGACTACAAATTCAGCCAAAGAAGTCCTGTAAGGGGAGGGCTGACTTCACATTTGTTAATGTGACTTATTGTGACTTAGTAACCCTGAAAGAGCCTCCAATCGTTGGGAAAGACGAGTAAGGAGAGGCTGCTAAAATCTCAGGGCTGGGACGAATGGAGACATTACTGGTGCCCGCTCAAGTAAAACGACGAACAGGATGACAGTGACACAGTGATACAGTGAAATAGTAGCTGATGTAGCATAGAGAACATAAACAACTGACATTGCAACATTTGACAAACAAAAGGTGTTTAAATTAAATGTCTTTAGATAAGAGAGATTTCAATAAAACTTGGTAGGTACATGGAGTTAATTCACCTATATTACAGTGAGGTTATCCTCTAATCAGGGAAGGTTTTAAAACAACTAGTTTTTCTGTCTTATAGCATGTTATTTTATTTTCATGGAATCACAGTGAGATACACATTTACAAAATTGTTCATGATCGGATTTTAGTCATATGATGTTCCAACTTTATCTATGACTTTGAATTATATGTGTGATAATTATAATATGTAAATTGTGTTATTAAGGAAACCACTCAGATCTCAGTTAAAGGCTTTTGAAATCCAAACACTATGGTCAGTTAAAAAAAAAATTCAGATCTAGGAAGATATGTGAAAGATCTGAAACTCGCCTCTTGTAAGATTTTCACTTCGGGATTTTAAAACTTTCGCTTAAATTACAGTAATCATCCCCTAACTCTAAATGCTTCTTATAAAAGTGAAAATAAGTAGATTGATATTAGTATGTGTTTTTCATCGCTGCAAGAATTCTTGATAAAAATATATGTGAATCATGAATAATTCCAAGTTTTATGGTTAAAAAGTGATAGTTATGGGGTTAACCATTAATCCAACAGGCATTTCCTAAGTGGCTACTTTGTGCTATATGCTCTGTGAGGCCCTTAGTCTAACAGACTGAAACCAGCATCCCAGCCAAAAGTAGCATAGAAAAAATGAACACCTGAAGATCTTTTTCTGTCCCGGAAGGTACAATATATGCATTTTATGGTACCTGAGTTTAAATAGTTATTTTCAAGCAAAGGAAAGGAAAGGAAAATAGTCAACTAAGTGATTTGAATAAAGAAAAATAGAATACCTATATAAATGTGAAACTCATAGTGGATTTAGGAAAACCATCACACTCGATGGAAAAATTGGGAATGGGAGAATTCAGAAAGGTTCCAGCCTTTTTCACAGAATTCACTCAATTGCTTGATGCTTGCTAAGGATAATCGAGAGGGAATTTGGTGAAGATTTTAAAAAATAATCGAAGATTTGTAGGAAATAAGACCCTGAACTTCATACACTAATTCAATGTGTGTGCATTAAGCCTACACATAGCAAGAACCCAGATAAACCTGGGTTTTGCCTTCACGAGCTGGACGGGAAGAGGATATAAAATTTCAGAAGACTTGCTTTCAGAATCAAAGTCAACAGCCTCTGAAAGATACAGTTGCCTTGTGAAGTTTTATGACATGAGAATAGCATTCTCTGTCAACTTTTCCAAGCGACAGTGGTCCTCCAGAGTTCTTAACTTTTGAGGGTCTGGTGACAATGTTCTTTATTTTTATTAAAGGCAAACTGTAAATCTGCTCTACTTTCTGTATCATCCCTCACTGAACCTATTAACATGCAATTAATTAATCAGAAGTTCTCTGGAACCCCAAGAGAAGGATAATGGAAGTTTTAATCGGGAAAGAAATAACACTTTTTTAAAAAATTTTAAAGTGGAGGGGACACAGGCAACTCAGGCCATACCTGGCTGTATTGTTTTTGGGGCCCTGATTTCAAAGTTTGGCACTTCTCTACTGTTTAAGAATATATCCGTGCTTAAGCCTTATACTTCCTTCACATGAAGATGTGAAAGAAACATTTCAGTGACTTTCACTAGTGGGATGTTTTGTTTTGTTTGTTTAGGGGTCACACCCAATGGTTCTCAAGGCTCACTCCTGCTCCTGTGCTCAGGGGTCACTCCTTGAACGGGCTCTTGGAACCATACATGGTACAAGGCAAACACTCTATCTGCTATACTATCACTCCAGTCCCCTGTGTGCTGTTTTTATTTTATTTTAGTTTACCAAATAAAAATATTATATATGTATATACACATTTACTTATTACTCACTGAGCCATATATTTACACAGTGGATTTGGGCCCTACCTCTTAAAGCAAAGCCTGTTCCTTTGAGTCGTTTTAAGAACAATACAGTATAACTGATGTTAGGACATTTCTCATGAATCCTGTTTTCTAAGGGTTACAGATATGGTACCAGTGTTTGCCAGTAAATTATAAACTACTGGGTTAAATGAGATGCTGGAATAAACTGCCATGAATTGCTAGTGCTATTTCTTCCCTGGTGTGCTGAGAGATTGAGTCATATTTATTTTTGCATTTCCTATGACTACTTTTTATGTAGTAGTCATTTAATAAATGTAAGAAAACAAAAAATGTAAGCCTTACTGGAAACATTTTTGTGTTTAATAAATGTAAAATCAACATTTCTTCAGAAAGACACAATTAATTTGATATTTAGTGTTTTTAATATAAAATCTGGTTGTCACATAGATATATATATATATTCATAATAGTCAACTGATAGAAATTAAATTACATAGGTAATATTTTTAGGTCTATGAAAGAATGTATCATTCTCGTAACATTATCATTAAAATAGTATCAATTCTTTGAAAATTAAAATATAGGCCTTTAAAAATGACTTAGCTTTTTGACAAAGGACTATTTAACTTTGATTTAAAAGATAATTTCTGAAAATCTAGCTCAAGCTAATAAAATTAATAAACCAAGCTATTTCTAAAAGAGAATTTCAAGAGGAAGTCGTAGGACAAGGCAGTACCAGGTGCGGTTACCCCTTAAATTTCAAGTTATACTGCAGATAAAGCCCTGAGGGAGGGCCTCAGATGTGACATCTGGGGATTCCCAAAGGCTATTGGTCAGTATTTGATCTCTTCCTAGAACAGAGAAATCCTTGAAATTAAAAAAAAAAAAAAGAAAACAAGGAAATCAATTTATGTGATGGCTCTGAAAATAGTTTCTTAAAAGACCTACGTTTTCAAGGGTAACTTTCTTCATGAGTGATTCTTGGATAGGTAGACAGGTATGAGACTCTTCCAAGAACAGAATGTTCTAGAAAATCAATCAAAGGGATGCTCTAGGGCATACTCTTTGCGTTACAGAAAGGCTAGACTATGACTTCGTAGACCCTTTTTCCCTTTCATCGTCTCAGCTATGTTCCTCAAACTTTACTTTTGGAGACTCCTCTTGGATACCGTTTCTCCTAGGGTCGAGACAAGCTGGTAAAGTCCTGCCTTGTGGTGGGGCCCAGGACCGCTAGCGAGCCAAACGCGAGGGTGGTTTTAGTGATGTGGGATAAGCATGCATGTGTGAGTTGTGCTCATGTGTTTGCGCCTATTAACTGTTCAAATAATCCAGGAAAATTGAAAAAATGCTGAATGGGGGTTTTGTGGGGAGGACTCGGCATGGGACAGAGTCGCGGCTGTGCCTTCTGAGTTAGTGAATTTCCAAAGGTAGCTGCCGGACAAGGAAGCCACAGTTTATAGAAGGCCACCCTCGGCAGGCCGGGTGTGCGGGCACACGTGTTGTATGTTGCAAAATAAAGAATTATTCGGAGAATTTTCTATGGAGTACCATTTTTCCTTCCTGGAAACAATCTTCAAAAACTGGAGCTTTCGGGTATTTAAATTACTGGTTAGCATTTAACTAATAAACTAAAAAATACTCTGGAGTCTGGAGGACAAGGTCAAGGGAGAGGGTGTAATTTAAGAGTCTGAACCTGCCTTCCATGAAGCTCCCAGGGAGCCACATGAAAGTGGGCTGGAAAAAACCTAACTGTTACCTATCAATACCCTATCGTCTACCAAATCCTCTTAACTACAACTCAGTTATGATGAAGACCTTTAAACTACAGTGAATCCATGGTGTTTACAACTCAAATTATACATTGCTATTTCATTCAGGTTTTTTGGCCTCAAGTCTCGCCCGGCAGCTGAATTCTCCCTTTCCGAGCGGTATAAAGTGTAATGCAACATTGAGCAGAGCCCTGCGGAACCCAGGAAGACAGTGATGGTCAGTGAAGAAAAGCAGGGAGAGTGAGTGTGTCATTATTCTAAAGACTTTTAAGTATCCCTGGAGGATAACTTTTAGAAAAAGAGTAAAAGAAAAGAATGTTTGAATGAAGGCTCAGAATTTCATAAGCCACCCAGCAGTCAAGAGACATCACGTCACAGCTGAATTGTCTAGAAAATGCTGAAGGATCCCGTGAAGGGGCGTGATGGCAATCAAAGCTGGGGAACAGGCAGGCAAAGCCCATTCGTTATCACCAGTGGTAGAATTTTCTTATGCCAACGGACTTGACTAGGAACTAGGTAGGAAAGATTAAGTCTGGATTAAACTCTCAAACTGTATTTAACTCCTAAACTGGATCTCCTAAATAAAGACCAATTGTTTCTAATTGCAAAATGATAGGGTTTTAGAATTCCAAAGCATGAAAGAACCGAAAACTACCTAAAGAGATCAGTAATATAGTAATTTCCATTCTAATTTAGTCTGCTGATTCGCTCTCATATAGTGTTATTTGTGTATGTTTAAACCTTTTCCACATTGCAAAGCTTTAAGGTAAAATGTATTTATAAATATATAATAGAAGGTAGAGCTAAGCTTATACGCATAGTTCCATACTACATCACAGTATTTTCAATTTAGCTTACAATATACTATTTAAGTATTTTTATTTAAAGGGAAATTAGTAAAATCTGCATCTAACTTGAACATAAAATCTGAAAAACAATACTGCTTCAAAGTGGTCTTAATTACCACCAGATGCTTAATCAGTTTAAATCATATTACTAGAATGGATTCCTGATGCTCTCCTGTTCTTTCAGTCCCTTGATTGTTTGAATTCTTTAAAAATGAAAGCATGATTTTATTTTTAGGATTCGGTACTGGCACACACAATCAGATTAACAGAATCCCCTGAACCTAGGAGTTGTCTCTTCTCTTCGATATCTTACAGACAGTTTTCAGAAGCCCACTTTTCCGGGTTGATGCTGTAGGCAGGTGTATCACGGCCAAGGAGAATAGTCTCTTAGATACCTTCAGGGTATGTGGGTCACCTGGCCAAATCCCTAAATTATGGAGCAATGAAGGAGTTATCCAGTTACACTCCACTTGAGCTTTTGGCTATAAAAGTCCTCTACAAGTCCTGAATACTGGAACGCATGCTTATGTGGTCCAAATCCAAATGAAGAGTTCAAAGTCTTAGAACAGGTTATCATGGATTTCCGAAATAAAGAAGTGAGAGGTACCCGGCCACTGTCCGAGTTTTGATTCGAAGTCCTGAGATAAAATCCACAACGTCCTGAAACACAGACACTGCTCTAGTGAAGTCGGAAAGCAGAAAGCTGATTTTACGCGGGGTTGGCAAGGCACGGCCGAGTCTACTCACTCCACCCAGATGCCTTGGACCACTTTCCTTTCTTCCAGCCCAAGGCCATGCTGTTTCCTTCATGCTGCCCACACCTCAGACCTTACCTCTCTTCAGCAAAGCCTCTCACCCCGACTCACACTGGGCTCCTTGCTGACCTTCCAACCTGCTAAGCCTTACATTCTTTACTTCAAAGGAAATGATCTTCCCCTGAATATTCAAGTCTCTATAGTACCTCTGCTCAAATATCATTTTTCTTAGAAGGACTGATGAACTCATCTTTCCTAGCACTTCATCCCTGTCACTGTCTGGGATCACCCTGCCCTCCAAAAAAAAGAAATACTTATTTTTATCTGGAAAGTCATGCAGTTTCTCTTGTTTTGATTCATCATCTGCCTCCTCTCACTGTCTATGCACATATTTTGAGTTTTCTCTCTTGCTCTCTGCTATATTTCTTGTTCTTAGAATGTTGAATTGACTTGAGTAAGCATTCAAGGAGTATTTGTTGAACTGAATTAAATATAAGAATCTAATGCTCTGTACTATCTGCAAAATACCTTCTATTACCACACAGTTGTCACTGTTGCACAATATTTTTTGGCACTTTTTTTTTTCAAAAGGAGCACCATTTAATGGCTCTATCTATTTTGATGCAAAACAGAAAAAGTTGCATAAAATTTGCAATAATTAAAAGGTTAAATTTGGTAGAAAGAATTCTAATTTTTGCATCTTTAGTGGCTGTTATTTTTAAAACCCTGTGAATTAGGGTTCATAACTTTAACAGAAGCAGAGTAGAAATTTAGAAGGAAGCTTAACGTTTGAGTTTCCTACAATATTATACAGGGACATATACACACATATTATTCAAATATCTGTATATGTGTACATATATTATGTATGACAATATACCTCTTTTCTTCCCTCAAACATCAGAAGAAAAGAATGTTAGAGATGGGGCCAGAGCAATAGGACAGAGGTACTTGCACCTGGCTCACCCAAGCATCTCACCTGGTGCTCCAGGTGGAGTGATCCCTGAGCCTGCAATAAAAACTAACCCGTGAGCACAACCAGGGGTGGCCCCAAGGACAGCAAATTGAACAAAAGGGGAATTTAAAATATTTTTTAAAAAATCCTCTTGAAATATCTTACTCAACTTTACGTTTGAATCTCTCTGACCAGGGCCAGCTCAGAGGGTGTGAGTGCCGGCTGTGCATGCAGGGGGCCCAGATTTGGGTCTCCAACCCCAGGCACCTCCCGAGCACGGCCAGATGTGGTTTACAAACCAAAACCCTGGGCTGAAGAGCTTGCCTTGGCTGTGGCTGATGCCAGTTGGATCCCTGGCACTGAATATGGCCCGTGAGCACCTACAAGGGTGCTCCCTGAGTACAGAGCCAGGAGTAAGCCCTGAGTACCACCAGATGTGATCCCCCAAAAAACAAACAAATATTTTATAAAAACCAATAAACAAAAAAATAATATCTGACCAGCTGCTCTCCCTTGTTTGGGAAGAGCTGCCCAGTTCAGGGAACTTGGCCATTCTCTGCCAACCAGATCCAAGGCTCGATGGGAAGGCAAAGCTTGGCTTGCTACTTGGGCCCTGCATGGTTGGGGGCCCCAGGGTCACACATTCGGTGTCTAGCTCCTTAGCCAAAACAGAAACTGATAATACTGTATCATTGTATCACTGTCATCCCGTTGTTCATCGATTTACTAGATCGGGCACCAGTAACGTCTCCATTCGTCCCAGCCCTGAGATTTTAGCAGCTTTTCCTTACTCGTATTTCCCCATGATTTGAGGCTCTTTTAAGGTCAGGGGAAAGAGACCTATTGTTACTGTTTTTGACATATTGAATACGCCATGGGAAGCTTGCCAGGCTCTGCCGTGAATATATACATATAACCTTATATATGTATATATATAAACTCACAAATCTATCATATAGGCTAATACTGTGATAGTTCTGATGCCTTTGAAACAAACTTGTGGCTGGTGAAATTGTATACTCATAAAAACATGCAGGAAAATGTATAAAAATAGACCTATAGTGGCTGATCACCAGAGTTTTCTTTTCTCTCTTCAACTATAGGAAATGCTTATGAAGTTGTCTTGCCTCTTCGGTTATTGTGGTTTTTGTTTTGAGGTCACATCAGGCAGTGTTCAGGGGTGACTTCTGGCTGTGCACTGGAGGGATCGCTCCTGGCAGTGCTCTTGGGACCATCTGGGATGCCAGGGATCAAACCCAAGCGGGCTGTGTGCAAGGCCATGTCCTACGCACTGTACTATCTCTCAAGCCCTTCTTTAATTTTTTAAGAATTCCACTTTTCTTTTCCTTCTCCCACTCCAAAACATTGAAAGAATATTTCTGATAAAGTCACCCACATATGCTGTTCGCTTCCATTGGTAAAAGTTCTTGAAGGACTAGATTAAGACTTTAAAAATATTCTTGTACTGGAGCCAGGGTGAAGTGGGAGAGCACCTGGCTTGCAGGTGTGAAGCCCTAAATTGAATCCCTGGTACCCTCACCCATGGAGGGTGACCTCCACCAAAACACATACATAATTTTTAAAAGCATTTTAAGATATTTTTCCTCTTTAATTTCATAGCGATAATGATGAACTTGATTGATGGTGAATAAAAAATAACCCACTTAACTCATTTAAAAGATAGGACTTTTTCCCAATGCCCATTAACTAGTAACACAGAGAAGGGGATATCCTAAACCTAGCTATGATCTTTCAAAGAAATGTTTCATTGGTCCCCCACAACTTGGCCAATTCTAAGATGCTCACTTTTTGTAGCAAAATCAGAACTTTCCCATAAAACCGTGCAAGCAGGCAAAGTTTCTAAGCTATGAATCCACTAATACAGATAGAAAGCAGAAAATTTTGTTCTCAGTATTTCCTTTTACACCTGTCATCCCAAATGCTCCTCTGAGCTACTGGGTGCAGAGAGAACATTGCAGCTGCCCAAAGACCAGCTCCGATCACCAGAGCCACGGTCATGGAGAAGAGGAAGTGTGCAAATGAACAAGTGTCCTCCTTAGAAATGACTTTGAGTACCAGAGTGAGCCTCCACTTTCTCATCCGAGCGGAATGACCCCCCCCCCCTTACAGGAGTATACAATTAAAGTATAAAATAATGAGAACCATTTATCTGGAAAACTTTGTCCAACTACAGACATATTGAAAAACATTCTCTGTTCCTCTGAAGTAGATAACAGCGCTTGGAGTCGGGCCTTGAGAAGGATTCCTCCCAGAAGTTCTGTTGCGCTGCAGGACTCTTTGGCTTTGGATTCCCACAGTGCACCTGGGAAATATCACCAGGAATGGAAGCCCAGTGACCTCAATGTCCATGTCTTAGGGACAGTGTAGCAGCACCAAGCCCAGCAATGCCCATCGCAGAAAACTTAGAGATGTGTTCTAACAAGGACACGGTGGCCTCTGAGCAGAAAGCAAAAAGAAGAGGAAGACAGACCATGAAGATGATGAACAAGGAGCAAGAAGATAATGCGGCCATGAGAAGGCCTTGGGAAGTGCAGTTCAGCAGATGGTGGTGATTCAGCCAGCATCTACCTCTGGCTACTCGGCAGTGGACAGGCTCTCAAACAGGCTCAGGGGTAGAAAACCGTACTGCTGATCAACTGCTGCCTTCCAAAAAATACATTTTGCTGGTGAAATTTAAAAACTCATCTTGGTGTAGTCAGCTATTAGGCCCTAGAATTCCTTATATTAAATATACATGTGCAGAAATATTGTTTTTACTTTTCAGAAAAGCACAATTCTCACACAGAAGTTTCTCCCTTTTACTGTCAATAATTCTATCATATTTATTTGATAGAATTCACCAGGATCATTATTACATCATTAAATGATAATGCTAATGGACTGTGCATTTCACTCATTGCTGACTTTAGATGTAAGTGCTATTCACAAATTCAGTGGCGATGATAGACCTCGTAGTTGCAAGAATTTCCTATTCATGTCATCATCTTGGCTACTATGATGTCCCAGCAACCCTCTGGGGAGAAGATAGCCTTGAGTTTCCATCTTTGAAACTGATACTGAAAGAAAATATTTCCCCAAGAAATACATGGAAAAACTTAAGATTTAAGTTTAAAACTTAAGATTTAAAATATTAGGGGTACAGAGAGTTCCCTCTCGGAGAGCCTTGCAAGCTACCAAGAGCATCCCGCCTGCATGGCAGAGCCTGGCAAGTTACCTGTGGTATATTTGATATGCCAAAAACAGAAACAACAAGTCTCACAACAGAGACGTTACTGGTGCCCACTCGAGCAAATCGATGAACAACAGAAAGAAAGTGCTACCGTGCTACAGAGAGCTCAGAGGTTGAAGTTTGAGCATAGCATGTAGAATCCCTGAGTTTGTCACCCACACCTCATGGTCTCCTAAGCAATTCCAGGAGCTTTAGCCTCAAAAAAAAAGTGATTTAAAACATTATGCATGGAACAAATTTGAGAAGGTACTTAATTCTAACACACGATTCAGCATCTTATACAGAAGCATGTGTATGGACATGAGGCATGTAGCTTAGATTACAATCATGGGCCTCAAATATTTGCCAACTCTCACCAGTGGATTTTATATTTCAATATACAATACACTTATAAACATGATTAATTTATGGCAATAAATATTCTTCAGCTGTGTGCTTGTCCTTAGCTCCGAAATGGAGAATTATCAAAAAGAGACCACATTAAATGTCTATCCAAATATAGACTAAAGGCGATAACTTATTCTTTATAAGATTCGTACTTTAATAATTTATTTCAAAAATCCATACAAATGTCGTCTATGAGTCTGTGTAGCATTTTTGGTGAAAGTGTAAAAGTGTCCATCAACAACTATCTATCTTAGGTCTACAATTCATATAATGAGCCATTTTATTGTCTTCCTTTCCTGTTCTTAATATTTTTCAATCTGGCTTTGCAAATTAGTGACCTCGACTTTTCAACCACAGTAGAAATATCATACTGTTAACAACTTCCATTCTGGCCCCTCTGATATAAACATTCATCAAACTACCTAATTAGCTAGATGGGGGAGTCTTTCTACTATGTGTACAGATCAAATCACCATAATGTATCCTTGAAACATCTTATACTTTTATTTGTCACTTACACCTTTATAAAGCTGGAAAAAAAAATCCGACGTATATACACTCAATTTCCTGCTACAGTTCTTCCTTTGTTTTCCTTTCCCACTATTCTCTGGTGTTCCCTTCCCTAAGCGTGCTTCAAGGGGGTGGCGTGGGGGGGGGTGGTCTCCCAGAGTCAATCCGCCCTTTTGCCTCTGAAATCTCTAATATAACTTCTTCCACTCATCCACTTCAACCATCATTACTATTGAATTCTTGACAAATTCTGAAGTCCTTTCCTGACCCCTTTCAAGTTCTAATTTCTTATTAACTACTTAAATAGCTCAGTAAGGCCCAAAGGTACTTCAAATCTACAAAGAAGCAAACAAAAGAAAATTTGGAGACACAGGGAACAAATTAGTGATTATCGGAGGGGAAGTGGAATGAGGTAAGGGTAAAAGTGGTCCATAGAATGGTGAAAATGGAAAATGGTCCTTTGATTTTTTCCCATTGGCTATTTTCATTTTTAAGTTCTGTCTGCCACAAATACTTACCTTAAAAATATCTGACATTCTTACTCTTTGCTATATGCAGAAATCCAAAATCCTTATTTAGGATTTTATCCCATAGCACTCTGCCGGATCACCCCCTAACAAATCTTTTTGACTTGTCGAACAAAGTTTTGACTCTACCACTCTTCCATCATATATTTAAATTACCTCCCTTCTTACATGGTATACGTTTAGTAACATGAAACTGAAACGGCACAGCCTTTACCCTCGTGATTAGCTATAGTCCAGTAGAGAAAGGAATTCCAGAGTGACTATTTGACATGGAGAGTAAATAACAAATCTTACGTAAGAGTTGACAGAAGTCGTAGGGGCTGAGTAGAGCACAGCGCATGCCCTGTATGCGGCCAACTCTGGATCAACTCCCGGCACAGCAGGGTCTCCTGAGCACCACTGTGCGCAGTCTTGGAGGTGTCTGAGTATCACCAAGGTGGCCCCAGTACTCCCGACTCCACCAGGCCCAAGAAGCACCACATCCATGGGCCCCCACAGTGAACCAGCAGCCCCACCGGCCAAGAATCAGCAGCAGGGTGAACTGAGATTCCTGAGCGCAACAGGGGCGGGGGGGGGGGGGTGCCCTCCCCCCCAAAATACCAAAGCTCCATTTCTTAGTAAGAGGCAGGTAATTTTTTCTTAGTAAGGCTCATGTTTAACTGAGTTTAAAAGCTCATAAACATCCCAGAAGGTGATCTCAAAGTTCTCATAAAGATTGTGACGCATACACAACATCATCGGTGTAAAAGGTGACAGGATCACAAACCTCAGGTGCGAGGCTCTGCAAAGACAGAGCTGACAGAGGAAGACAAATGTAGGGTTTCATTTGCTTCCATTTTCTCCATTAGTAGACAATTAATTACTGACACCCAACATTTCCTCAGTTAATCCTTTCATTCAATAAACAATAATTAGGCAACTATTAAGTGCCGAGGTCATGCCATTTAGTAAAAGAACAATCTTCCAGGCCTTATAATACTTAAGGATCTCAAAAAGGAATTAAGTAGTAGAAGGATTATAGCAAAATATAAATTCTATAGAGAATGTATCTGGTAGAGGCATAACCATGGATTGTACCGGGGGCGTGGGGGGGAGGGCATTCTATCTATAAGCCTGCCATCTGAAATCTCATCAAAGTGAGGAAAACACAGCATCTTAACCGGTACCAGCAATAGTGTGACACTGTTTTCATACTCTTACCCAAAAGAAAATCAATTCTGTGGTAAGAAAGAATAACCTATGATGAAATGGCTTCTCAGCACAGGATTCTGAGCAGATTGTCCCTTGCTGGGAACCTCAGAGCTGATCAATGACGGGGCTGCAGAGCTTCAAGGCCTTACCCTGGTACTGGGGGGCTTCACACATGACTTTATCCCACACTTGCAGTCCAGTTAGCTTTCCTTTTCTGAACATATTTATCCCCAGTTCCTAATGAACTAAATTATGTATTGCCCCTCCGGAGACGGATGCATTTGGCCTGTGTGCTTTTTCTTTCAATGGTTGAATGCTTCATTCCAAGTCAAACACACTTCACAAAAGCCCAGTGTCTCAATGCTCTCACCCCTCTCGATTTCTGGCTACGCTTAATGACATCACTATACCCCCAAATAATATAGTTCCTCTCCATCAAGCTATCAAGTATATTTTTATGGAAATTGTCATTTCCTGAGGGCCAATTTTTTCCTCCTACCTAATATTGAATAGAGCTATCAACTTGAAGAAAAGTCTTTACCACAAGAATGTAAATTTTCTGTAACGAGGAAAGCACATTACTTGCTTTTTTTGAGTTTCAGTGTATTTCTATAAACCGAATGTGTTAGCTCATTAAATTAAAACTTCATTCATATTAACTTTGTTCATCATATCTAAGAATGTGAGAAATAACATAGTAATAGTTAAAAGTTAGCTTTGCATACGAGAGCTCTGAAACAAAGTCTTGTTGGTTTTCAAGACATCAATGATAGCAAATTCTTGGTTGTATTAACATCTTGGGCTGAAGCAATAGCACAGCGGGTAGGGTTTTTACCTTGCACTTGGACGACCTGGGTTTGATTCCTCCGCCCCTCTCAGAGAGCCCGTCAAACTACCGAGAGTATACCGAGAGCAGAGCCAGGCAAGCTGCCCATGGCGTACTCTGTATTCCATATGCCAAAAACAGCAATTAATTCTTGCAATGGAGGCATTACTGGTGCCTGCTTGAGCAAATAGATGAGCAATGGGATGACAGTGACAGTGACGGTGATACAGTGATTAACATCTTAGTTTACTTAGACCATTTAATCATCAGTTTAATCATCTACACTGAAACATATATATGTGAATGTGCATATATATGTACATAATACATGAATATGTGTGCAGATTAAATATCTTGGGGCCAGAGCAATAGCGCAGTGGGTAGCATGCTTGCCTGGCATCTGGCTGACCCCAGTTCTATCCCCAGCACCTCCTATGGTTCCCAGAGCCCGCCAGGAATGATTCCTAAGCACAGAGCTAGAAATAACGCCTGAACATGTGGGTGTGGCCCCAAACATACATATACATATATAATTATATATGTACACTTATATAATTATACCTGCCAAAACCTATATGCCTGATAAATATCATTTGTCTACTATTATTAAAACTTATATCACTAAGATTACTTTTCTAGTAAATCAAAATTAGGGTTGGCATGACTTTTAAATTTTGATTTCTTACCATTAAGGGACAAAGAACAAAGTTTATGCATTTGTAACTTAAACATAATAATCTTAAAGACAAGAATGAGACTTGTCAACACATAGAGACATAAACATGGTAACTCAGAACAAAAGCAAAAGTATTGTCAATGTGAACGGTTTAGAAATATTTAAAATTGTTATACACCACTTCCAATTTTTCCTGGGGTTAACTAATAATTTATTGCTATAAATTATTCAGTGTGTGCTGTTCAATTGTGAGATTTGCCTGCTTAGACAGGAAACAATGGCTTGCCACTCTACTGTGGCCACAAAGGTAGACACAGAGAGGCACCCATCGCAAAGGGAACAATGCATCTCTGAACTCATGAAACCGGACCCATTCTTAGCTTTAAAAGAACAACCATATAAGCACATCTATCTTCTCCTATGAAAACGAACATGAAGGAAAAGTAAGAGCAGTCTTTGCTAGCCGTGCTCTTCTTTGATTTACAATAATGACCACAGACAGCTAGGAAAAATAAGATCTTTCTTACATTTTCTATGTTAGGCGTTTGGTTCTGTGCTTCCTCTCGCCTTAACCTCCCAGCATTCTATGAGAAAGTCTTTTGCTCTCAAGATGCCTCAATCCTGCTCCTAAGACTGGTGGGAAGACGAGATGTTCCTGCCTGCACAGGGATGGTCAACCAGCCCACACCAGCCCCGGGGAAGGTCAACCAGTACCCAGAGCATCTTCGACCCCAGACCTCAGCCCTCCCCTCAGAGAAATGGCTTTGGTGGCAACACTCTGATCCTAAGAGGTGGTGAAGACATGTTTAACTCTGACATAAATACAGAAAGGTTAGCAAGAGTCAGCTTTGATTAAACATCTTTTGATCTTAAGTTTCTAACGTGAAGATCAACATAAAATATAAAGCAAAATCTGAGGGGCCATTACAATGTAAACTTTATCCTTAATTCACAAAAAAAGTTCAAAAACTCTTTTTAAAATAAAAATAGTGGCAGCAAGGGAAAGCATAAGGTTTTATTTAGCAAACTGCAGAAACCTTCAAATAGTGATATTTGGTTCACAATCCCAGTAAAAAACAAGATGCAAGTCATAATAAAACACCTACAAGCTCTATATGAATTATCTAGTCACGAGGGGCTGTTTCTCTACTTGGACAGGTGTCCAGGTCAGGGTCTGTGGCATTAAGATGACTTTCCAGAGCATGGAATTACTTCCTACTGCAAGAAAACAGGGCATGTTCCTTAGTTTTACCTTATAATCTCCCCTCCCACAGATTCCCACCTTCCCTTCATTTCCAATGTTTGACCAAAGCTTTGTGGCCAGATTTCACCTGCCCAGACTTGATGGAACTGTCCATTTGCTGGCATGTCCCCTACCAATTCCTCTAGCTGCCTGAAGATGATTTATTTTTCCAATACAATGTTCCAATATTTATTTTCTATGTAAACTTAAGCTCACCTTGTGAGTCTACATATCACATTGTGTTACATATTTTATAGGTCAACTTGAAACTCACCGTAGCTACCTATTTCGATTTGAATTTTAAAGAATATTATGGTTAAACCGTGACAACCTAAATGTTATACTGATCATCTAGAACCTGGTGCCTTCACTGGAAATAGATTCAGTCATTTTGAAATGAGACCATCAGGGTGAGCCCTAATTCAATGCCCCTCTGGTCCTTCTAAGAAGATGGCTGGCCTTGAGGAGAGTCAGCACAGAGGAGAGATTAGCAAGGAACTCAAGGGTGTCACCACTGGAAGATCAGAAGTGGTCAAGGGAGATTTGCCCAGGGTTTCAGAGAGAGCACAGTTCTACTGCCAGCTTGATTTCCGATTCCGCTTTCTGAGTAACCAGAATATAAATTTCCAAGCTCTCAACACTTTGATGTTAGAGATGCATTTTGTGTTAGCTAATCCACATCCATGTATGAGCCATGGGTGGCACACGCCAGTAACGCCGTGTTAAGACACCCGACTTGTGTTACTTTATTAGGGCAGCTTCAAGAAACTAATACAAATAACAGATTGTGAATAAAAGCTCACTTGTAATTGCCACGATGTATTCAGAATCTATTTCTGGGCACGGTACACCTAAGTACGATGGATGTGTGATGGTCTATGTGTGGCAGCATTTCGAAGAAGAGACCTCCCTTCTTTTTCTATCAATTGTTTGAAAGAATATATTTGCAAATATGGTTTTGAAGATAGAGTGAATGAAGCTAACTCCGTATTTCCACCCACCATCTCCTATGACGCCTCTTCTAGTATTCTCTCTGTTGCCCTCCTCCCTAACCCATCACCCCTGACATAATGCTTCATATATGTATTTTTTTTCTATTAGCCTTTAATGATTCCTTCATATTATGGGCACTCATGTTTATTAAGCTAAAAGCAAAATCCATCCGTAATTAATTTTTATTATAATTACTAAAGATGGTTTATTTAGTTAACATCTAATCTGTATTAATTCACCAAATATAAATAGAAAACAGTCAAGTTAAATATTTGAAAAAAGCATGCCATTGCATAGATTTTAGATGAATCTTTAATATTTAAAATATACATATATCATGCTTTAACAATAAGAAGATATATCTACTATTAATGAAACTTTGTGAGGGGCCACACCCGGTCAGGAGAATTCAAGGTGTGTCAGGTAGTAGAGCTGAGGTTCCCTAAGCAATGCATACACTACATTCCAACCTTTGACCTCTCCTCAGCCTGTATGCAACATTCAAACTGAAAATACGAAACACAGACATCTTTCCATACAATATGGA
This sequence comes from Sorex araneus, assembly GCF_027595985.1. Classification (NCBI taxonomy): domain Eukaryota; kingdom Metazoa; phylum Chordata; class Mammalia; order Eulipotyphla; family Soricidae; genus Sorex; species Sorex araneus. The sequence goes on from NC_073311.1 coordinate 62,854,255, forward strand.
AAATCTCATTAATGTTGGACGATCTCAAATATCTAATACAATACGGTACTAGCAAAAACTCAGCAATTCCCTGACATCTGGGAAGTTTCTAGTTTCCTTACAACTCTACTGTCACAGATAACACCTATGAATTCTGGCAGACGTATGCAAATACCTAGACCATCAGCGACTTAGAATAGAATTAGTAGGTTTGAAATGCAGATTTATTTATTTATTTTCTTTTTTTTATTAGTTTATTTTTAATTAGAGAGTCATCGTGAGGGTACAGTTACAGATCCATACATCTTTGTGCTCATGTTTCCCCCATACAAAGTTCGATAACCCATCCCTTCACCAGTGCCCATTCTCTACCACCAGTAAACCCAACATCCCTCCCCCCCTCCCCAGTCCCGTCTCCCCCCACCCCACCCTGCCACTATGGCAGGGTATTCCCTTTTGTTCTCTCTCTCTGATTAGGTGTTGTGGTTTGCAATAAAGGTGTTGAGTGGCCATTGTGTTCAGTCTCTAGTCTGTATTCGGCCCAATGCAGATATATTTAAATTGAATTGATATTAACCTAATGGGCTTTGTTTTTGGTGATGTGAGCTGAGTATCCAGGAGTCTGGACAACCTGTCTAAGATCCTGGAGTGACAGGTCCTAAATTCAGAGCCTCTGGATAAAGGGCATGTGATCCAATCCAACACTCAATATTCTTTCCCCAATACTCTTCCCTTCTTTCGTGTGTGTGTGTGTGTGTGTGTGTGTGTGTGTGTGTGTGTGTGTGTGTGTGTGTGGCTGGGGAAGTGGAGGAGGATTGGGGTTTTGAATCACACATCAGTGCTCAGGGGCTCATGCTAGTTATGTACTCAGGAATGGCCCCTGGCAATCCTGTATGTAGTAAGAAGATTAAACCAGGATCAGACAAGAGGCAGCATGCAAGACAAGTACCTTGACTCCTGTACTATCTCCCTTCCCCAGTATTCTTTACACCCTGTCATCCCATTGTTCATTGATTTGCTCGAGCGGGCACCAGTAACATCTCCATTGTGAAACTTGTTGATACTGCTTTTGGCATATCAAATACATCACGGGTAGCTTGCCCGGCTCTGCCATGCGGGCGGGATACTCTTGATAGCTAGCAGGGCTCTCCAAAAGGGACAGAGGAATCGAACCCAAGTCGTGCAAGGCAAATGCTCTACCTGCTGTGCTTTCACTCCAGCCTTTACTCCCTATGAATTATAACCCCCAATTCTGATAAATTATGTGATTTATCAACATGAATATGCACCATAACCGTATCATTCATGCTTATTATTTATGGGGTTCTTAAGGGAATGAACATTAACACATAATTCCAAGTGGTGTAACATCCAAATTGTGATTGTGTCTGTGTATGATATCCTTTTGAAATATAGACTCCTCATATTTTTACACCAGACATATAGAAAGAAACATATGACATGAGTTCTTCTAGAAAATGAATTAGGTAAATGAAGAAGTAGGAAGTAGTATTTTTTAGAACATGCCCGTGCAAGAAAAGCAATATACTTTCAAAAATTAGTTACATCCCTATTAATGAAAATATGCAACCAAAAAATTTCCTAAAACTAAAGGTAGAATATAGTTTCATGATAGCACTGCACTGTCATCCCGTTGTTCATCTATTTGCTCGAGCGGGCACCAGTAATGTCTCCATTGTGAGACTTGCTGTTACTGTTTTTGGCATATCGAATATGCAACGGGGAGCTGGCCAGGCTCTGCGGTGTGGGTGGGATACTTTGAGAAGAACAGAGGAATTAAGGCCGGGTTGGCCACATGCAAGGCAAACACCCTACTCGCTGTGTAGCTCCAGTCCAGTTTCACTGTATCAGTACAAATTTATTCAATATCAATAATAGATAAATTCAAGTCTATACATCCTGTGAAATTGATCTGATAATATTATCCCTAAACATAAGATAATTTAAAATGAACTATAAGTTTGTTTATTTTATACATGCTTTCTAATAGTGGTAAACTCACCCTCCAACTCAGACGTTCTAAAAGAAATTGTAAAGCAATAATTTTTCCAATTTGCAATGTGTATGGTTAGGAGAGGAGGCAAACTCATTGGTTCCAGAAGGTTACATCAGTCGCAAGTGAATGTCTTTTTTGACAGTTAAGATTTTTGCACATTTTTAGTACTTTACAATTGTTTATAACAGAGTGAATTTCCAAATAGCCGTTTCTCCCCTACACAATATTAGCTTTGAAAGTTACAAACTGAAATTCCAAATACTGAAATTATCCAAGAATTGCCTCTTATGATTTAAAATGTTCAGTAGGAGGAGAAAAAAAAAATCTAGCCAAAAACTTATGTTTGGCTTCAAAGAGCAGAGTTACTCAAACTGTTAAAAAAGAAAGAAAACATTTCACTGAATATTTCAGTGAAAGGAAAATCATACAACTCCTAGAAGCAAATATTTCTGGAAACTTCGGAGCCATTGGAAGCAGGTGCAATATTGTCTAAGTTCTTTATCATACCTTTCTCTTGTATGCTTTCCAAGTTAGCTGAAGGAAATAGGCCCCAAAGTTAACAGAATAGATCACAGAATATAAATGTGATGCTCCACACATGGTTTATTATATATCACAAATCATGGCATCAGAGAATATTCTGAAATTATTATTATTATGATCCTTTCATGTGTGCAGAATTACAATATGAGCTCCTTTAAAAAAAAAAACACCCTACAAATTGTTACTCTGGTGCATTCAGAGAGACACACAATGCAGGCTCAGATCTTGGCAACCTGTGAAAGTGCCCAGTCGAAAATTACTAACAGCTGGAGATGACAGTTGTTTTAACAGCTGAGCTGACAGGATTAATTTAAATGCACTGAAATCAAAAGTAGATAACACCTGTTTCGTCTTCGCGGGCCATTCGACAAGGTAGGCCAAAGGAAAACGCAGAGCCAGAATCGTGCGCGCGCGTGTCTCTCTCTCCTGGAAGGACAGCGGCAATGGAGGAGAATGTCACCTTTTTTCGGTGGAGGGGGGTGGGATGGATGCGGGGGGCTGGTTTCAGCAGCAGTGGACTGGTCAGCCTTTATCAGTCCTTAACATCTGGTTCCTATAAGGTTCCTCTTTCCCTTTTTTCCTCCCCTGCTCAAGGTCTCTGACCCAACCCCAACAGTGGATAAAGATCACCAGATTTCAAAGCTACAGTCTCTCACAGCAGCTTCCTAGAAATTCTCTTGGGTTAATTAATGTATTCTCTTTGAGGGTCCCAGCCCCAAACACAGGAAAGCGGCTTTCACCTCCCCTCTTATCTTTGCTTCCAAAGTATATCATGGCATATACAAGTTGGCAATTCAAATGCTTGCCGACATTTTTTATTCAGAGGTGTTTTCTATGTGCAATTTTTATTCATAGTGGATGGCTTTAATTCTAATCAGTCTTCATCCTAAGTAATAAATATTATTTTTTTAAATTAGAGAACAATTACAAAAATAAATACAAAATAGCCTTGTATGGGTAGGGATAGCTGGATGCTTAGTTTGCTTCCAAAGCTGAATGAATAGAGTATTTAGGTATGAAGAAAAATTATATAAATGAAGTAAAAATCAAATAGTCTAGGAGCAAAAGTATTCATTTTGCTTGACTTCCAGTTATTAGGATCTAAAATTACTCAAGGGATGTACAGAGTAGTTTCCCTCACACAGAGAAATATTTTTGTCTATAAGATCAATTCTAATTTGCACATATAAAAATAATTTTAATAAATTATGTCAAAATTATATCCATTGTCAGTATATAGGATGAGTTTAGAGTAGATATAAAGTAGCTTTTCAAAATTTTTATCAATTTTTAATACTTGTCCCATTTTTAAAAGAAAGTGTTTCTATCAGGTGAAGTAAAAGGAGAAAGTCTGTTTTTGTATTGGGACCAGATTAGTAGTACAGCAGGTAAGGCTGCCATGTTTAATGGAAATATCTACTTTCCTAGAAGGAAACTAGTGCTTCTATGTTTTCTCTGATAAAAATAAGCTTTTCAGTAGACATACTTAAACAAATCCCTCATTTGAAATATACCAGAAAGTCAGAATTGCATACATACATAAACAGTTTAACAATTTAAAATAAGTGAGAAGCTAATAACTAGCTTTTATAAAATGCCTTCATTTTATTCTTTCACTTGAAAATGTAAATAAGGGCAAAATCTTATTTTTCCAAGCAATTTGCAATAGTACTGAAATATTTTTAAACTCATAACCATGCATTAAATAACTGCATTCCATATCATGAACAATAGTTTAAAAAAAAACTCAAAATTTTTTCTGGTAGCTATCAAATTCCATTTTTACCAGATCAGCAACTGAGGTTGTATGACAGAACAAAGCAACGTGTGTTATACATTTCTATTTTTGTTAATAATCTAATAGCAGGTTTATACAAATATTAATTTGGCTGCAACTGAGGTTTTATTACCTAACAGGCTGCTATAAAGAAACTCTTGGTAGGATAATGACCATCATATTTTCCTGTCAACGCCGAAGTTATGACCGTATGAGGGACAGTCAAAGTGTGATGACAGACTTTAAATACTTTGGGTCAAAATATGTTGAGCAAAAATTTGTTCTTTCTCATAGTTTTTGAAAGCAATTTCCAAAGAAAAAAACACAGATGGAGTTTTTTTTTTTCCAGAAAGAAGCATTTATGCTTTAAAGGACAATCTGTTATATGGTATTAGTTATTAGATCTCTTTGGAGAAAGACACAAGAAGAAAACTTCAAACCCAGAGATAAAACAAAACTCGAGTTTTTAAAAGGAATAATAGATTATTGACAGTTTTTTTTTTTTCCTTTACACGTTAGGGTCCTCATTGGGATGTGGAGGGGGGAAGAAATAGGAAATGCACAGTTTAAAGTCCGAATCATACATCAAACCCCACTTACTGAACAAAGTCTTTCTTAAAATGAAGAATATGTATATACTATATCTCAGAACTGTTTATGCTTCTGATCAAATCTACATTAAAATACTTCTGAATGCTTCTCAATAAAATCTGTGAAAAAAAGACAAAGGCCTTCAAGAGTCAGTTACTATGATAATGGAAAGAAATTTAATATTAAATGATCTAACAAAATTCCTCCAACTATTTCATTTTTCTCTTGCATTCCGTTGTCTTTAAAAATTCTTGCATTCTCAAAATAAAAAAAAAATCTAGCCTAATTTCATCATGAAATTCCAGAAATCAAATCTAAACATGGAATTCCAGAAATATATTTTGGTTTTGTTTGTTCTAGAGTTATTTCAAAATTTCCAGCCGCTTGCACATCCAACAATAATTGTGCTTCTATTCCAATGAGAGATTGTTCCACCCCTATAAAATAAGGAACAGTTTCTTCCCTGCTTTTTTTCCTCTTTAGACAACTCGGAGACTCAAAGAAGATAATTACAAACAATGCCTGAAGAATGGTTCAGTTAATGTTAATTTATACAACAAACTAATTACTACCAAATGGTAAGAATCACATGTGGAAGTCCCTCTCTCCCACGCACAGAACTGAACCAGCAGCCATCTGTCTCAGCTTGGGGAGAGCCCAGGGACACCAGAGGAGATAAGAAAGCGGAAGGGTGCAGGTGCCCCTGCTCAGACCGCTCCATCCGCATCTCAGCATCCCAGGCCACGTCTCGGAAGGATCAATGTGGTCCAGGTAAGCCAGGGGAGATGGGCAGAAAGGCCTTTCAGCTGCATTAAAGGAATAGCACGTGCTGTTTTGCGATCCCCAACACAGGTAAAAACGTGTCTCTGGCAAGTAAACACTGATTTTGGTTTAAAGACACACACTATTTTTTAAAGCATGATTCTTCATCCATGCTGTCACTCTTCTCAAAGGGAAAAAAAAAGCATACTAAAATTTCCTTAAAAGAGTCCATAATTGCTGAGTTCTGGAATAGATATCTATTTTTTAACAACTAGTAAAAAAAAAATAATCTCATTAAGTATTATGGCCACAACTTCAGAAATGCTTGCTGAAGCGTTTTTTTTTTTTTTAATTCTATCATCTGATATCTGACTGGTTAAATCTGATCAGATGTAGCAAAAATTAGGACAAAGTTCTCCTTCACAGTCACAAGGTAAATCTTGACATCTAAACAATTATGGGCTTTCAGATTTAAAGAATGGGACTGCAAATGTATTAGCATGCTTTTATCAAAGAACATTCATTCAGAGTTGTGTTTCAGCTATATTTTAAAAGCCACTCATTCAGAATTCTAACTAGAGGATAGCCACTGCACCAATATTTGTAGAGTGAAGGAGACAGAGGCAGTCACTGCTTAGAAAACTATAAGCAGTGACTATATTCTTAACCTTACCTCACAGACATTCCCCATGGAATTCCAATTGGCATCTACTTAGCATGTTCCCATCTTGCTGAAATGGGTTCCCTTGACCTGCCACTTCATATACTTGCTGAGGCCGACCTGAAGTAATGAAGGACCATCCCTGCATGAGAGGCTCTGCGAGCAACACTCTTCCACCATCCTGTCTCCGAGGAAAGGATGCAGCCGTTCAACAGAACTGATTCCAGTGGAAGGCGATGGTAAAGATTCAACAAAGCCATAAGACTCGAAACACTAGAAGTGACTCACTCTGCGGAATTACTTATTTCTTAACATTATTTCATGAAATGAGCTCACATCACAAGCAGGTATTTTTTTCTGAAGTTCTTCCTACCTATACTCAACTTTGTCAGCTGCATTAGCAGCTTCTAAGTCATTGAAAGGAATGACACTCGCAACCTGGAAGCACGGAGGTCGCTTCCCCACTATGGGGGTCTGGGGAGTTAGGAGGGAGGGACCTAGCAAGCGCTGCACAGCACACAATTTCCCACCGAGACGCTGATTTCTGCAGAACCCAAGGTAGGATAGGATACAGATGGCCGATGTTTCCAATGCTTGCTCAGTTATGATTTCTCTGAAAAGCATCTACTGCTTCTGCCTGTCTGGCCAGGAAGTGCTCAGGGTGCCTTCCTGCATGTATCTCCTGATGGTGTTCAAGGGTCCTTGCAAGCCCCAGGGACCTTTCCCACGAAAGCTCTCAGGACTTTCAGCTCCCTCTCCACGACCTAGAGCAACAGTTTTCATTTATTACTTGATTTATTTTGGTGTCCAGGTCTTAAGCGGTGCTGGAGACCAGACCCAGATGTGTTGTGTGCACAAGGCCAGCACCTTATTCTCTGTGTTATGACTCTGGCCCTATTTACTATTTTCATAGCACTCTGTGAAGGTCAGTTCTATTCAGATATATTCCCACAGAAGAATATTTTAAAGCAAAAGTCTAATTTTGGCTGCCTTTCTATGTGCCTTTTAAAATATGTCTTATACATAGGTGTAAATTGCAAAATGCTTTTCATCCAGAGTTTCGAATCACATCTTGGTGTTTTCATTCAAGATACTTTTATGAGGTTCAAGATTAACCTGACACCGCTATTAGAATCAAAGATGTCACTTTATAAATGTAAGATTCAAATACTCATACTCTCTAACATAAGGTAAATATGATTGTCGTCAAAATTGTATTTCACGTAGCTTGAAATGCCTCTAGGGAGTTGGATTTTTTATTTAAAAAAAAGAAAAGAAAAGCAGAAGTAAACAAAGGACAATTTAGTCTTCTAGCAAAAACTAACATCAGAGAATTAGTGACGGCCTTTCATTATTAGGGAAAAACTCTCAGTGGGGGTGACAGAAGTATGTTACAAGGCCTCTTCTATGGCTGGAGGGTCAGAGTCCAGAGAAACAACAAACTTCTTAATTTTTGTATTACTGTAGAGCATCTATCCAACACCAATTACTAAGCACGGGCACACTACTTTTCACAGCGCACTGTCCTGCTCATTTTTGGTGATATTTTCAAATAAGGAGTTTTTCTATTCTTCTTGATTTTCACTTTTTTAACATATTGACTAAAAGGAAATATTGATAAAATATTTTGTTCATGTCTTACCTGGATGGAACTTTAAAAAATATTGAATGTAATCATTTAATTTTAAAATAAAGCGAAATGATGCAACTATCCAAGATCTGCAAACACCTTCACACAAATGTGCGAGCTTCCTTGTCTCCCCTGTTAAAGTTTCTTCAGCAAGAGAGTTGGGAAGCCTGGGTGGGGCTGTGTGTGAGGTCAGAGAGAACTCACTCAGAGCATTACTTAGCTCACTCAATGAGCATCACTCAGACTCCGTTTCCTGCCCTCTCGACAGGAACTGACAAATATTTTAGGCTCTGAGGTATGTATTACTGAACTCCACCATATGACACTAATAAACATTATAATATACTACCTTAATCCATCAGTTTAATGGACGGATTAAGGGCTGGAACGATAGCACAATTGGTAGGGGGTTTGCCTTACACGTGGACAACCCGGGTTCGATTCCTCTGCCCCTCTTAGAGAGCCCAGCAAACTACCGAGAGTATCTCACTTGCATGGGCAGAGTTTGGCAAGATACCTGTGGCATATTCTGTATGCCAAAAACAGTAACAACGAGTCTCACCATGGAGACGTTACTGGTGCCCGCTGGAGCAAATCGATGAGCAACGGGATGACAGTGATACAGTGATACCTCAATCCATAAGTGAATGTGCATTGCTCTATTCTACACAAAACTATTTTTGTAGACACATTTATGTTATGTTTGTCATAAAATAATATCCTTCTTTTGTTAATGACTTAAATGGGAAAAAACATCATTAGCCCATAGGTCCTACAAAACCAGGTAGAAGTTAAAGTCTACCTTTAGCATGCAGGCTGTAGGCGGCTTAACCATTGCTCTAGGATGTCAAATCTAAAGAAAGACAGAGACAAAGAGAAAACTTCCCAGTGAAGAAGCTCAAGGGCAGCTAGCAGAAATTTCCTGGTCCAGACGAAACAATCCAGGGGCAAGCAGAGAGGGGGTCAGCCAAGTAGACCAGCTCGTCAAATTACTCTTCTTGACTACTAAAAAAAGTATCCAGTCAAATAAATAATGGGACAGCTGGGTATATAAGATAATAAAAGATAAAAGGTAGGCGCTGGCTAGACAAAACCCCCTCGCCCCCAACACTTACGCCTAGACAGGTACAAGAGAGCAGAGGTTCTCATGACCATGCCCAGGGGGTGGCCAGAGACCATGGAAGTCAAGGCACATGGGGTCGATGGACGCAGCCTTAGAGAGGCCCCGTGGCAGACTGTCCAGCGGAAACCCCAGGACTGGGCAGAAGTTACAGGGCTACAGCTGCAGATTGCAGGACTGGAAGTGGGTAGAGAGCGCACGGATAGGTCCAGAATGCTGAAATATGGACAAGGAATCGTCGGTCAGGATGAGTGAAATTGCTCACTGGTAAAAGAAGAGGCCGTGACATTGTGGAGAGGCCAAGATCCATGAACTAAAGGTATAAAATAAAGTACACAAGCTCCTGGAGTTTTGTACACAAGTCTTTCATGTAATACTAAAAATCTAGTGCTGGAATTTTGCACATAGGTCTTTTATATAACACTGAAAAACTTCATTAGCTCAGGGATAAATCCATCTTGTGGTAACAACACCGAAACTGAATAATAAGGATAAAAGGGGACCAATCCGGTGCAAAGCAAGGACAGAAGGCATGGCAATACCTTCATCAGGGGAAAAACATCAGAGATTGTGAAATACAGGAGAACATTTAGCATTTTTAGAGCAAACATTATTAAAAAGTGATGCAGGGAACAGTAGGAAATGAGACAAGGAGCTGGAGAGTGCGACAGGAAGTGAGCTCACTGCAACGGCTGCTAACTCCCCACCCTACTTAAGAGAGGTCTTTGGGAGAAGCATGGGATGAATAGGACGGTTCAAGAACTGCATCACGTACCAACTGAGGCTCTTTGTTCCACAAGGAAAAGAAATTAAATAATTCCATTTCCATATCCCCAAGGTCATTCCACCATTGTCTTTTCTGCTTGCGCAGGACCTTTTGTAAAATATGGATTGCATTTTAAAGACCGCCAGCATGAGCTGTGAACATGTCAAAATCAGTGTGCTAATACTTTGTCCTATCTGTACCTCTTATGTATTCGCATGTGTTAGGATTCAAGCGGTTCTGTTTAAAATTAGGGTTATGATTACAGAGCAAACCACCTTTTAATGAGCTATAATGAGTTTTGACTAAGCATTTAAATCTTTGATTACAGAGCTACACATGAAAGCAAGAACTTAGCAGCTAAGTGTGTGTTAGCTCCCTGAATACAGTTTGGGTTAGGTCCCTAATTTGATGATCACAACTTTGGTTCAACTTTCCAAATCTGATTCTGCTGGTACAAGGAGGGAAGATAATAATCTCTACTTTTTTTTTGGGGGGGGGGCAGCAGGAGAAGGGGGAGGCAATAGTTAGCAATGGATAAAGAAGTCATGCATTGCATATCTGACCTGAAAAAGAAATTAGAATATTTCCTTCCCAGCTGTAAATGTTGCTCAGAAGCAGAAATCAATACCCCCTAAGTAGCCAGACAAGAAGGACTGGCGCATGAAACGACACTGTCTTTAACAGCAAGCTGACCACCGTGGGATGTGGGGGGCCACTGAGACAAAAGGGGGGGGGTTGGCAGCAGACACTCTGGTGCAGGCTGTGGTGCTGGAATGTATGAAACCCGACCAGTCACATGTAAATCACTGGGGCCAGAAATAAAATTCAAAAAAACATTTTTTAAGCAAAAGTCCTATCATAGAGAGAGATCCAGTGAACACGTGGCAGCTTTTTGCACAGGCACTTAAAGAGAATCCGTGAGGGGATGTGGCCACGTGACCTCTCTAGGAGAAAAAAATTCACAGCAGTCTGTAGACATGTACGTGCTTATTTATTTTCAAGAAGTTATTTACGTGCTGATGACGCATTCATGTTTTTCTTTGTTTTGTTTTGTTTTGTCTGGATAACACCTGGTCGTGCCTGAGGCTTAATCCTTCTCTATGCTCAGGGATCACTCTTGGTGGGCTCCGGGGGCCATCTGTGGTACCAGGGATTGAACCTGGTTGGCTGCATGCAAGGCAAGTGGCCTACAGGCTGTCTTATCATCCCATCCCTTCTTACAGATTTGACTTAGGAATAGAAGAAGCCCTACTTTGCTGACAGAATCCCTGTATCTGCACTCAAAGTCCTTGTCACCAACAGATTCACTGGTTTGTTGCCTCCCGAAGACTGAAAAAGAAGCATGAGAACTATCTTTCACTTCTCTGGCTCATTAGCCTATAAAAAAAAAAAAAACCAAACCAACCAACCAACCAACCAACCAACCGAAACTTAGCCTGAAAAATAAAGGGATTCTTTATGTCTAACACTAGGGGTGGGTGGGATGTAACCCAGAGACGTTTGTGGCAGACTCATGCTAGTACACAGTTTGCCTAAAACTCAGTGAGGAATAAATCTGTAAGTCATGATGTCTTGCTAGAAGAAAAATAAAACAAAAACAAGCAAAAGAAAAGGACATTTCAATGTTTCTGCCAGGACGGAAGAATGAAAAGATGACCCAACATAACCCAAGGTGTTCAAAGGGAGAAAGGTAGTATAAAATCTCTCTTGGGCATCAGGAAATGATGTCTCAAGACTTGACACGGGATGCGAACAGGAGTCCAATGACAATGAAAATACAAAATAAAGAACAGACTGAGCTTTTCTAGTCTTTGCTGAGATTTTAGTTTATATGTTTTTCTTGTGTCAAAACATGTTCTAAACGACAACAAAAACAGAGCCTAAGAATGAGATAATTGAAAATTTAACTAAATCTTGATTTATTTGTGGGTGAATGTTCATTCACCCAAGGGAAACTGTTCAGTTGGCAAGATGCATACTCAGATAGGAGTATGTACATATAGAATTAATACTTCTATAATTTTAAATATTCAAAAATAGTAACTAGACAACCTTTCAGAGGGTTTAAACTGTTCTGAGCTTATATAAATGATTTCAAAAGGCAGCACTGTCTACATTAGCACTGCACTGGAGCACTGTCATCCCGTTGTTCATCGATTTGCTTGAGCAGGCACCAGTAATGTCTCCATTGTGAGACTCGTTGTTACTGTTTTTGGCATATCGAATATGCCACGGGCGAGATACTCTCAGTGGCTTGCCGGGCTTTCTGAGAGGGACTGTCTACATTATGGAATATAATTTAAAACTTTGAGCATTTTAAATTTAGAAAAAAATAAATGGGTAGGAGGGGAAGAGTCCTGGAATATAAGTAAGGACTCTGAGGCTTACTATGTTACTTGATTTAATGTTATCTACTACCCTGCAATTATAATATTCTTTAATGAGTCAAAGGAAAAATAACCATTCTTTGTATCTTCGATTCCATTGGGTCATTTCTAACTTTCAGATCCCCAAGAACTGAACGATGAGGCTGAGCAGCAAAGTTATGCCAAGTGTGTAATGTGATAGCACAGAGCAAGTAGACCCCAGACCCAAGTACCGATGTGAGAAAACTGGGCCAGCGAGGCCCCTTTCTGCACCTCTGCCTTTGCTCTTTGACACCGCGAAACCCCAAAGGAGGAAAGTACACTCGGTGCCTGCCTGTGGCTTTCTGTGCCCAAATCTTGGCCCTGAATAGCGTCACACCCTGACGGGTCCACCTTCCAGGCAAATTCCTACAAAGCATCATTTCTCCCAGAAGCCAGGCCTCAGGCACAGAGATATACTTCATCGTGAAACAGCAAATCAATTCTTCTCTATTAAGGCACTAAATACCAGCACAGGAGCACTGTCCTGTTATAAACAACAGGCACACTCAATTATGGGATGTTTTCCCAGCCCCCGGGCGGCTCTGTAATTGCAGAGCGCAATCAGCTCCGCATTGATATTATATTAATGTGTGGGGCGGGGAGAATGAAATATGAATTAAATCGGGGCTCAATATTTCAGTGAAGCTTACAGAAGCCTAAGAACAAGTGGCATGATTTTTTTGTTTTGGAAGGAGGGGGATAAAAGGTGAGTTGCCTACGCTGTCATTTTTCTATTTCTAATTAAAGAGTTTGGAGAACGAAGGTGATCCCAGAATTCTTGTCTCCTCGCTGTCCACTCCTGACAAAGCAGATCAAGCCGTCTATCAGGTTTCATGTTCGCCTGCACTTATACCAGCAGCGAATGGGGGGAAAAAACATTTTCTACTGACAGCTTGCAATAAAGGGAGAATAGCAAACAGAAAAACTTTGTCTTCGGAGACAAAACAAAAGGATAAAGTTCAAGAAAAGGTTTCTCGCCCTTCTGCAGAACCGTCAAACAACTGCTATTGACCAAGAATAGAACACAGTAAACACACCAAACAAAAGACATGATGAAAGATGTATTTGCTTGTTCAGGGCCTTTCTTTTTCTCCCCATCGCATGTACACCCACACTGAACAGTCTGCATTGTGTTAATAAATAACCAGGAGCAACCTCGGGGAGCAGAGGAGGAAGAGGTTTCTATGTTGCTGTCAGGTACCAGACAGTTGCCTGGCACCGCGAGAATCATTCTCCATATATTCCACCCCCCAGACCCAGAGCAGAGGGGAAGTGGATGGACCCTCTCCTTCTCTGATGCAACCGAAGGAGGAAGACCCCCAAATTTGGAAAACAGCCATTGGTTGGAATTGTCCAACCCTTTCAACCTTCTTTGAACTCCGCTTGCTTTCCCAATTGAACCCTAAATGACAGCCCTATATCAGAGCCACGCCCTGCCAGAGTCATCTTTTATCAGTGCTCTTTTAATGCTTGGTGTGGTTATCAGGTAATTTCCTGAACTATTACTCGGAGCATTTTAGTATTTTGGGGCTTTTTCTGATTTTATTTTTAATTTCTAGGAAAGCAACCCCAGCTCTCTCCTCCCACTCTCTGTATATATATCACATACATTTGAACTCAGTGGAAATACTCTGCATAATTATTACTTTATAAATATTTCTGAAAGTCCAAATAACACATAATATGCGGTAGAAGTTCACAAATCCAGTAGCAGGGAATTCGAATGCCTCATTGATGCTATTACATACGCCAACCAAAAGTCTACTGCACTATATCAACCTGACAGTGTTTTAAGTTTATTCCTTGTAAATGTCTGGGACAATCCTCTACTGTAACTGAAAGCACGCAAAGTCCAACACTACCAGAAAGAAACTTTAATACACACAGCAACTATCTATCACTGACTTCAACATGGTTATCGAGTTGGCCTCGTACAGAAGTCAATGGCAGGTGAGTGAAAGCTGACTTTCTAATTCAAGACACACAAGAAACAGCATTTGCTCTGAATTTCACATTGGACCTGCGCCTCCACCACCAAAGTCCATCAGCTAAACTGTGAGCATGGTACAACCTGGCTTGCAATGGTCATCCACATGGAGAGGATGATCTTAATCAAGCCCAGAGCCCAGGTTATATGTGTATTCTGCTCTGCCCTAGAGTCATCGCTCCCACGTCTGGGCCAGACTCCTCTCCACGTGAAGGGAGGTGAAGGCGGGCACTGGGAGCACTGGACGTCTCAGAACTCCGGGAGCAGGTGGCCAGGGAAACTCAGAGGGAGCTCTCCACCAACTCTAGTGCCGTGCGTGCCTTCGCCATCAGCAACTCCTATTAAAAAAAAAAGACCAAGCATCCACTAGAACAAAACCAAGCAGGCCTCTTTAATTAGAGCATTTGCTTGATATCCACTTCTTCATGTTAAACACACAGCCTCACAGGCCTGGGAGGTCTGATTAATTTTAATATGCACGGTCATGACAAGTGCCTCGGGGGGAGCAGAGTAAAAACACACACGCACACTTGCAAACACACAAAATCTTCCAGCCAGGCTAGCCTGACAAATCGGTTTGGGGAAAGGAAAAAAAAAAAAAGCTGTGTGTGCTCCCCAGATTAGTCTGTTACTATTCAGTGACCGTCTGAACCTTTAATGGGAAGAAGAGGCCTCCGAAACAGGTGGCGGGCACTTCCTCTTGAATAAATGATATCTCCAAAAGCCGTGGTACGGAAGCCACAAGTAGAGCGGGCACGTGTTTCTTTGTCAATTTGCAGCCTGGGCCATGGTCTGCGGTAGATTTCTTGAAGTGATCAATGCATTCGAAATGGAAATCTAGAACTGATAGCTTTGGGTCAGGATAAAATTTATGAAGGTTTAGAAGATATCAGAAACATTTATATACAGATGTGTCTGGAATCATTTATGCCACTCTGTTACCCACTCCTATCCTAGCAGAAATAAATGCAATTCTTAGGTTATAGACATGTTTTAGACACCTAAGCAGAAGGATGGTGCTGGCTTGCTTTTTGGCAGAATGATGGATAGTAGGGAAATAATACAAATATGGTGTTGAAGGTTACAGACTCTCTTTTGTTTGGTTTGGGGTCACACCCAGTCGAGCTTGGGGCTTACTCCTGGCTCTGTTCTCAGAGATTACTCCTGGCAGAGCTAGGGGGACCATACATGATGCAGGTGATTGAACCCGGGTCAGCACATGCCAGGCAAGTGCCCTACCCACTATCACTCGCACCCCATATTCTGCTTTAAACTTAAAATAAACGCAGTCTTGGCCAAATGGGGCCTCTTGAATTCAGATCTCCTGAGATAATCCCTGAATCTTTCCAGTCCAAGTTAAAAAAAAAAAAAAAACTCTTTCATGAAGATATAAATTTTCTGTTAACACTTAAATAAATCAGCAATATCCTGAGAGCTGTGATGGATATCACTTGACAAGAAAGTGGCAGAGTAAAAGTTACCTTGGTGCTGAAACATCCTCAAGTTTCAAAACAGCTGAAATAGTACGAAGTGAAAAGACTTCCTCCAGAAGCAGCAGGCTCTCCAGCATCTGAAGGTGTCTTCACGTCCCGACCTTTTCAAAAATAAGCCCCTCGCTTTGGCGACGTTTTGTGAGTCCATTTCCATACAGTGGTGCTTTTGAACGTGCGCCTGGGGGTTCGACTCTAGCTTCCTCCACAAGAAGAGACGTCGCTAGTGACAGACCGCAGGGATGAACACGGAGCCACAATGCATTAAGAGCAGCCTCCAAGAGCAGCGGGTGTGTGAAGAACAAAACTTAAAAGAGCTCAATTGAAAAGTACCCTTGTTTGTCCTTCAGTGGAACAGCACTTACAAAGCCTCTTCAACATGTACTTTGTCAAAAGGACAGTGAGTGAGTAACTAAACAAAAGCAACTCAGTCCTCTGCCAATTAAAGTATCTGTTGGCTCTTCCCCAGATCTGTTCACTTTTTATTTTTCCCACCTCATCAAATGGATGTCAACTGGTTTGAAAACAAGAGAATTTCAAAACACTCTCATCATTCCCCCAATTAATGGAATGTGTTGGGAGTCTGGCTTTACGGAAGCCCAAGTCCTTAACTTCCCTAGAAAAATAGACAGCTCAAAGTTGCTTAAGTCAGTGAGCAATCATAAATTCTGTGCTAACTTGGTTATTAACATAATATGGCTCAACCTAATTCCCCAAGGGCTGCTCCTCAACAAGCATGTTCATTCTTAGAACAGGCACTGTCATTTGTAATGTAAACTCAAACATCAAACACCTGTTGGGATGTTCCTGAGGCCACCTATCATACACCAGTCTCTGTCTGCTCTACAGAAGAGTTACATATAATGACATGACATATCACAGGTGAACATATACTGTTTATAATATCTACTTTTAGGGCCCTTAAAATCAATCTTAAAATAGGAGGGTAGATTACTACTCATTTAGAGGATTTACTGATTATGTGGGGCTGTTGTGATAGCACAGTGGGTAGGGCATTTGCCTTGCAGGTGGCCGACCTGGGTTTGATTCCTCCGTCCCTCTCAGAGAGCCCGACAAGCTACCGAGAGTATCCCACCCACACAGCAGAGCCTGGCAAGCTACCCGTGGCATATTTGATATGCCGAAAGAAGAAACAAGTCTCACAAGGGAGACGTTACTAGTGCCCGCTCGAGCAAATAGATGAACAAAGGGACAACAGTGCCACAGTGCTACCGATTATATGACAACACGTTTGAAACAGAGTAAAAGGGCATTGAGAGTATCATTTTAGGGTTTAAAAAGCTCAACTAACGGATCAGAAAGGTACAGTTGAGTAACATGAACTATTTTCAATAGAGGTGGCAGATCCAAATATTCAAAAGACACAATGACACAGTAATATCCACACACCTTTAAGAAAAGATGCTAATTCACTAGCAATCCATACATCTTATCACGCTTCATATGCCTATGAGCCAACTTGAAAAGTATTTAATCTAACCTTTGAGATGATACAATGGACTTAATTTATTTTACTGCTTTTTGTTCCTTTTGTTTTCTTTGGGCCGCCCAAGGAGTACTCAGCACTCCACCTGGAGATTCCCACCCAACTGGGCCATCAAGAGTAGTTCACTGCAACAGTCCAAAGATGCCACACGACGCAAGCTCTGTGGGGTTGCGTCTTGCCCCAGCCACCACCTGGTGTTTAGAGGCTGCCAGTACCTCCCCATGGAGCTCGAGGGTCCCCAGGGCCACCCCATAGGGTTCAGGGGTCTCCAGCAACTGTCCCAACAGTGCTCGGGAGGCTCCAGGCTGCACCCAGCAGTGCTTTGGGGACCATGTGATGCAGGGGACCCAGTTAGTCAGTAGCCAGTTAGTGTTAGTAGCATGCAAGCATGTGCCTTGATGTTTTTTTGTCAGGGATTAAGGGAAGACAGCTCCAGTTGTCTTCTGCTTTTAATTCGCCGATAAGAATTTATATTGTACTACGCACTGTCAAAACAGTATCCGGAAGTTCTTTCCACCTAAGAGACTGATATTTCCCTTTGTGTTTGATGGAGAGGGAGAGTAAGAAAGGTAGGTGGGGAGGGGAGATACGCAAAACTTGAGGGAGAAAGAATTCACAGTTATCTCCATTGCCCAGCGCTGGTCTGTGATCTATAGATGAGTCTGAGCGTGAAGGCATAAGTTCTGTCACAATATCTACTTTTCCAAACATATTCCATTGTTTTTATTAGTTCTCCCGAGAAGAGAACCAACTCTGTGTGTGAAGTTCTATACTAAAAGCAATGAAGTGTTTCATGTAAAGTAACAGTGGGTGGCTTTGGTAATAGGCTGTGCCTTAAGGGGCTTGTAATAAAAAATTGTGAGCTAAGATTTTTCTGAAGAACAAAGTTTTGAGTTGTGTAAATAAAAGTAAAATCTATTCTCACAGAAACAAAGTATCACAAATAAATACAGCTTCTCACACATGAGGGACGCACACATAAAAGGAACAATATAATATTGAAGGTGTGGATGGAACAGTTCAGAAGCAGGACACTGACGGATGCCGATTGAAGACAGGGATGGGAGGGGGCAGGCAAGAGGGAGAAGACACACACACATACACATACATACACACATGCACACGGAATAAAATGGGGGGAAATCCACGTAGTACGTATTGAAGGAAGAACAAATAGACTGCATTTTGAACATGAAACTCTCAGAAAATGATGAGACTTCGGGAAAAAGGAGCCCTCAGTTATATTCATCGTCATCACAAACACACACTGATAATACAAAAACACACCAATCTGCAGACTCAAAATCAAATTGTCTCTCCCAGTTTCACAATTGGCAATTTACACCCAGAGCAATTGAGGATGTTTTCTTTCTCACTGAAATTCTTCAGGTAGGAAATTGGCTAATCACACTTCATTTACGGAAGTTTAAATAAATGCATATCAAAGCAACTATGTCAGAATTTTTTGAATGTTGGGTTCCTTGTTGGTTTTGGTGCCAACTGCATTGCTTGTATTTCCAGATTTTGAGGGCCTGGGTCAAGATTTTTACTATACAAGAGCATCTCAAGAAACAGAATTGGAAGCCACACAATTATTTATTTTTTCTTGTTATTCAAAAATAGTGTGACTCCTGCCAGGCTGTTTTCACTCAGGGCTCCTCAGAGCGGGGCAGGTGAGAACCCTCTCCGCCCCCAAGGGACCCGGCCCTGGCAGCTGACCTCCACTACCCAACTGCTGCCATGCTCCAGACTGCTTTCCGCACACATTATAAGACACTCCCTGCCCATTTTTCATAATGACCACACTCAGAGAGCGCAGCAAGCGCAGGCAGAGCCTGGCAAGCTACCCGTGGTATATTCAATATGCCAAAAACAGTAACAATAGGTTTCATTCCCCTGACCCTGAAAAAGCCTCCAATCGTTGGGAAAGACGAGTAAGGAGAGTCTTCTAAAATCTCAAGGCTAGGAGGAATACAGACGTTACTGGTGCCCGCCCGAGTAAATCGATGAACAACGGGATGTCAGTCAGTCAATCAGTTCAAAAATAGTGTATATAACTAGATAAATTGATAATGACAATAATTTGTACACTTTGAAGCTGATTATAGTTCACAAATAACTTCATGTGTATTAACATATTTGCTTTGCCTGGCTTTGTTTTTTAAACATAACCTTATTTTTTTATCAAAATATCATTACCTCACAGGAAATCAACAGGGGTATATATTTTATTACCATTATCTCATTTGCTTACCTCCAGTGGATGTAGGGCAGTTAGCACTGCATACTGAGGGCAGATATTTCTCACATTAAGCCATCATCTTAGCAAATTAAAGAGAAGGGAAGATAATGATTTGATGATACAAATTCTAATGCCTGTGCTTGGTTTGCTACAATAAAAGATTTTAATTAAAAATGGTGTCTCCCAGAAATGATGCGAAATAAATACAATTAGACTCCTGATCATGTTAAATCTGAGCTAATGTCTCAAAACTTATCAGAGACTAAACTATATAGATGCTATATTACAGTCACACAGTCTTATTGTAATCAGTGTCAGAATTTGAACTGAATCACTAATACTGCCCATCTACTTACTCTTGTTATCATAGAACCATCCAAAAGTTGGATAAAAAAGCATTACTATCTCCTCAAAAATTAAAAAATAGGCATCATCTCACCATCAGGCATGAGGTTCTTAGTATTCAAAAACTGCTCTGAAAAATCCTAAACTTGCACATTCTATGCTGGCAGAGCAGGGAAGATGCTGAAAGAATCAGTTACCAAACACCCCCGAAATGAACAGTGCTGTGGGGAAGCAGAAAATCCAACAATAAACTCCCCCAAAGTGAGACCATCAGGAAAAGTAACTCACTTCTCCATGCCGAGACAAGGAATCTGGCCTCTCCGATACACTGAAATGCTGGTAAAGAACAGTGAAGGCTCAGAATTCTGGGGAAATATTCAAAGCTAAATCCAATTCATTTCCCATTTTACCTCCAGCAGTGGCGGAGAATTATGTCTATAGCCTCTAATCTATAGATAACGCAACATATTTCCTTAGAGAAGCACATTGTATTAGGGTCGTTTAAACGATTACGGCAAAGAGCGGGGGAGATGGATCCAAGGGCCAGAGCACGTGAGTTGCATGCATGAAGCATCCCTGATGCCTCACAGACCCCAAGCAACGCCTGGTACCGCCCTGGTGCTCCCCACAGCCCCAAGTCTGGGCAGCATCGTGCTGCCAGGTTCAAACAACGAACTCGATGACTAAAGGGGTCTCACACCTCAGAGACTCTGAGCTCTGCTGACCTGAGAATTTCAGGAGGGACCCTGGAGCCTCCTAAGCAACCTCTGAGCCCCAACTCCCCCAAATAAAACTTTGAATGAAATACAAAGTTTTCCTTGTGCATCTATTTTAGTTTTACATCTGGGTCCTAGAATATCCAGTTGGTGCTGCAGGATAATGCTTTAGTTTCCAGGTCACCGAAAGAAAAGGGCATAATGGTTTAATGCTAAGAGCACATGCATGAGGTGACTGGAGAAAACAGAATGGAAGGACCATTTCAAACAGAACATAAAGAAAAGAGAAAGGAAGAAGAGAAACCAAAAAGAAAATCAGGTAGCTATTTTTAAGAAGAGTTTTAGCAAAAGCTACAAAAAGCCAGTTAGGGGATTGACTCCCACCCCAGTTAGATAATCACCTTCTATGGGCCAAACCCATTATTAGGACAGACACAGGTAACTGAAACAAAACATTTAATTTAAACATTTGTGTCCTATTGTGTAAGACTGAAGATAAAGAAAATGTGATCATAATATCAGAACTACATTAATTACCTAGTGTAAGCAGAACAGGCCAAGTTAAATGATGTTAAAGATAAGCAAAACATTGTTGGGTAGACAGAACCAAGAATCGATCAATATAGCAAGCTAGCTAGTTTTCTCTCTACCTATTTGCCACCGGACTGCTGGTCCACTGGGAGCTACACCCTGTTCAGTGCTGGGATTGGCTCAGACAGTGTGACTGGTCCATGGTGCCCGACACTGACCTCAGGTTCACACATGCAAAGCCTGTGCCCCAGCACCTGGGACCATCTCCCCAGCCTGGGAACCATCCTCAAGGTAGAAAAACAGTATGTGGAAAGACACAATTAAAAAAAGAACATAGAGGAAAACCATAGGGCTGGAGCGATGGCACAGCAGTTGGGCGTTCGCCTTTCACATGGCTGACCTGAGTTCTATTTCTCTGCCGCTCTCGGAGAGCCTGGCAAGCTACCCGTGTGTATTGGATATGCCAAAAATCAGTAACAATAAGTCTCTCAATGAGAGATGTTACTGGTGCCCACTCGAACAAATCGATGAGCAACGGGATGACAGTGACAGTGACAGAGGAAAACCACATGTGGCTCGGCACATGGATATGGGGCTGACAGGGAAGGAAGCTTGAGGGGGAACTGTGGTGAGGTCAGATTATACACAGTGTTTTTTTCCAAAGACAAATAATTTAGAAGAGGACAGTAATTTCGCTTAATTCCAGTTCTGCCTTAAAATAAGAACAGTAGAAACTTAGGAAGCCTTAAGTTTATTCATTTTATAGAAAGAATACCAAATTCAGAATTTTGGAGCATCCAATTAGGCTGTTCATGTAATATTAAGCAAGAGTCACAAACGTATTTATTAAGGAATCTCCTTTCCCTTCTCAAGGCAGTAAGGGGCGACAGTGATGCTGTGGAAACATCTTTTCAACAAACATTTTGAATACTTACAGGTGTGCAACCCTAGCCCTTAATCAGTGGCACACACGGGCACCTGCACAATTTTGTTAGAGGGCTGGAGCGGTAACACGGCAGGTAGGGCATTTGCCTTGCACTCGGCTAACCCAGGTTCGATTGCCAGCATCCCATATGGTCCCCTGAGCACCACCAGGAGAGATTCCTGAGTGCAAAGCCAGGAGTAACCCCTGTGCATCGCTAGGTGTGACCCCCCCCAAAAAAAAACAATTTTGTTAGAGTGAAGGCTGGCAACATCCACTGGGAAAACTGAGCAAGAGAATCACAGGAAGAGGAGGCAGGTCTGCTGCGTTTCTCAGAGGAAGAGGCATGACAAGTCTCCAAGCTAAGACTGCCGTCCCGAAGGGAATTAAACGGCATCACAGAAATTAGTATAGGGAAGTGAAAGTCAGAAGCCCCTCGCAGCCTCGGCCCCTAAAATGGCTTTGTTGGAGATGAGATGGCCGTAGTGCCTGCCAGGGCCATCGCCGTGTTCACCGACGCTGCTAATAAGGCTGAGACTGGAGTGGAAAATCTAGTGGAGGTCTGAGTCTGACCCGGAACTAAAACGTGGCTCTAGGTGATAGACCACCCCTAGCTGGCACCTGACAGCACAGGGCATTTCTGAATATCTCTTCTGACTTTATTTGCTAAATTTAGTCTCAGGACATGCGACATTTGTCCGCATTTACTGCCTAGGGGATGCTCCTTAAAATAAGGTGGTGACACTACTTATGAAACAATAAGAAGGGGCAGAGAGTAAAGAATTTAGTGATGCGTGACGCAAGCACACGGGAGAAGCCAAGGAGCCTGGCCTTGATTCAGAGTGACACAATGACACACTGTGTGATCTTAGACAGACCTTTGCCCTCCCCCCCAGGACCCCCCCCCCCCACAACAGCCTTCTGTCTGTCTTCAAAAAGTAAGCAGAAAAGTCTAGAATGTGTCTATATCTCTTCTGATTTTTTTTTTCTCTTCTGATTTTTAACTTGCATTATTTCACAGTGGACTGGAGCGACAGCACAGCGGGGAGGGCGTTTGCCTTACATGAGGACGACCCAGGTTTGATTCCTCCACCCCTCTCTGAGAGCCCGGCAAGCTACGAGAGTATCCTGCCCACACAGCAGAGCCCGGCAAGCTCCCCATGGCATATTCGAGATGCCAAAAACAGTAACAAGTCTCACAATGGAAACATTACTGGTGTCCACTCAAATCGATGAACAACGGGACGACAGTGCTACAGTGCTATTATTTCACAATTAAGCTACTGCCAGGTGTTTTCCTAAGAGAAGTTCTCAGTGAAATACCTTCCTTGACACTTATTTATTTATTTAGCAGAGTCATCTATTAATGTTTTTGCACTCCCAACAGTTTAAACTAAAATGATTTTTTAAATTTTTTTATTAGTGAATCACTGTAATGTACCTTTACAAACTTATAAACTTTTGTGTTTGCATTTTACTCATACAGTGATCATTTACCCATCCCTCCACCAGTGCCCATTCACCTCCACCAATCATCCTGGTATCCCTCTCACCACCCCCACCCCATCCCCCACCACCCCACCCTGCCTCTGTGGCAGGGCATTCCCCTTTGTTCTCTTTCCTTTTGGGTGTTGTAGCTTGCAATAGAGGTAGTGAGTGGCCATCATGTTCAATCTATAGTCTACTTTCAGCTCGCATGTTAAACTGAAATGATTTTCAATAAAAACTTTGTGAAGTTTGATCACCACTGAGGCATCAGGGATGATTATGAGTAGACAATCAATGGATATACATTATTTAATATTTCAATGGTATTTGGGGGTATACATATGCTCAAAAGTGATATCAAACTATTACTTGCAAAATATGGAATTGGAAGAGACATATTAGTGGTGGGGGCTCAGGGGTTCAACAGATTTTAGCTTTAGATCAATTAAAATTCTAGCAAAGGTTGACTCTCAATATGAAGTTACTATGACATGATTAATTAGAAATTCATCAATTTTCTCACGGAAAAAAGGAGAGAAGATGAATCAGAATATATGGTTTATGTGAATGACTATACACAGATGCCCTGGTTATAAGGTATATGCAAAGATGAAATGAAGTGTTTCACAAATTATTCAGCAGTAGTTCATAATATGCACTTAGAACACAGCACCTCCCCCAATACATAATTATCAATGTCTTGGTGTAGGAATTTGGTCATATGTTATGACATTAAAACTCATTGTCATATTTAAATTCTATATCTAGTAGCTAAAGATTGGCCGGTAGAGCAAAGTTATTCCAGTGAACAATGCAACCTCAGTTGGCTGGATTTTGTGAAAATGCATCTACAATGAACCTGGGCATTTCACATCAGCTTAAGTAACACAAAACGAAGAAGAATCTTTAGCACAGGCCGTTTTTGAGACTTACAGGCACAAAGACTGATGGAGGCAAGGAACACAAGTAAAAGTACATCAGCACCTTTTCCTCCTACTTACTAGTTTTTAAAATATTTCTAAAACCATAGTTGCCTGAAAAAAAAATAAGCTAGTAAGAAAAGAAAGACGTTTTCTTCTTCAACCCACATGCAAATCTAATTTTCTTTCCGACCACCCACCTCAGTGGCCTTCTTGTGAGCGGGACACTATTCCTTCTACCTTGCCGCTGTCAGGGAGAAAGTCTGCAATAATATGGACTTCCTCTTGAAGTCTGTTCCCTCCTTCAATGAGAGGAAGTGAAGGCGTGAATAAGGTACCTCAGAATGACGGGGCCCGGCTGAACGAACTTGTCATCACAACCTGCTGTTCATTTGAATGACTATTGAAAAACAATAGGAAAAACTCGCATCACGGAACAGTAGGTTTTTCCGCTCCATACATATCTCTGGTGAACTGAGCGTTGAGTTCTACTCACGGGTCTCCTCTCTCCTCAGCCCCTTCTGGTAGCTCTCGTCACAGAACTCTGACACATGTTCGGCAAAGTGTCGGATTTAAGTGTTGTGGTTCTTTGCTCAAGAGTATTTCTATTTTTCTTTTGGATATAACGATGCTGTCGGAGCTATAGACGGTCACGGCACACAGTGCCACTGCCCAGGGCTTTCATGGGGTTTTTCCCCGTTCTTCCCTGAACGGGGGCTCCCGAACTAACACAACTTTCCACTGGACACTCTTACACATTTCATTAGCTACAGTTCCCCATTCTTCTTTGTCTTTTTTATTTTTTGGTTTGGGTGTCACACCTGGTGGTGCTCAGGACATGCCCTTGCCTCTGCACTCCCGGAACACCCCTACTAGAATGACTTTTGGGGGTGCCCTGTGCACTGCATCCAAAGCAAACATCCCACCACTGTACTATCCCTCCAACTCCCACCCCCATTTACTCTTTTTCTCTTTCTGCAACTAAAAAAAGAAAAAAAAACACATAAAATTTCCTCCTCCAACATACTATTTCTTTTCCATGATCCAATTTTCTACTTTGCTCATTTTTTTTTCTTTTTGGGTCACTCCCAGCACTGCTCACAGGCTACTCCTGGCTCTGCACACAGGAATTATTCCTGGCAGTGCTTGAGGACCATATGAGATGTCGCAGATTAAAGCAAGGTCAGCTGCATGGAGGCAAACATCCTACCTGCTCTACACTAGCCCCTGCACTAGCCCCATAATTTTCTATTTCTTGCCTTGGTGATTAAAATTGTCACAATTCAAACACATAAAATATTCTTGACATCTATTCTCAATTATCACAGATATGAAATGGACATTTTTGTCTTGGGAAATTACTTGATTAGTGAAAGTGAGTCTATGTGCATTCCTGTGAGTGTGAGTCACAGATAAGGAACTTGCTGGAGATGCGAACGCAGGTATATTTTAGTGGCTCTGTATTCACACAGAAATTACCTTGGTGGAATGCAAGCTTTTAGATTCTTGTCATATTCCTTTTATACTGAAGGTTTTAGTGAAGACTATCTGTATTTCCTCTTTGGTATTATTCATTAATAAGTCACTCTTTGGCCTGAGCAACAGTACACTTGGTAGTATGCTTGCCTAGTAGGAGGTTGACCCAGGTTCAATCCCTGATATGGTCCCCTGAGTATAGAACCAGGAGTAAGCCCTGAGAACCACTGGCCTCCCCCGCACATACACAAAAAAGAAAAGAAGAAGAAAAAAGTCATTCTCAAGTTTGATCTATATTTTGAGGGAGGAAAGCAAAAAAGATAGGAAATTTAATATTAATACTATTGTATCCACAAGTAATAGTAATGTTCCTTTGCCTCAACTATTTCTGCTCTGAATACTTTATTTCTGCTCTTCTTGTCAGTGTAGCTGTTACTAAATATACTTTTCTACTAATTCTCCATATGTGAGTTTCTTCTGAAAATTAAATTTGGGAGACTGTCTCCTGCCTTTTCCTCTTGAGAATTATTCATTTGGCACTGGCATGTCATGTATTTCCAAATTGAAAGTCTATGCATCCACTTAGTCAACATGATGCACTTTCAAGAATATATAATATCAAAATGATGTTCTAAATTCTCAAGGAGAGCATCGCCCCACGATATCCCTCTCAAACCACAATGATACCACAGAACCTGAAAGCACAACGGATTTCTCTGAGATGAAGACAGTTTCTAGGCCTTAGTCCTGACCTAACTCACCTTCATTCTAAACAAGTAGGACTTCTCTCAGGTTGGCAAGGCCGGCTCAATGACCTAAAGCCAGGGGCAAGGTAGCTAGCTCGGAGTGGCGAGCACATGTCCAGCAAGTTAAAGGCTCCCAGTTCAACTCCCAGCCCTGCATAGCTGCCCTGGGCACAAGCTCCAATGGTCACGGCAGTGCCCCTCCCACCCACTGCTGTTGGAATTTGGATATAAACCATCGCATCATATAAATAGGCTAAGGGACAAAATTCATACATCACATACAAATCAATATAGGAAACTCTTTGACAGGATCTAATAACAATTAATGATGAAAATAAACACTCAGAAAACTATCTGTAGAGGGAAATCAGATAAATATCTACAGAAATCCTATAGTTAATCTCTTACCTAATGGGAAGAATTAATACTTCCCTCCCTTACAACACAAACGAGGCAAGAAATTCTCCCTCAACTAATCTTTATGGAGCAAAGAACATGCAATAATGAAAGAAAAAGAAAATATATTTATATTGTGAAAAATAAAATTGTCTTCAATTGCAGGTAACATAATATTCTAAATAAAAAAAGCTTAAATCAGTTAAAACTTAACTCCTAGAGTTACTGAATAAGTTTTAAAAAAAAAAACACAGGATACAAAAGTCAATTTGCTTTGCTTTATATTCCAGCAATAGACAACTAAAATTTAAAAGAGAAGACACGATGTAATTTATATTAACACCAAAAAGATGAAATAATGGTAAAATAAAACAAAATGATTATAACATCTATTTATATATACAACTATAAAATTTGATGAGGATTTTAAATATAGAATATTTTGCATTCACAAAACTTGTCGATTTTCCTCAACTTGACTACACATGATATCCAAATTCCAGCAAGTTAGATTATCAAAAGACGTAGATATCAAAGCGCTCATTTCTATTCTATGGGGAAAAAGGAAACAAGTCCCAGGGTAATCAATACAATACAAAAATTCCCCAGGAGGACTGGCACAGTCCAACTTTAAGGCAAAATCTCAAAATCTCAAACATCTTATTTGAGATGTTATTTGAGACATCTTGATGATGTCTTGTGCATCATCAAGACAGGGATGCACGGGCAAACAAAAAACTAGTAGAGAAAACAAAACAGAGAATATGTGGGATATGTTAAAAAAATCAGCATGGGACTAATGCCCACCAACAGCAGAAACAAGGGCCAGGAGGACTGGGTCATCATTGGATGCTGGCCACAAGGCTGATGGGTGGGGGACACGGGGGCCATTTGGGATGGAGAAGTGACAGCTATGACAAGGAGAGTTAGAAATGAACACTTCGAGTAAGAACTGTGTGCTGAAAATAGGTAAAGAACAACCTGATAACCTCTCAGTGTCTGAACTGTACTGGGAGCAGTGCCTGCCACCATGAAGACAGGCGGGGGTGGGGGGGGCACGGGTTAGGGGGGGAGGGAGCTGGCAGAATAGGAGGCAAACTGGGGACAAGACCGAAGACCAAGCAAACTCAGAAGACTTAGAGATAGTGAGTAAGCTGAGAAAATCTGCTGAGGAGAATTTGTCATTAGAGAATTAGAAACTTAAAATAATAATAGATAGGGGGCTGGAGCGATAGCACAGCGGGTAGGGCGTTTGCCTTGCACGCAGCCAACCCGGGTTCTATTCCCAGCATCCCATATGGTCCCCTGAGCACCACCGGGAGTAATTCCTGAGTGTAAAGCCAGGAGTGACCCCTGTGCATCACCGGGTGTGACCCCAAAAGAAAAAAAAATAATAATAATTGATACAACCATGAACCAATTTTAATGGATAAAATTTAGAAAAGAAACCACCTACCACTACCAAGTGTTTGTGAGGAAGGAGAGCACCAGCAACTCACATTTATTACTAGGAAAAAAAGTGCAGAATTTTACTCTTTACAGTACAATTTTTCAAAATTCCTATAAAACTAAGCCAACTTTCAGTATATCTGAGCAATCATATCACTAAATGCCTATACGTTTGATTTAAAAACTTATGTACACTAAAGCCTATACATGAATATTTATAACTTGATTCATAATGACCAAACTTGGAAGACTAAGATGACTTGATGGGTGAATGGATAAACAAACCATGGTATGCTCATATGAACCACTACAGTCATACCATCATGAATGTTTCCTGTCTTGTCTAAAAAGAAATGAGCTACCAAGTAATAAGCAGACATAAAAGAACCTTAAATGCACATCAATAGGTGAAATAAATGAGAAGAAAAGTCTCCATAAGATTCTAATTATAATAGAATCTAGAAAAATGCAAATTGGATGACATGCTCTAGGTTTCACCGAATCAGGGTAAGAATGTACACACAAATAAAGGATAATGCTGGGTCTACCCATGAGGATGAAGATTAGAGTTAGATGTCATATGAAGAACGAATGTTCAGATAATACTGAGGTAGTAGAATTAGTATTTTCAGAGGAACATATACTCAGGAGAATACATACAGATATATTTTTTTGTTCTATCAGCTAAGACCCTAAAATAAAGGACACCTGAATAGCAAAGACCATCCCTACTATGTATATTTTGGTTTTAATACCATTTCCAATAAGAGGAACTAAGTATTCTTAGAGAAGCTTCTCAGAGAAGGATTCTAGAGAGACAACAAAAGCTATCCAGTCTGCAGTATCTCGCCAGAGTCAGAAAGAATGGAGTCCTCAAAACACAAAACAGAACAGAACAGAACAGTATGAACATAAGGGTGTGTCAAAATGACACTGAAGTCAACAGAAAGAGTTTTCAGTCACTAAAGCTGTGACAACTTCAACAACAACAACAAAAAGTAGAAGTGGATAGCAATTCAGCATGTAAGGTTGGGATTTCTGATTCAATACTCAAGAATTCTGCATAAACCATGTAGCTACTCCACTCCACAGGTGGGGAAGTCTAATGGACTATTCCTTACAGGTGGCTTACACAAGCTTCTTCCTTCCAAAGCATATGGTATGGAAAGGGGAGCAGGATGTACAATAGTGCAGAAACCTCACATCAGGAAGGCGGCTCAAGGTCAACATCAACATTCATAAATTCTGTAGGAAATATTAGCCTCTGATGGGAGAGCATCAGAATGATGCCCCAACCTCCTAAGCCCAGCTTAATTAAGATAAAAGCGCCAATTTTCACTAGAGAAACATTCTAAAATATACCTGGAACAGTATTTAAAACTATCAAACCCGAAGCCCTTTCTGTTAAAAAAAAAAACATCCAGGAAATATATGATAATTAAGTGAACTATAAAATGTTACCCCTGATGGCATCCTGGGACACTTTAAGCCAAGTAGTACACTTGGTTTAAAGAAATCAAAATAAACTCTGATATATTAATAATGTATCATGATACAACAACTGCAAAGTAATTTATAATTATTCATGCAGAACATACAAATCAACAGAATTATGTAAAAACATATATATCATTAGAATAAAAGATATTATATCACAAAGTTATGATTTGAGGTGATTTTTATTTTATTACATTCAATTTTCCTCTTTATTTAAAATTTTAGGGGCCACTCCTGGGGGTGCTCAGGGAAGCCACGTGACTCGAGCAGGCAAGCTACCTACTCCAGCTCTTTCACTCATCCCCTGGTTTAATTACCCATTTTCTTTAAATAATTCTCATAATACTGCTAGTTTAAACAAAAATTGCAGAATATTTTTTTTTTAAAGTTGCTGGGTCCTCCTCAAAACTCCATTTTGACCTCCACACCCCTAGGAATCATTAAATCTTTGGTTGAGCATAGCATCTCTAAAATTTCTCTCAAATGTGAATTACCTAAGTTTTAAATAAAATCAATGCCCCCACTATGGATATGGTAAGGTCTGTGTAATATTTAATGATCCTCACAAGTATCAAGTCAACGGAGTATTTTCACCATAATTTATCAGTGTTGTAGCTGACTGGAAACATGTTCCCAGCAGGGTTACATGCTATGAAGGTAGCATGTTCTAATACCCATGATTCTTCTATGTTTCACATATCCAATCTGTCTCTCACACTGGAACATGCTCTGACATACCCATGTGGCGTCAGGATGGATATAGCAGTTAGTAAACATCTAGCACGCCTGGCGAGACTGTCCATTTTCAGTGAGTTCCAGATTCCAGAGCAGTCGTCTGATAGCTTGCTTGCTTCACTTTTAAGGGGGCCGACAGTACAGCAGGGAGGGCATTTGCCTTGCACGCGGCCGACCCAGGTTCAATCCCCGGCATCCCATATAGTCCCCCGAATCAAGACTAATTCCTGAGTGCTGAGTGCGGAGCCAGGAGTAACCCCTGAGCATCACTAGGTGTAACTAGCCAGCTGCTGTGTGCAATCCCATTTTCGGCTGACCCATTCAATATTCTTGATTTCCTGTAAATTCCTGGGCTTTATCTGATAAACAGGGAGTTAACAATTGTCCATCATAAAGTTCTGCCCCAGAGCTCAGGCTCACAGGGAGACGCAGATGGCCAGAAGGACTGAAACCGGCCTGCCCTGTGTAGAGTCCGGCCCTCTGGGTGATACCTGCCCATTGATGAGAAATGCAGAAGACTTTAAGGCCCACACAAAACTCACTTTTGACTTAGTCCTACAGTAAGCTCCGCCCCACATCGGGAGTTGCTTTGCCTGTGGATTTTACTTTCTAATAAGCTTTTCTACTCTGCAATTCTGAATCTCCTTATTTCTCTGTATTTCCATTCTTGAAAATATTGAAGAACTTGGGAATTATGAACAAACAGAGACCCGCGTCATCTACATCACTATCAAAAAACAGCAAATAAATCTAGAAGATGAAATCTTTAGAATGGCACCCTGGGAACACAAGGGTCAGCAAAGAGTTACAGACTCATCCTCCTTAAGGTAGTCCACACTAGACCTGGCTATATTAATGTTGGGTCACACAAGACATAGGCCAAACAATCAAAGTCTTATAAAAAGCACGAATTTGATTTTTTAAGTCACAAAATTTAATGGCTTTGGGGGTGAAAAGGTGAGAATAACACGAGATTATAGATTTGGCCTGTCATTTGGGGCTGGTCACCACACCCCCTTCTTGTTTCTTTCATGTCTGTACCACAACACTCATCACTGAAAGTAATGAAGACATGCCATCAGAAAGCAAAGATCACAAAATAAACAAACAAACCGAGACCATCGAATCGAAGGTTTTAGGAAAACTTCTCTCTGCCTTTACAGCATTGCTTCCCCTTCATCCGACTTAACTTAGTGAGTTTAAGTTGGAACGCTCAAGTGGAGCGCCCATCCGGTGATGGGATGAGGACCAGTCAGTCAGCTGTCAGCTCTCCTCCACCCCATTCTTACCTTCTGGCTCATTCTTGATGAGCTCTTCCATCTTCCTCTGCTTCAAGGTGTCCACCACGTCCGCTAAACTGCCTTTGCGCCGCTCAGGGGTGCCCAGGGTCGCGCTGGACAAGGACTCGCCGCTCTGCCGCCCACCTTCTTCCGCCTTCTGAGGTGAGGTAGATGAGTTGTGTGGGGCAAATGAAGACATAACTTTATTGCCATCAACTTCCTGAAAGAGAAAAAAGAATTGTTTGTTTCAATTTCAGTCCACTTTTTTTCTTTTAACTTTTTTTATCGAAACACTGTGAGATTGACCCTTACGAAGCTGTTCGTGATTGGATTTCAGTCGTGGAGTATTCCAACACCCATCCCTCCACCAGTGAACATTTCCCAGCACCCGTGTCCCCAGGTTCCCTCCCGTCACCCTCCACCCCCTGCCCCTGTCCAGTCAACTTTTAAAGGAACAACCCAGTTTCTGTGGAGCTGAAATATGCAGGAACAAAGCTAATGTTTACTCCACAATGGCAAACAGAACCGGAGCATTTTAGTACATGAATTGTGGAGGTAAGCATTAGTCTGAAAAATGAATTCACAAGAGAAAGCTTTTAAAATGATGTGGATTGTCTCCCTTAAGCTGAGTACAAATGGCCGTGTAGCCTTCGGCAAAATCTGAATGATAGTTATGCATTTGCTTTTGTTTGAAAGTTTATAGATTTTCCAGGCAACATTATTAAGTAGTGGTTATCGCTATAAGATAACGTAAGATCCTCGTGATATTGTAATATCTTTTGTTTTTGTTTTTGCCGTCCCAGGGTTCAAATTCAGGGTTCACTTGTCACACAAGAGCTCTACCACTTAGCTGTAGCTCCAGCTCCAAAATTTTAATGTGTAAACAAATGAGATTATACTTCAATGTTCACTTCTTGGTAACTGCCTCTTCTTGATAGCACTCTTAGATAAAGTAAGGCCCATTTGGAGCTTTCCAGCTTTTTTTATTTTTCAAAGAGCACGGGCTATTTTGACATTGGAGAGGAACTTGGCAGTTCATTCTACCTCACCTGAAGATATTTTCAATTGCCTATGTACCAGAAGCACAGTTTTCTGTCAATGTTCTTTGTACTTTAAGCATTACTTCCCCTATAAAATAGTTACTTCTGATCACTGTTTCTTCATAATTTTTACGTGTATGAAGCGAATTTGCTCCATAATTTTAACACTTAAACTTGATGTTCTGTTTATTTTCCCCTACTATTTCTAGCACGCATCTCAGAATCTGTATATAATTTGGGTAATACTTTATAAAAATGACACTAAATTGATTTTTATGGCATTTTCAAGAGGAGTAATATTGTGATTAATTTTTTTCCTTATGGATTTTAGAGTTGAATCTCTCTTACTGCCCTAATCCTTTGCCTTCTCGCAAAATATAGCCCTTAAGAATAAATCCGCATCACAAGATCTTTGAGGAAGTTAGTCTCTAAATAAATTTCTTCATTCTACGCAGCAAAACTTTCACTAACATAACTGAGACTGTGCATATTTAAAATTTAGGATAATAAATTTGAGGAATGTTTACACACCTGTCTCTCTCTAAGAGATGTTAATAGGTCTCTTGACCCTATTAAAGAGACAAATCACAGTAATCCCATACCAAATGTGTCCAAAGGTTATGCCAATACTTTTTACTGCTTTAAAATGCACTATAGTTTTTGGATAAAACTATGATTCCTGGGGCCGGAGCTATAGGACAGTGGGTACGCAGACCCGAGTTTGATTCCCAGCATCCCATATGGACCCCGGCACTGCCAGGAGTAATTCCCTGAGTGCATAGCCAGAAGTAACCCCTGAGCATCGCTGGGTGTGACCCAAAAAGCAAACAAACAAACAAAAAACTGTCATTCTAATATTTTAAAAATAGAGATGTCAACACAAACAAAATCTGTTCAAAGGATTTATTGCGAATGGGTAAAAATGAAGAAAAATACATTAGCTGGGTGGTACAAACACCAATTTGTTAGGTAGAGCTGAGTCAATGCAAAGGAAACCAAAAGCAAAAACTATAGGCTAACAGAATCTTCAAAAGTATCATCCTAAGCCCCAAATCATCTATATTTCTTATGAACATCACAACAGTGATCTCAGCTCAAACAGGCGGCAGATAGCACTTGTGTACATGAAGCTTAGCTCACAACGTACTTGGATTTCAACATCAACATGCAGAACGAAACAATCACAACTCCCTACAGGCTAAGAGGAGGTATACTTCTGGAATTATTTATTTAAAATCCACACATAAATAACAGCTAGAACATAAACACATACACACATACCTCTGAAGAGAGCAATTACAGATTCATTCATTAAACTGTATTTTTATGAATGGCCCCTAATTGATATTAGCGCAGCTCCTTGCACACCCTAATACATCAAGCTTTTATAATCACTTCCCACAAATACTTCTTTTTCTTTCAGGATCAAAATCAGTAACATCCCAATTTTAGCTTCACTTTGAACATTTCTCTTTCATAATTTATGTTCACATTATATCATGCCAAACTTCACAAATAAGTACTTGGCAGGTGACCTTCACCTGCCATCGCTGAAAAATGACATTTTTTCTGTGTCATTCTACCCAGAAGAGGGAAGGTGGGCACTGCATGCACTCACAGACACTGCATGCAATCTATCTGATTAAAATATTAGAACATACATAGACGGTAAAACAAAAATAATAGTCCATTTCCATGTCTCTACTTCTCTCTACCTTGAAGAGAGGGGGAAGGTGCATTTCAGATAATTTAATACATTCCACAGCATTATACACTCAATTAGCCACAACAGCACAGGAAAGAAATGAATTAAGCACCGCTCCGGTGTCACCCAGGAATATTGATCTTCTCCATGTTTTGCCTGCTAGATTCCAGTCAGCCTCTCCCGCGGCTCAGCCTTGAGCAGTGTGTGGTGAACAGATGGTTCAGGGGACTCTCCTTCCTGTTCATGAGCCCGCAGAACAGCCCGACGAAGCCCGCCTGGGTTCAGCCAAAGTGGGCGAACACTTGCCCTCTGTTCCCTGGGATTGCACCAATACACCTCCAGCAGATGAGCACCCAGAGAGTTGACTAACAAGCACAGGAGCTGTGGGTCAGGGCTGTGGGCCAGTTGATCAAGTTGTGGATTCTGAACTCAGGGAAATTTTGTTTGTTTGGGGGCCACCTGGTAGCACTTGTGGCTTTCTCCTGGCTCCGTGCTCCGGGATCACTCCTGGCGGGCTCAGGGGACCAGAGCAGGCACTGGGGACAGAACCCAGGGCTGTTGCAAGCAAGGCCAACACCCGGCCATTGGGAGAAGCATTCTCAGAACTGGGAGCCAGAGCCTCCTTGCACAGAGCCCAGAACTTCCCTTTGTTATTCCTGAAAAGCTTGACTTAATATAACCCCCCAAAGGAAGAGAGTCCGGAACCATGCATGCATCCTTGAAATATCTTAAGAGATGCACTCTTACTCAACATTTTGCTTTGAACACTTTTAAGAAATATTATTTCAACTTTGTCATGCAAATTTCAGTTTAGATAAGATGGTGATTAAGAAGAGTTAGCTCCCCTGACTCACTTGGGAAGGAAAGCTATGTGACTCAGCCATATACATAACCTTTTTTTTTTTTTTTTGTCCAAAACAATCTTTCTCAAGCCTTTACAATGTGGCCCCTTTCATACCACGTTTCCTTCCTGTGACCTCTCTCCTGCTGGTTGCCCTTTAGTCTTGTGATGCCACGAGACCCCCATTTATGTAATTTTTACCTGTGGTCACTTAGAATATCCTAGAGGCCTGTAGGGCCACATGTCAACTGCCTAGAACCTGAGGCAAAAGATATTTCATCTTTGACTTCTGCCCCAAGAAACAAATGATCATCTATACTGTCCATAACTGAAAACTGAAATTTAATTCATATGGGTTAGTAAAACATTACACTGAACAGTTAATCTATTTAATTGCCAATCTATAATGGCTAAGAATATTAGACAATCCTTATTGACTACTTTGTCAGGCACTGTTTATAGTACCTTAAATGAACGAATTTAGTTAACTCGCACAGTAAGTTGAATAATGATTTACATTTCGTATCTAGGTACGCAGATGCCTGATGTGATATTGTGAAGGCTAATGATTTCCATTTCATAGTTAACGAAGCAGAGGGGTGCAGAAGTGCCTGAGATTTCTTAAGTATGAAAGTGAGAGATTTCTTCTTTACCAGATTCAATTCAACTCCTAATGACATAATACTAATGAATTGGAATTAGAACAACTTGATCTGAGACTTACAGAGCTTTTTCCATTCAAATAACCACTGACATGTAGCATGTGTATACTAAAAACAAAATGAACAACAACAACAAAATCCCCTACCTTGCCTTTGGCCCTAGAGTATAGGGAAGAGAGGGACAAGGAAAGACCCAAACTACAACAAACAAACTTAAAAAACAATCTGCCCGTCAGAGAGGCAGGCTGCAGGGTGGAGGGGGTGGGGGGGCTCTGGGGACATAAGGGAGGGGACTTGACACTGGTGGCGGGTAGGAGCTAGAACTGTCTGACTGAAAGGACATAGGACTTTGTAAATCACAGCGACTTAGTAAAAGCTTAAAGAAACATGGTGGTGGGGTGGAGGTTTCCACCAAGTCAGGATGGCTCTATGGGAATAAGCATCCTCCTGACACACACCAGGTCCCGAGGTCAATCCCCAGTACCACCCACGTGCATGGAAAATGGTCCCAGCAACGCTGCTTCCAGCTCACTCTACTTCACAGCTAAGCGTGTGCAAGCCTCCGACCGGGATGTGTGATTCCAGGCCAGCACAGCGGCCATCAACATGCAAGGACCCAACAGAATAGTGACCTGGAGAGCACTGGGATCCACACCAGACCCCTTGCACCATTATGATCGACTGTGTGAGGTCCCACAGCTGGCTAGGGAGCACTGGCAGGGGAGCACGAGAGAAAACACCTCAATGAAGAGTGTTAGAGGGCTGGGGAACTCTACTGGGGAAAAACCAAATGGGAGAGTGTATGACCCCTCTCCTCCTTATCAACCCCCCAACTGTGTGCGCGCGCACACACACACACACACACACACACACACACACACACACACACACACACACACAGCAACATTGGCAAAGGGAAGCAGGAACAAGGAGCCTTAAGGTTTAAATGACTTAACCATAGAGACTTGACCTCTGAATGGCTGCTAAAGACAGTCCTTTGTCCTTTTATGTTTTCCCTTTTTCTTGCACTTATGACATGTGCAAGCACAGCTAGTGTCCTTTCTAGAACTCTAATCTTTTGAACATACAGAATCACAGAATGGAAGGGCCAGACCGTGAGCAACTCAATTCCCTTGAGAACAAGTTCACCAGTGCCGGCGCTGGAGGAGGGATCAAGAATAGCGACAGAGGGGCTGGAGTGATAGCACAGCGGGTAGGGCGTTTGCCTTGCACGCGGCCGACCCGGGTTCAAATCCCAGCATCCCATATGGTCCCCTCAGCACCGCCAGGGGTGATTCCTGAGTGCATGAGCCAGGAGTGACCCCTGTGCATTGCTGGGTGTGACCCAAAAAAAAAAAGCAAAAAAAAAAAAAAAGAATAGCGACAGAGCGAAAGAAAACTTTGCTATGGTGAAGAACAAATTTGGACGTGACCATCTTCTTCCAGCAACAGACTGCTCTTGTATCACCACGGCAAGGCAAAACAAAACCATGAAAATATCTTAAAAGTTATATATTTGGTTTATTCCTTAACTGCTTTAAATATATATTTTTTATTTAAATTAGCATGTTTTATATATATGTGTGTGTGTATATATATAACATGCTTATTTTGAAACTAATTTTCACTGCTTGTAATCAGTCTGTCAAATTAAGAGATGTCAAATTTCATTCAGCTGGGGGAAAAAAAATAAATGACTACTGTTTTTAAGAAATTGCACTTCTAAAGTTTACTTGGCAGGGGTGAAATAGGGACAGTGGTACAGGGTCCTGGGCATTTTGATGGTGTGGGGTGCAATAATCATGTTTATCGATACTTTAAACCGTAAGATAAATAAATCAATAAAGATGGAAACATTCTATAGTGAAAAAAAAAAAACAAAGGCAGTTCTTCTGCAAAGCTCTGCAGAATCCCCTGACACAACAGTGCTCCTCCATTTAGATAATGGCTCCCAGACCCAGTGTCCCCACAGACAGGTGACATGTGCAGCCACACACAAGGCTGCATGTCCAGTGAGAATTTCACTTCATGCCTTGGATCCAACTATGAAATTTCTCGGAGATCCTCTCTCTAGATTCTTTCCTGCCTTTCCGTTTCCCCACGCTGAGAACCTGCACCCAGGATGCTACATGGATAACACACATGCTCGACCCCTGAGCCACGTTGTCCAGCTTCCTAGGAAGCCTTCTAAACTATGGGTTCCAAGTCAATGGTTGGAATTAGCCTCAAAAGTGTGGTGGGCTGACGACAGGTAAACTAGAGTAGAGACCACTACGACAATAATAGCTGGGGATGATCTTGCTGCACAAGATCTGGGGGTTAAAAGTAGGTAAAGGGATATTCCTGATAACCTTTCAGTATCAGTATTAGCAGTATTATTCAGTATTATTCAGTATTACAAATCACAGTACCCAAAAGTGAGTGTGTGTGTGTGTGTGTGTGAGAGAGAGAGAGAGAGAGAGAGAAGAGAGAAGAGAGAGAGGAAAAGCACCTGCCATAGGGGAGGCAGGCAGGGGGTGGGGGTTGATGGGAGGGAAACTGGGGACACTGGTGCTGGAAAATGTACACTGGTGGAGGGATGGGTGTTGGAACACTGTATGACTAAAACCCAACCACAAACAGCTTTGTAAGGGTCTATCTCACAGTGATTCAATAAAAAAAGTTAAAAAACGTTAGTTTCGAGAATAAATGTAGCATGATCTATGGAGCTATGGGTTCCAGAAATCAGATTCTTATTTGTCTATAAAACAAAAAATCTTCAGGTCTAAATAAAATGAATAAGTAATAAAGAAATAGCAGTATTATCAGTTTTTTAAAAAAGAAGCTCTGACCTAAATGTACATCTCCTGAGAAAAGTACCATGCACATGTTAACATGTGCTACTGGAGGAGTTTAGAATGACTTTTGTGTTGATTTTTTTAAAAAACAGAAATTATACATGTTTAACATGTTTTTTTTCTTTTTTCAGATAGTTAAGGTACAACTTTCAGTAACTTTAGATTGTATTATTACCGGCAATTAGAGAATTCAAGATTTTAATTAAAATTTATATGAATAATTATAATAAACACTTGAAAGAGTACATTGTTACTGCTAATCAGTACTTCATATATCATGCCCCTTCTCTCATGCATATATCTATTTGACAAGAAAGATAGAACTTCTAACTCATAGAGGAAAGCTATCCTTTTAACATGCCCAACCGGCCAAACTTCAAGTACGAATTTTCCTGAAAATGATATAAACATGCAAAGGACACACCAAGACATAAGCTATGCCAGTGAAAGCTCAGCAGAGGACTCTGGGCTTTTCTTTGGTTACTAAGATTGAATTCCGTATTTTGGACACAGGATATGGTCAGCTCCCAAGAACTATAAAATAAAAGTCAAGGCACGCACACATCTCTTGAGGGTCTGTTATACTTGTGATTACAGCGGCTCTGCAAGTCATCTAAGTTTAAATCTTTCCTGTAGTTTGGCCTGAAGAAGAGTTGCCTAAAGTATACTTAGGTCCAGTGGTTCAAAAAATGAAAATTGACAAAGACAGTTTTCTTTGGGCTATTTTTCTGCAGTCATCTACTGCGAGAAAGCTTACCACAATTGGCTACCTTTCTATATTCCAAAAGCCACTGATAATACTTTGTGCAACATACTGATCAGCCACTTCTTAGTGACTAAAACAACTACAAAGTGGGACAGCTGATAATCCAGATATCAGATTCCCAGCTTATCCACTTATCCAGGGATGGGTCAGGAGAGCAGACCCCTGCTCTAGGGGTCGTGACCTCGAGAGGCTAAACTTGGATGCAGAGGTCTAGATTTACTCACCAGCTCGAAGTATATGAATACCAACTCTGACTCTTTACATTTTGTGTGTATATTAATGCCATTGTTACTGGGATGATATTTACAATACTGGTGAGGATTATGCTCTCAGCATAGAGTTTGAATCTCTCTGAATTCAAACTCAATTTTGAAGGAATGCCTATTTTTTTAAGATTGTGGCATTTTATGAGAATCCAAAATTCCCTAAAAATGTATTTAGTAACAACTGAAAAAATTCACTGTTACACAGTATCAACAAACTTTAACATAATAGGAAGAAATTGTAAAGTGCTTGAATAAGTACCTGCATTACTTTATCCTCTGTTAAATTCTACATTTTGTATCTTACTGCTTGAACTTTTAAACCAAGATAAACAGAGTTTCCTCTGCCTCTGTAAGGCAGACACCACTACTCTTGAAGGCAAATTCAATATGCTAGTGACCAAGTTCATTCTGTTTCAATAAAAGATGATCATACTATTAAACTTAATCCATTATAATTAAAATACAAGATGTAGTTGACAGTTCAGATTGAATTTTGGGCTACTTGATGATTTGTGAAAGCAGAAAACTCAGATTATCAAGCATTAGGGGGGAAAGGTTTGGAAATCAAAGTAGTGGACAAGAAGAAACGTAAGAGCAGTGGCTGAGGTCCTGGGCACTTGGCATTGGTGGGATACAATGACTTTGTGTATCATTACCATGAACATTATTAACACAACATATTACAAAAACGATGTAACCATGTTACCTAAACTAGAATAACCCTTAACATTTATTTTGAAGAAATACCCAAATATTTCTTTACTGAGCAATGAAATATAAATTTTGCATAAGAATCTTGGTTTGCATGGGGCCAGAGCAATGAAACAGTGCATAGGGCATTTGCTTTGCATGCAACCAATCAGGGTTCCATACTCAACACCCCTATGGGCCCCTGAGCACCACTAGGAAGAACTCCTGATTGCAAGTCCAGGGGTGACCCCTGAGCATCGACAGCTATGGAACCTAAAGCAAAAATAAGCTTGGTTCGCAGTATAATTTTGGCCAAGGAGATAAAAAAAAATTGGCTCAGGTTAATATTTAATTATTGATTTTAAAAAAGTACATTCTTTTATTTTAAATAGCATTGGAATAAACGCTGGTTTCTAACATCATATAGGCCTTAGGTATATAGCCTTATAATTCTAATTCCATATATGACATTAGGATTGCCACTAGACAATTGGTCTCTTTATCACTTCACACTGGCCCACACATTCTTCTGCCCCTCTGCAGGAGTTTGTTTGTGTTTTGCTAGATCAATTGTCTTGCTTCTCCCCTCCCCACTCACTTTCCTCCTTCCCTCCTTCCTTCCTTTCCTTTTGTCTTTCTTTCTACCCTCCCTTTTCCTTCCTTTAGGCAAACAAATTTATAATTCTACAACTGTGTATGTACATTTACATATACATGCTCCTAATCAGTAACAAAGGACAGGTCATTTGGCAAAGGAATTTATAATTCTACAACTGTATACATACATTTGCATATACATGTTCCTAATCAGTAACAAAGGACAGGTCATTTGCATGTATGTGAATCTCAAATGGTGGTCAGCAAGCCAATCTCTTAGGCATCTCCTAGAAATACTTCACCCCAGACTTCCTGAAACTGAAAATCAAGAGGTGTGGCCCAACAAGGAGATTTTACTTGACTTCAGGGTAAAATGATGGTATTTTTGCTGTAGCAGCTAAGAGTCATCAGAAAGGAGAGCAGGAAGGTAACCAATTCCCAGGAGAAAGAAGAGTGTGCAGAGAAGAGGAAGAAGAGTTGGCAAATATCAACATGAAACAACCCAACTTTGAACCAAACGACGCTGAAATTTTACAAGTCATTTTGACACATGTTGAAGCAGGCTTATATTTGTTGACTTCTTACTAACTATGTAGATGAGAAAATCTGAGATTTATGTCCAAATCAAATGGTGGAACCAAATGTATTTTAGAAACATATTAAAATTTGCAGCTTAATTTACTAATATTTTAATCTTAGGAGACTAAAACAGCAATACTATGTTTTCTTTGTTTTAACTTATATTACACTTGACATCTAATTTAATTCCAACACGGGAAACAAATTTAAAGGCAATGTTTGATGATTATTAAGAGATTATACAAATGTGGGGGTGAGCCTTGGAAAATATCTTCATCTGCATGTGGATTCTACTTAGGCAGAAGGGTCTAATAGTTGTGTGTGTGTTTAAACACTCCTTCAGAATTATATTTGCTAAGAATCTCGGAAATTCTGCATTCCAATAAAATGCATGTTTTCATGTGCTCTCAAAACCACTTAATAAGCAAAAGTGGCATTTAGAGAATTCTAATACATGAACTAATAGAACCTGTAAAAACAAAGAACATTCTGTGCTGTGACAGCCTCATTATCCTTCTGCTGCAGATCTCTGTGCAGTATCTTACTCATGTGAAAGCATCCACAAATATATTTTAAGACATCCAATGATTTCTCCCCAAGGACTCCATCAACCATACAGATTTTCAAACAAAAGTTAGACTACACATAAAGGATTTCCATTTCACACGAGTATTACGGGTTTTATGTAATATCATAAGGGGGAAGAGAGGGGTTGAAAAGACAGTAGAGTGAGTAAGGAGCTTGCTGACATAGCCATCCTACATGGCCCCCCAATTCTGCCAGAAGTGGTCCATGGCCACCCTACATGGTCCCCCAATTCTGCCAGAAGTGGTCCCTCTGGGCATTGCATGAGAAATGCCAGGCAGTGACCCAACCCCATGCCCAAAGAAAACTCACCTATTATAACCAGCACAATTATTTCTCTATATAAATGTGCATTTATCTATTATTAAGAAACCACTACAAATTCTCCCTGTAGTTTTAAAAAGAAAAACTTGATAAAATCCCTATCACTCTGAGCCGAAAGAAAGTGCTGAGACTTGAACAATGCCTCCAACTATGATCTGTTTGTGAAATGACATTGGAACAGTTTCATCTACAGAGAGGACAGCCATGAAGTGAGTAACATGAGTGTTTGCTAGCAGTACTTGTAACTGGAAAGTGACTAAACACTGGGTGATGAGAAGAATCAGAATCCTTCGGGTAAGAAAATTCAAAGTCAGCATAAGCTTATAAACTAGCAGTTACACACTGAAGCAAAGACTAGAGATGTTGGCTTAACTGTGCAACCTTGGACATATTATCTAATGCTCCAAACCTCATTTTCTTTACGTACAAAATGAGATAAATATCATGTAAATGGAGTATTATTATTTACATCCCAAATACAGTAACAGATATTATACATACACTCAGAGATACCGAGAGTATCCCGCCCGCATGGCAGAGACTGGCAAGCTACCCGTGGCGTTTTTGATATGCCAAAAACAGTAACGATAGGTCTCATTCCTCTGACCTTGAAAGAGCCTCCAATGGTTGGGAAA
This sequence comes from Sorex araneus, assembly GCF_027595985.1. Classification (NCBI taxonomy): domain Eukaryota; kingdom Metazoa; phylum Chordata; class Mammalia; order Eulipotyphla; family Soricidae; genus Sorex; species Sorex araneus. Next base: position 62,897,763 of record NC_073311.1, read on the forward strand.
GACAAGTAAGGAGAGGCTGCTAAAATCTCAGCGCTGAGTGTAATAGAGACGTTATAGGTGCCCGCTCGAGTAAATCGACTAACAACGGGATGACAGTGGTACAGTGATACAATGATTATTGTTCTAGGGAATTTAAAACTAGTGAAAAACATTCAAAACTAAGTATTTACTCAATTTTCACTGAGAATAATATATAATAATGGGATAACTTACTAACTTGCGAGGAGGCATAATGATATTCACCATAAAGTTAAAAAGCCGCCTGAAGCCTTGAATTGCTGAATCTCTACTTCAAATCTTGCTTGAGTGACACAGGAAAGTCATTTAATTATTTTATGCTGGTTTCCTCGCCTATTAAATGAGGTCATAACTACTTATGATTTGCTCATTGGATTGAGAGGATTATGCTATAAAATGAAGAGCTGTATGAATTAGGGGATTAAATAAGTAGCTAAAGTTATAACTTTTAAACCTCAGAAAATGGTAATGGTCTATGACAAGAGCAATATAATTATTTCTAAAAATTAGAATAATCCAGGTATATAATAAGATGCAATAATGAATAAAACAGAATATATTTATATGTATATCTATAGATAGATAGATAGATAGATAGATAGATAGATAGATAGATAGATAGATAGATAGACAGGTACTGATGATGATATTGATGAGGAATAAAGTAAAAGCCAAACTCTTAACTAGGGAATTAGAGAAAATACATAGGCAAGAAACAAACTTATTTGTCCTACCTTCCTTACCAAGAAAAATAAGAAAAGAATGAACAAACTGCTTTACTAAAATGGAATGGAATTCTGGGGACCAATTTCTTCAAGAAAATTTTTTTAAAGTTTAAGTTTACCATTAAAAAATTTTAATACAAACCTCTTTATTTAAGGGAAAAGAAATTTTCACCTAAATTGTGTGGCATTTGTGAACTTTTACATCTGCGTATACAAAATTTTGAAATTTCTGTTTCATGGTTCTCTACAACCATAACTTGGGGAAATAATCAAAGACAGAATGTTAACAAAATAAAACTTTTAAAAGCCAAACTGAAAAGAAATAATCATTTTTCATAAATTCATGACACCAAATTTCTGCCTTTCTTCATATTTCTCTTTTTTCTTATAAGATGAATGCTAACCAAGTTTGCTCTTTCACCAGGAGAGCATTTGCCCCATGGGTTATATGCAAACCAACCCTAGGGGTCCTTTAAACTATAAGCACAAAACCAACGCAGAGTAACAAGAAAGACTCCATTTTGTTTGTTTTTGCTTTGGAGCTACACCCAGGGGTGCTCAGGGCTTACTCCTGGGACTCGGGAATTACTTGGTGGTGCTCTGAGGATGCCTGGGATCAAACCCTGGTCGGCCACTTGCAAGGCAATGTCCTATTAGCTGCACTGTCTCTCCTGCCCCAGAGTAACAAAGAAGATTCGGAGGCACCAAATATTCATTTTTTGCTGGTTTCCCATGTGGACCCAGGGGACCAGGAAAAGTCCCTGGCTAGTGGCACCAGACCAGACGGATTTCATAGCTCAGAGTCAGCCAATATTCTTAGATCATTAGAACCATCCCATCTTCCCTATTAAAAGAAAAAAGTATTTAAAGATTACATTATATATATGTATATATATATATACATATATATATATATATATAAAATCACTTGTATTTGGATTGCTGGAGCAATAGTACAGCGGGTAGGGCGTTTGCCTTGCACACAGCTGACCCAGGTTCGAATCCTCCGCCCCTCTCAGAGTCCGGCAAGCTACCAAGAGTATTCCATCCACACGGCAGAGCCTGGCATGCTACCTATGGCGTATTCGATGTCTCACAACAGAGACATTACTGGTGCCCGCTCGAGCAAATCGATGAGAAATGGGATGACAGTGATACAGTGACAGCGATACAGCGAATCATTTGTATTATATATATATATATAAAAAGAGGCATGCATATATATATACATATATACATATATATGTATATATATATACACACACATATACATATAGGCCAGAGTGTAAGGATCAGAGTTAAGGTGTTTGCCTTGCATGTTGTCAACCCTGATTGGATCTCTGGCACCACATATGGTACCAGGAGCATCTCTGGAACTGATCCTTGAGCACAGAGACAAGAGTAAGCTCTGAACACCGTTGGGTATGTGCCAAAATAGAACAAAGAAAAGATTTTCAACAACACATTGCATATATAGAAAAAAAGAACAGCATCTTTTCTTTGACAGGGACCTTTAGCACGAATTTACATGAAGCAGCTGAGAGAGAGGAAGCAAGGAGTTTCCCAACTAGGAACTCCTGGTGTCAAGCACATGTTGCCCAGCTTGCTTCAGCCGGCAGATGAGGACCACCCTGTGAACATCCGGTCCCAAGGACATTGGCATCCTGATGCAAAACCTCAGGTTCTCTGTAGAGTTCATCTGCACACTTGACATGAGAAAAGTGAATTTTGTTGGGCCTCCTGCACCGAAGAACGTGTCTGTGTTGGCGTTGCTGGGGAACATGCCCAGGGTGTAAGGACGCCAAGCAAGTGCTCCATCACTGTCACCCCTGAGCCACCTCCCTAGCCAGTGTGGTACAGGGGGCACTCAGAGCCCACTCCTGTCTCTGTGATCAGGAGTGACTGGCCCCTCTCCCGGACGCGGGACCATATATGGTGCTGTGGAGCTGAAGATTCAAATGAGGGTCAACGGCAGGCAAAGCAAATACCTTATCTCCCTCACTATCTCGCCAGACCCTTTAAAACATTTCTGAAATGTTAAGTGTTTTACCAAAAAAATACCAAAAAAAAAGAATAAATTACAGTTCATTAATTTTTAGTTGAAAAAAAAAAGGTGCAGGAACCTGAAGATCTTAAGGCTTCTCTAATTCATAAGGGATATTAAAAAAGTGTCACTTAATTAATAGTGGAAGTAATTAAGCATCCAAGAACAATTAATGAAAAGTAGTAGCTGAGAATGGTAAACTGAGAAGACAAACCCAGGGTCATCTTATTTTTTCATTTGTGCTGGTCACACTCTCTTCCTCAACTGATTCAGCAGCTGAATGACTGTGTGAGTGAGAGAGAGAGACAGACAGACAGACAGACAGACAGACACAGAGTGTGTGGGTACATATATATATATATGTGTATATATATACACATATATATGTATATATACACATATATACACATATATATGTATATATGTATACACATATATATGTGTGTATATATATACACATATCATAATGTATATGGACATAGATATGCTGATTCTCTCCCACTAAATCATTTAAAAGAGGTAAGGTAAATATTCCTTTACAAATGTTCACACACTGCTTTGGAAATTTGTATTTAATGTTATTTATACACCATGAATACAGAACATAGTTTTGGCCTATTTACCATGTACCTCAAACACTACTATTGATGTTCAATAAACACAGACTGAGTTACCTCATTTATTCATATATCTAAACTTTTAGTATAAAGTTAGAACAAAATATGGTTCACAGGAAAATATAAGACTTATTCCAAGAAACATCCAGAAAATTTGACAGACTACTCACACTCACATATACAATCACACATATATACACATGGGAGAGAAGAGAGTGGCAACTCAAAAGAAATAGAAAATAACAAAGAAGAAGAATGAGTTATTCATGAAAGGGCATGGAAATCAAATAGTTGAGTTTATATTAGCCCTGACAGGCAGTGTAGAACGGCTGTAGATGCTACAGAAGGGAATTTTCCTAACGTCCTAATACCAGACTAGCAGGAAACCAATAACAAATTGGGTGGGAGACCCCCTCCAAACAGGAAACAGTTACCACACCACATAAGCAGTGATAGAACGCTTTTCGCTAGATTGTAGCTGTGAGAGTTGAAAAGAACCATAAAATTCCAGAAATTATTTGAAGCAAGTAATGATAGGATTAAATAACTTGAAAATGAGGAGGAAGAGTTCAAGACCGATTTTTTTCCTTGGGATACTGAAATCATGATTACAGCAGTGACAGAAACTAAATAGCTAGCAAACAGATAATTATTCAAACAGAATCGGTATATGTAAATTAAATTAACAAACCCACATAAGTAAATTAATCCCTAATTTGAGCACTAGCCCTTCTGACCAGCACTGGAAATACTAAGTGTGAGATATGGTGGCTCTGATTCAAATGCAGAGTTTATTATTTGACATAATTAAATTTTTATGTAGAACACCCAACATGCCAATACCCTTCAAAATACAAGCTGCAGATAGTGTTGTAAAATGGACTATAAACCGTTTCCAGTGACAAGCTCAGTCCATTTTAATCCATGCGCTCTCAGAAAAGTCCCCACACAGGGTGAAGAGGAAACAACCAAACCCTCCACGTATATTAAAAATGGCAGTTACCTGGGGCTTGTCGGGCACATGGACTTAGGGTGGAAATGTTCTTAATTTTAGTGTAACTTGTAATTAGAGTTTGAAAGACTATTGATGAAAACATAAAAAGAAAAAAAATTGCATGTATGAAAATAACGAGTCCCAGTCAAGTAGGAAAGAGAAATTAGGAAATACGAAGGTTCGAGAATAAAACTGTCAGTATGAAGATTTAGTTATTCTCGGAAATAAGCATGTCAGAGTGCACTGCATAAAGAAAGGCGAAAGCTGGAACGGGGTACCTGCAAGGAGCAGCCGCTACGACTGCCAAGTCTCTCGGGCTGCACGTTCCACCGCTACATGTCTTGCGGTATGAAAGTTAGAAGGAGGTAAAACAAAAATAAGATTCATCAATACTGAAAAAGTTCCACAGAAACCGACTGCCGAGAGTGCTTTATTGAGTGATGGTGTTCTTTTCTCCATTAATAGATTACCCTGTCAAGGGACCATGTAGGGGATGCATGTAAAAATGAATTTGTATTTAAGCTCTACTAAATCCTACGGAGTGGCGGGAGGAGATTGGTTACTTTGGATGGGGGACAAAAGCTTTCTCTTTCACAGTTCCTCCTTGAATCTCTGACTCCGGAGGATCCCTGAGTCTGTGTGATGTCTCAATGTGATTCTCACTTGGCAATCCATAACCTTTACAAATGTCACCCCAAAAGAGGGGCGCCTAGTCTTTATACCCCCTCACTGAAAGAACATGAGCTTTATTTGTATTAGAATCTACCTTGTTTGTCTAGTGGAGCTCATTTTAAACAGTCATTCCCCTTAAGCCTAACAGGCATTAAGACTGGGTCTCCGGGCAGGAACCAAGCAGGTACGGCCTGGAGCTTGGAGATGTTATACGCGGAGGGTTCACACCAAAGTATTCTGCTGTTCATTCATTACACTTAGCAACATCAAACAGGGAGAAATAATTAAAAGGCTCCTATTGGGCATCTAGAGACCTTGAACATAGACGGGGGGTGAACACAAAGACAGAATATTTGGTTACCAGAGTCACACTTCACCTCTCTAATTAATTTCTTATGGTGCATTTTTGGCATTTCCATTCATTTTGTCCTTCTCCCCTAGTTCCCACAGAAGTTTACTCATACATGTATACATTTCATTAAGAGAAATCAAAGGGTTGTCTTTAGTGAAGAGGGTTCCATTCCCAGAGACTCCACGTTTAAAAAGTAAATTGCCTGAATATATTCAATTATCGACAGAAGCAAAGGAAATCACATGCAAATGGCATTAGGCAGAGGCCATTCTGACAGCTTCATGTGTATTTATATTGCTTCAGTCAGAAAGGAGAAAAGCTGTCAAAAACGAAACATCTCTTCCCCTCTCCAGATCAGGTCGCTGGGACTAGAAACCACGGGGGCAATAGTACCCAGAGGAGAAAGTCGTCTGCTACTTAGCATGGAAAGTTCAGACACTCTCCAAGGCAACAGTGGCCCCCTTTGTAAGTCTACCCACAAGACAAAGGCGAGCGCTAACCATTAGGCTGCTGAAATAGGCAGGACAGGGAGGGCCCCTCCCAAGGCAATGGAAAAAGCTGACCTTGCAGAAAATCCGGAAGGAAAAAAAAAAGGAACTAAGGCCTGAAAAGACCCTCAGTAACAGACCCAGAGCCCCAGAGAAACCCTGCAGAAACAAAAGACCAGAAAGGAATTTCAGAGAAGACCATCACCACTCCCAATCCCCCTGGTAACATCCTTAGCAACGGACTTTGACCCACGTAGAAGCCCCAGTTAGGAGCAGGTTGGAGAAACCCTATAAAGAGCACCTGGAACAGAGGAAGCGCGTGCATAGGCTGCCCGAGTCCATGTGCTGCTTGTGCCCACATGGCCGAGCACATGTGGCGCCTGAGCATATGTGTCACCCGCATCTCCCCTCTTGAGATGTGGCCTTTCATGCTTTCCTGTCTGATGCTGGGGTGTGTGTAGGGCTCTCTCCACCCTTGGGAGAATCCCGGGTTCTCTCTTGAGCACGTTACTCTCCACTCTCCTCCACTTCCTCCTCCTCCTTCCCTTCAAAACCTCCAAATAAAGTCAGTTTTACTTCACTGTCCCTATACTCCTGGAATTCTTTTCTGCGAGGCAAGACCCAGTAACCCTAGGTCCTGGGTGGTAGAAGCGGATGGGGAGAAAGTGACCGTCTTTCTCCTCCCCGCTTCACATGAGCCACCCGTGGGGCCCCCCGACATCACCGCCACGGAAGACCACTTTCTGGAAGACGGCTTCGTAAACGGTATGTTCAAAACAGGCTCATAAAGCCACACGTCAACTCGTCAACTCGGTTTAGCATGTGACTACACGTCCTGATGCCAAGAGGAGCCCCACGTAGGCTCCGGAGAGGGGCCTCAGAAGTCTCTCTCCTGCTGACCTGTATGTTTGATCACACGCAGCCAGGACATCGTCACATGCATGTTCTGCCCCGTTCCCTGAAGAAGACGAGAGCACGCGAGGAAGACTCCAGCTGGCCCCGTGACGGGCTCCTGGGGCCACACGGGCTTTCTGTGCAGGATTTAAGTGCTCCCTGAGTTCTCTTGAAGGGTGACCGTACCAAGTCTGGGTGCCACATGTGTGTGTTTTCTCGCCAGTTCCAAAATCATTCATTCAAATCACTCGTTGTGGGTCAAGTTCATATCCAATTCCACAGAGCCACGGATTTTCCTGGAGGTGAATGCCGGGTTTGTGCCGGCGCCCGGGACAGTCAATAGCAGGCCCGTGCGGGGCGGGTGAGCTGTGCAAGCAGCGGGAAGGAGAAGGAGGCGACCGCAGGCTCACGTGCGTGTGACAGAACCCAGTTCAGAAAGACTTCAAGGACCAAGGCCACAGCATTTTCACCTGGGTACCAATTCCAAGAATTCAGGACTAGAATAATTAAATTTTTATATGTGATTCTGAGGCAGGAAGTGTCGGGGTCATTCTTTAACATATTTGTATCCCAATGCTTTTTACTTATGATAATTAGCCTCAGATTCCATTCAGTACCCCTAAGAGGGGGCATAGCCTTAGCAAAATAACAAACGTGCCACTTACTAAACTGAGTCATGTGCCAGTCACTAGACTGGAGTTTTAACTAAACTATTATTTGCTCAATGTCACCGAATACTGTCCCTTCAGCCCCATCTATTACTACCACTACCTTCTCGGACACAGAAGCCGGGGCTAGCTCTGGGCATCAGGTTTGTGCTTAACACCACTCCGCTAGCGAGATTTCTTTCACACTGAAAACACCTCAGTTTTCTATTCTTCCTGACTTAATTAAACATTCATCTCATAGTTTTATCTCTTTAGAGGCCAACTCTAAATCCCACATAATATTTCAAATACACCATTTTTGTTTCACAATATGCTTCACTAACCAATATGTTTAAATCTCTATTGTCACTGTCACTGTCATCCTGTTGCTCATTGATTTGTTCCAGCAGGCACCAGGAACGTCTCTATTGTGAGACTTGTTGCTGTTTTTTGACATATCGAATACGCCACGAGGAGCTTGCCAGGCTCTGCCATGCAGGCGGGATACTCTCGGTAGCTTGCCAGGCTCTCCGAGAAGGGCAAAGGAATAGAACCCGGGTCGACTGCATGCAAGGCAAACACCCTATGTGCTGTGCTATTGCTCCAGCCCACCTCAGGTTTAAATTTCTATAGTATTATTAATTAGCTACACTTGAGATTTCAAAATCCTTGGCCTGTGTTTCCAAATGAAAATCGAGTCATTTTATCTAACTTTAAATAATGTTTTAAATGCCTTTCGTTTTCTTCTCCCCAACACACAAGTATGCATACAACATTTGGTGATCATGTATCTACATTTTAAAGAACAGCATGGAAGGGCCAGAGTGGTAGTACAGAGGAATCCTTTGCATGCAACCTACCTGGACTCAATCCCCAACACCCCATGTAGTCTTCCAAGGAAGGAAGGAAGGAAGGAAGGAAGGAAGGAAGGAAGGAAGGAAGGAAGGAAGGAAGGAAGGAAGGAAGGAAGGAAGGGAGGGAGGGAGGGAGGGAGGGAGGGAGGGAGGGAGGGAGGAAGGGAGGGAGGGAGGGAGGGACTGGAGGGGAGGGGAGGGGAGGAGAGGAGAGGGGAAGGGAGGGGAGGAGAGGGGAGGGGAGGGGAGGGGAGGGGAGGAGAGGAGAGGGGAAGGGAGGGGAGGAGAGGGGAGGGGAGGGGAGGGGAAGGGAGGGGAAGAGAGGGGAGGGGAGGGGAGGAGAGGGGAGGGGAGGGGAGGAGAGGAGAAAGGTTAGTTCTGGATCCTGGGGGAAATGTAGATAATTTTCTAATAAATAATCAGATCTAACATCCTGCATGATGCCTTCAAAATATCTGAGAATACTGAACAGACCTTTCCCTCTTGAAGGCCCACCGTCTGTTTTCATCCCTCTCCTTTTTTGATCATTTTGACCTTAAATCCTCCCAAACATATAGAACAATCATAATAAGTTCAAATTTCCCTTTCCAGTGGCCGAGGAGGTGGCTCAACAGTCTGGAGCAAGTCTTATCATGTGGGAGCCCCAGGTCTGACTCCAGAGCATCGCTTAGTATGGTCTTAAAAAGAAATCCTCTTCTCTTTCTAACCTCTCTCCGAAGGATATAACCTTGACACTGTGTGTTAAACTTCTTCCAGGGGCTTGCACCCGGCACTTACAAAGCTCTCAGAACTCCTTTGGATAACATGCAAAGTTATTTATCACCACTCTCCATTCTGCTCAGTGATGCAAACATAATTTAACTCCTTGATTTCCCTCAGGCCGCCTGCTCCTTAATCTCTCACTTCTGTGCCTCTTTCTAGATATTCTCAAGATTTAAAATCCAGTTTAGGTTTATTTCCCTGGGAAGCTGTATATTTGCAATTTCGAAGTTTGTGTCAATGGGGGTCATTTCTTAACCAAGGCTTCCAATTTAGGGAATACTTCACTCTACTCATCTATTTCCAACAGTCTCTGAAGGAGCTCTGTACCTCAACTCAACCTCCATAACTAGGAATGGAGACTCCTACCCCCTCACAACCGTGGCTCAGGGCCCGTTTTCACTCCCAGCCTCATAGCAGCCCAGACACAGCCCCTGTCACTCATCCGAGAAACCAAAATCACTACTTCTGATCTTAAAGCAACTCTCCTTCTGTGAGTGTCAACTTCCCATCACAAAACTCTCACCATTCTCTTAACAGTGCATATGATAGACTACAGATTTACATCAAGATAAATTAGGAATCTGGATTATCTGCCACCACTGAAATATGTCGAATGACCTCACTCTGCCTCTTTGGGCCTAAATGCTTCCCTTGAGACTGTGACACCACAACAAAATGCAAAACTCAAGACTGAGAAATGCAAAACTCAAGACTGAGTTCTCCTTGGGGATAAGGAGCAAGAAAACATTTTACATATGAACATCACATTTATGTAAAAATCATGACATTTGCAGATAGCGATACATACACATATTTTATAGGTGGGCATATAAATTGTTGTACTTAAGTATAAAATATGCTTTCAACTAAATACAAACCTGATGTTTGCAACCTCAACTGAAGAGAGCACGGTATTCTTGAAAAAAAAAAACTGGCATTCATAATTTGACTTTGTTCTTCGTGTCTTCTCAGGACTCTAGGTTGCTTAACCAAGATTTAGCCTTTGCCTTTTCTGTTCGCAAGGAACTACTCTGTTTCAACAACTCAACTCAACATTTCTAGGGACAATAGGCCAATTAAGATTGTTTTGTTGATGTCTCCATAGTGTTCAATATTCACCTAACTTAGTATGATAATTGGCATGGCAGAATAATGCTAAGATTGGGTAGAAAATGTGCTAAGGCACTTCTGATGCAGGTGGAAATTACTATTCCATGCCTATGCGAGAAAAGTAAACACAGATATTCCTGGTCACTTCACAAAATCTCTCATCTTTCCTTGTGGAAATTCTTAGGCAATTCCACCCTGAGTTAGGCGTAGGATATTGGTTTGTCTTTTTAAATTTTTTTTCCTATTTTTAAGTGAATCACTGTGAGGTACAGTTACAGACTTACAAACTTTTGTGCTTATGTTTCAGTCATACAATAATTGATTACCCATTTGTCTTTCTTCTCATAAAAAAAGAACAGATTAAAATGTGTCATGCCATTTTACAAAATGTGAATCTTTGTGTTTCTCTAAAATACAAGGGGGTTAATACCCATTTAAAATATATTGATGGTTTTATTTTTTAAACAAAATAAGTAACTTCTCCTCTCCTGCTCCCTTCTACCTAGAAAAAAAATCAGGATTAGACTTCTTTGGTTTTTTTCCAAAAGATCTACATTTAGGTACCAAGATTAATATTTTCTTTATGATAGCATTTTTATAAATCCAGTGTACAGATGTAGCCTTTCACAGTTCTTCAATAATTACTGATTATAAACTCCAAATTTCTGATAACATTCAAAGTTGTTTATAATCTGATCTTAATTTGCCTCTTAAACTTTATCCCATGACAAACCTGCCTATTTTTACCTGCTGGGTGACTATTCTATCATACCAATAAAACAGAAGCAACGGCATTATCTTTAAGAAAGTTGTAAAGACTGTGTGACAATGAATATAAATGTTTGGCATAATCACCCATCCTTTCACTTTGCTAAGTTTCATTTCAAAGTTTCATTTTTACTAGACTCTATGAAAGCACACTATCATCAAATGCACTAAATTACTGACTGTTCCACCTAAACACCCAGAAATGCCCCCAAAAGACACAAACAGAAGTATAGACCATAATGTGTGGAAGAGATCTGCTGTAAGTTTCTCTTTAGTTTACTCGGAATGCCTCCTTCACCTCAGTTTCTCTCTTCTCATCTTACACTTTCAAATGTTTCCTATATTTCAAGATTCCGTTGATGATCTGAGTTTCCCGGGACCCTTTCTTGGCTTCTGACCCTCTCCGCATACCCACTGCAAGCAAGGCCCCCGTCCCCGGGGCTGACCCAGTTTGCAGTGACGTTGGGTGTGTGCTGTAGGGATCACAGTCTACAATCTGAGTACGAGCCTACCAGGGAAGAAGCTGCCCCTGAGCAGAAAGAAAGCCCATCCCTGAGTTCCCTGTTTTAATCAGCGGATTATTTTTCTTTCCATAACAGAACTTCCTTGAAGGAAGGAGCACCACACCCATAGCTTGGACAGCTCTTGCTAGAGCTGCTTGCTCCGCCATTTCCTTCACTTTTTCAGTCTGATACTGGTGTTTTTCTTCCTATTCTTCTTTCTTTCTTTTTATTTTATTTGCTTTTTGGGTCACACCCAGCAATACACAGAGGTTACTCCTGGCTCATGAACTCAGGAATGACTCTCGGCGGTGCTCGGGGGACCATATGGGATGCTGGGAATCCAACCCGGGTCGCATGCAAGGCAAGCACCCTACCCACTGTGCTATGGTTCCAGCCCCACTGATGTTCTTCTTAAACCCCACGGTGGGTCACATATTCTTCCCTCTGTAGCACCACAGCAGGACCAGAGCTTTGAAGAGGATTTGTAGCGCATCAAGTTTCTCATGTAGGTATATAAGCTCTCAGTCTTAAAATTTAAAACCAAAGCATTTTATACCTAGGAAAGACCCCACAATTATTGGCTTAATTAAAGTGACTGCTTCCACATCATGACTCTAAATGATGAGATGATTAAGATTTTGGTAAAACATGGTTTCTCTCCTCAACCGCAGCCATATCCTTCTACCACATCTGGTGAATAGTGCACAAGGATGAGAATGTACTAGAGAGACTGAAGTCGAGGCAAAGTATAGAAAAGCTTCTTAGAATTCGACAAAAACTTGGGAGAAGGAGAAACTGAGAGTAGAAAGAACAGAAAACCAGAGCGATATCTATGACATCAGGAAAAGGAAAGTTGAAGATTTCCTTCACTGATTTAAGGGCTATTAAGAAATTGCACAGATTTAACAGTTATTACGAAAACAGCTGAAATTCAATTAGAAAATTATGGAAATGAGGGAATGTAACAGAAGTCTAAGCACGAAGTGGGTTAGACCCAATTTCTCAAAGGCTTCTGTATCGCAAAAATTCCTATTCTTTTTTTTCCTGTTCTTTGTTATAAACTAGTGGCTTTTTAAATGTGTAACACATCCCCCTATATATATATATATATACATATATATATATATACTAACTCAACCCATTCTTTTTCCAGAAAATAAACTGTATAATCATACACATTATAAGTTCTAATAAAAAATTTCCTAAGTTCATCTATAAAGCTATGAACGCATATATATGAAAACTCTACACATAGACTTTAAAATTAGAGAATGTGCTTTTTTTCAACAACTTGGGCTACACCAGAAAACTGCAGATCTCCACAGTGAGGGTGGCCAGTGCAACTGAGGTCTTTGCCACGACCCAGAGGAAACGTTCAATCTGCCTTTCACTTTGGCCACTCTCTAGACCAGCTCAGGAGACCAGGTGTTTGGACACGAAAACAGGACTTGGTACTAATTATATTCTAAACAAGATCTGTGCCTTTCCCAATGGGTGCTGTTTATACTTCTTAGTCATGCCTTCCAGTTGTACTGAACCTTCCATTTTTCACTGTTGCTACTTATGTGAGATTTACTACTGGGTAGTTTGTTTCAGTAGAGGTGCATAAATGAAGCACTTCACTTACTAAGGAAATCTCTTTATAATTACAGGGATCATATAAAAACCTCCTTATCCACCATGGAAATCTGGTAGCTATCCGAATGTAACAAAAATACTTAGCTCTTCAACAGTAGATAAAGGGACCACTGTGTCTTTTTTAAAACCATAAAATAAAAATTGTAAAGGTATATATTTTACTCGAAAATATAAACAGTATCTCTGAAAGAAACGTTTCAAGAAATGAGTGCCTATGTATAGCTCCTTTATTAAACTCAAAGTGTCTCAATTACACATTAGCAATAGTTTTCCTTTGGACATCAACTTCGGATTTGTTTTACTTTAGCACTGCTAGGTGTGGCTCCGGTGGTTTCCAGCACTGCCAAACCCGAGTACTGCGCCACTGGGTCCAAGCACAGAATCTCAGGCCCACACCAGCACCCATGACCTGCCCTCCCAGCACCAGGAGGTGTGACCCCTATACAAATTAAAATGAGAATTAAAAAAAAACCTGGACATATGGTCTTATCATCTGATATGAGACAGAGTATTCAAAAACATAGAAAATTATGTATATGAGAATGCTGTGTAATTCCAATGCTGTTAGAATCCATAAATTCTAAGATACAGTATACATTTTGTAAGCAGTATAAATAATTAAGACTCTAGCCTGCCAAAAGATAATCATTTGGATCACAAAAATAAGAAGGGAGTTATGTGACCTGATGAATATGTTAGATAATATCACAATGGAAATAATTTTGCCATATATAAATGTATCATACCCAACAGTTAAATGTACATAATTCTGTATACCATGTAATGATATTCATATTAGTAATCAAATTTTAAACTATTTATTATAGCAGGGCTATAAATCACTAATTATTTACATGAAAAGATTTCTACAATATCTAAAGATTATAACTCAGTTGAAATAATAGCTGGACTATTTGATACTATGCTACATAGCCTTAGAGTCTATCACAAGGTTATTAATATGTTCTTGATTTTAATAGGGAAGAGAACTAGCTTCAACAATATTCTTCAGATTGTCCATAGACTGTGCAATTAAAGGAGGTACATATCTAACTAATCGCATTATAAACCTGCACCCTGGAAATCAAATGGGTGACAGAAATTTATCTCCAGTTCAATGGTCAAGTAAAGGGGGCTGAAGAGATAGCACAGTGGGTAGGGCGTTTGCCTCAATGGTCAAGTAAAGCTAAAATAGGGAAACTAAATGTTTTCCCCTTTTCTGCTGTGAAATTTGTTAAACCTGTAGAGAAGCAAAGTTTAGTTTGCTATCTTCTTTTCACATGAAGCTGGTTTGCCAATGAAACTTAAACAGTTTTCTATGTGACACTTTAATTATTAGCAAAATTGTTTTTTATCCCCCACTGTAACAAAAGGCTGATATTTGAATTTTTCGTTAAGTGGGCTTCTGAAGTGAGGAATTGAGTGAAGTGCAATGCCATCTCTAACACCAAAAATAAGACCCTTGCTTCTTTGATAAGGAACCTTCATCGTGAAGTACCAGTTTATGGGCAGCCAGGCAAGGAATCGTTCTTCTATTGGGGGCACACTAGATGTGCTAAGGGCTCACTCCGGGCTATGCACTCAGGGACCAATCCAGGGAGGTCTGGGGACAATATAGGGTGGCAGGGATCACACCCAGGTACACTGTGGACAAGGCATGTATTCTACCCGCTCCACTATCTCTCTGGCACAAATACTCTTATCAATATATCAACTGCAAATTTTCACATATAGTCTCATTTTCATAATGTATTTTCTCTTAAATAAGATTATTACTGGGGCTGGAGCAATAGCACAGCAGGTAGGGTGTTTGCCTTGCACGCGGCCGACCCGGGTTCAATTCCCAGCATCCCATATGGTCCCCCAGCACCGCCAGGAGTAATTCCTGAGTGTAGAGCCAGGAGTAATTCCTGAGTGTAGAGCCAGGAGTAAGCCCTGTGCATCACTGGGTGTGACCCGAAAAGCAATAAATAAATAAAAAAATAAATAAAATAAGATTATTACTTCTGATTTATATTGTGCCATTTTCTTCTTTTTCTTCTCTTTTGGTCATGAAGGTTATCTTGATACATACTAGTAAAGGATTTTGCTATTATTAGGGGAAGGGTTATAAAGAACCTATCAGGATGTATTTTGTTTGGAGAAATAAATTCTACTTGGGCGCATCAGTCACTAAGCTGTGTTAAATTTATTACTAAAATATAAGTTTCCAATAATTTGAGTACACAGATTTTTCCTATGGACTTTACCAGTGAATTATAGGCTGTCTGGTGAAAGTGTGGTAGCAAAAACTATTTTCAGTAGATTTATCTGAATTAAAAAAAAATGTCAACTGTTCGGAGTTTAAAGGATATTGATTCCCAGATCTGCATTGTATGGAATAATATACCAAGGAGTGATAAATAAAATGCATGTGGGCCAAGATAAGTCAAAGGGGTAGAGTTGGAGCCCTGGCACTACATACCTTCCCCACCAAAAGAAAATACATTTCAACTTTTAGTTCTAGAACCACGGGCACTTCCAGGGGCATCTCTGATGGGCCCAAAGCAATGCTGGGGGTGGTGGGTGAGGGGGTATATGTCTATGTAGGGTCGCTAAAAGGGAGAGGCAGTAGAGTCCCTGGTGAGGAGAAGCGGGTACCCTGGTGGGTGTGGTGATGGAATTATGCACATGAATACCGCTGTTAAGAGTAATTTTAAACCACAGAACTTCAATGGATACATTTCACTTTAAATGGAATAATTCTTGGGGCTGGAGCAATAGCACAGCGGGTTCTTGCCTTGCACGCGGCCGACCCAGGTTCAATTCCCAGCATTCCATATGGTCCCCTGAGCACTACCAGGAACAATTCCTGAGTGCAGAGCCAGGAGTAACCCCTGTGCATTGCCAGGTGTAACCCAAAAAACAAAATATAAAATAAAATAAAATAAATGGAATAATTCTTTTTAAATACATTAAACCAAACATCAGAAAGAAAATGGAAAGGTGTTTTTTTTTTTCCAGAAACCTAGAGACAACTCATTCCCAAGAGATTTAAAATTATACTCCTTCATCTTAATTCTTGGTGACCCGATGCAAGAAAATGAAAATCATTTTCCTGATGAACTGACAGCAGAGTTATTGGCAGAGGGAAGGGAGCCCAGCTCTGCATCTGCGCTTGGAGGTTTCTGCTGGTCAGAGATTCTTGGCTCTGGGCTGGAGAGGTGGGGGCAGCCACTTCCACTGAAGCACTAGGAGATTCCTGTGACCTCTGAAAGGGACCCAATCAAGTTTCTAGAAGTTTCTTCTTCTAGGAACTCCCCTAATGCAGAAGGGAGAAGGGAAGATGTTTGGCAGACAGGATAGCTTTCCTGCCATATCTGAGGGTCTTTATGTAGATGGAAGGGAAGTAGTACAAGGAGAAACTCAGAAAATAATTTAAATAATGCTCCATGAATGACACGTAGGGGGGTGAGGTGAAAGAACTGTCCCCAGATGATGATCAAGATCCCACTATGACCGGACAGGGCACAATGTGGGACCAGAGACATGTGGAGCATCTGTGCACTCCCCAGGGAATCTATGTAAACCTGATCCCAAACTGAGAAGTCCTAAGGGGAGGGTTGATTTCTACCAGCCACGAGAACCTTGTAAGAAAGTACTCTGGAAAGACCTGTGATGCCCAAAGCATCCTTGCTGAATGGAAGGTCTGTATCCAGACAGCTTTCCTCCTCCGACCACTGAGTACCGAAAGGGGGAGGGGCGGGATTTCTGGGTCACATACTCGTTTATAGCTCAAGAAGAAACCTTGTGTTTATGTGCTCTAAAGAGATGGTATCAAGGAAAAAGGGAAGGATTTAAGAGGAAGTCATCCATCTCCATTCCACTTCACAGTTCCCAGTGGCCCCTGTGAGTCCCAGCATAGTGGATTTTCTTGACACATTTTAAATTAAAAATGTGTGGCATGAGACCTGAAAGGAATGGTTAAGGTTGGCTCTACTTTGTCCATAGAAGTGAGCGATCTTAAAGGAAATCAGGAAATCCCTTACTTTTAGATTACCATGAATTTGCCTCCTTTGACTTAAAAACATTAACACCAAGATTATCAAGATGAAACATAAGTTGAATTTTCCTAAAAAAATAAAAGCATAGAGAAAACTCTTTGTTTTGTATTGCTGAAAAAACTGTTTGCTTACCATCTTTTATTACTATATCTAAAAACTTCCAAAACTATTCTAAGTTCTATAGTTCTGCTGAAATTCCCCACCGCATTCTTCCTTCTTCTCTTTGTAATCTCCTGGCAGGGATGGTACTGTGTGTTTGGGGGGTGCGGCCAGGGGCTCAGGAATGCAGTGCCACCCGCAGTGCCAAGAATCAAACCAGGGCTGGCTGCATGCAAGACCTGTGCCTCCACCCCTGCACTATCTCTCCAGTCCGCCAGCCGCATTCTTGAATAAAAGGTTTAGTATTTCTTCCTAATAGAAAGGCAGATAGATGACAAAGAAATCTAGGAAGAAAGGAGGAAGGAGAGAGGAAGAAGATGAGAAGGAGTCAGGGAGAACCCGGACAAATCCTAAAAAGAAAGAAATGATAGTGAGTGATCCTGATCGGACCCGGGTGTTGGCACTCAGCCTAAGGAGCTGCCCGTTTGAGCATGGCTCAACCAATTATTTACAAAGACACTGGATCTGCTTTAACTGTAAGATGCTATCAACAGTCCTCCCTGACCGTATTTAATATTTCTCCACAAGTCAGTGAGTGAACAACCTTTGCTTCCACAAATACAGGCAGTTCTCCAGCTTCAGTCACTGAACCAGCAAGCAGTAATTTACTGACCTGGAATCTGGATTAAGCTCACATGGATTCCTGTTTATCGAACTTTCCTTGCATTCCCCCAAATCTTATTAGGCATGGTTTATTAAAAGTCTATTAAAAGTCACTGATAACTTCCTCTAATATTTCCTTTTGAATTTCTGTGTACATACTCGAAAGTGTTCTATAGTATAGCTATGTTAACTTGGAAAGTTGGCATCAAGAAATGGGAAAAAAGTGTGTCCAGAATGTGAAATCTTGATTCCCCAGGAGCTGAAAAGTCTGAGTGTTTATAGGTGCCATTGCTTGAGATGATTATTTGATGTATAAAGCCTATTTGGGTTTCCTTTTGGCCTTTAGTTCATAAAAACATATTCTTCAACAAAGTTCTCAAAAGTAGTTAAAAATGCATTGGGGCACAGATATGTATAATACCATTAATATTAATATTTCAGGGTAGTGTTTTAGGCATGAAACATACCTAGCTATTGTCACACACACACACCCCCACACACACACACTCACACACACTGCTATCTGCCTAAACTAAGGCACAGATTAATAACCCTAATGAAACCAAGCGAATTCTCACTCAAAAGTATTTACAAAAAATTGAAAGAAGCACTTCTGCCAGTGTATGTTCAATCAGACAGCTCTCCTTGGTAGCTGATTTGAGAGGCCCTATGTTAAAAGGTTCTAAGATTAAATAATGGAAATACCGCAAGGTTCAAAGCTACGTATCTCTGAACAATAACAATGACTTGTCAGACTGTAATACACAATGAAGAACATGACACCAGTCACTGTCACTGTCATCCCATTGCTCATCGATTTGTTTGAGCCGGCACCAGTAACATCTCCATTGTGAGACTTGTTGTTACTGTTTTTGGCATATCAAATACGCAACAGGTAGCTTGCCAGGCTCTGCTATGCAGGTGGGATACTCTCAGTAGCTTGCTGGGCTCTCCGAGAGGGACGGAGGAATTAAACCCTCGTCGGTCGCATGCAAAGCAAATGCCCTACCCGCTGCACTATCGTTCCAGCCCATGATGCCAGTAAGCAGGCTAAATTATGAAATACTTTCCTAATGTATTTGACTACAGAATCTTTCTCTTGGATATTACATGGCACATGCACTTTTCTTTAAACACAGGTTAAGTCTCAGGTTAAATGTTTGATTGATTTTTATTGATTTATAAGACTAAGCAGACTGACACAACAGTTTCACATGTATGTATGAGTGTCTCATGTGTATCATGTTGATGTGTATACGCTTCATCCCTCCTGCCACCCAGCTGGATTGCACTCCCATATAGACTGACCTCTTCTTCCCTCGCTTCCCACTCTTCTTCCCCATCTTGTGACTCTCCTTATTTTTTTAAGAGAGATTAAGAGTTATTATTTTACAGCACTGGATCTTGAAGTCGCTAGAATAGAGCAATTTATAATATCTTCATAACAGTGATAATATTACCCTTTATCTGTTCTACTTTTGTCTATTTGTGTTTGTTCCTTTTCTTTTCTTAATTTAGTGAAAAGGCTCTAATTTTCTCCCAGTTCATTTCTTGCAATTTTCAGGTTCTATTCTCTGCCTTCATGGGGGTTATTTTATGTTTGTTTGCCTCTAAAGTTAAATGCTTTGTTCTTTGCCCCTTCACTTTACTTAATAGTGAAGGCACTTAGTGGTATAAACTTGCCTAATATTAGAACTTTCATCATTTCATACAAGATTTGCTGTATAATTTTCATGTTGTTATTTTCATTTGTTTCTGGTTTTGTGGTCACACTCGGCTGTGCTCAGGGCTTCCTTTTGTCACTTTGCTCAGGGATTACTCCCCAGGGCACTCAGAGGGTCATATGTGGTGCCAGGGATCAAACCCAGGTCTTCCATGTGCATGGCAAATACCTTTCCCACACTACTATTTATCCCGTCCCATTATTTTTTACGGGAGTTGATATTTTTGTTTTTATTTTAAGATAAGACTTATGTAAGGCTGGATCAATCCCCAGAACTGCACATGGTGCCCAAGCACCACCAGGAATGATTCCTCAGCACAGAGCAGGGAGTAACCAAAAGGTGTGGACCACCCCTCCATACCAAAAGTATTATTTAGAACACTTCCTTAAAGGTTTCCAAGTAATATGTTATTAGAGGGCTGGAGCGATAGCACAGCAGTTGGGCTTTTGCCTTTCATGCGGCCGACCCGAGTTCGATTCCTCTGCCCCTCTTGGAGAGCCCGGCAAGCTACCGAGAGTATTGAGCCCGAGCGGCAGAGCCTGGCAAGCTACCCGTGCGTATTGGATATGCCAAAAAACAGTAACAACAAGTCTCACAATGGAGACATTACTGGTGCCCGCTCAAGCAAACTGATGAATAAAGGGACGACATTGCTAGAGTGCAATCTTTTTGCCTGTTCACTTTTTTCTTCTCTTAGAAGAATTCTAAGAGAAGAAAATATTATTAATTTTTCTACATATTATTATTATTTTCTAAATATTTTAATATTATTTTCTAAATATTATTAATCTTCTAAAAAGGAACCTCTACTCTTTGAGATTTTTTTTTAACAATGTGGGGTTACACCCTGTGATGCTCAGGGCTTCTATTTGCTCTGTGCTCAGGGATCACTCCAGATGGTGTTCAGGGGACCACACAGGGTCCCCATGATGGGAGCAGGTTGACTGCAAGCGAGGCAAGCACCTTACATCCGCCCTATGCTACCACCTCCCACCCTCCCCTTTAAAAGGGTCCTAGCCCAGAACGGGCCCTGCAGCCCAGTTTCTTGGTGGCTGTGGCAGCACCCTCTGGCCACTCACCCACTTGTAGGGGTCTCAGCTGGTGCCATTCTGGACTGCCAGAGTCTTTTTCCTGCTCCAATTCCTGCCACAGCCAAATTCTTGTTTGAATTTTGACAGCTACTGCTTTCAAAATCAGAACTGTGTCTGTGCCCCATATATCTCTATATCAAAGCCACAACTGATCGGAAAGAAATCCTTCAAATGTTTTGCATGTGAGTTTTCAGAGAGTCCACTAAATACTTTTATTCATAGGTAAATAGAGTGAGAACTAAGAGGAAAAGGAGAGCTTAATAATTTTGATGAGTAATCAACTTAAGTCTGACTTGTAAACTTAAGCCAAGAAATTACTTTCCAAATTATAAATCATTCATTGGAGTAGAGTGGCTACTTGGTGACTTTGTGTTTTTAACTAAAGGAGCTGCTGCTCCATCTAATTGGGTGAAAAAGTTGTAGCGAAGCATCAATTTCCAAGGAGATGGAAAAGAGTGAGTTAAGTAGCCACTCTATAATATCAGCTCCCGAACAACACGGAGCATACAAAGGCAGCCTGGGAAAAATCAAAGTCATCTCTTTCCTTTACAGAAATATGATATTTATAACAAGATTGTATATCAGCAAACCGATTCATCATTAAAATTCCTGTTACTCAAACAGGATCACAGCAGTGTATCTACAGAGGGCTTAGTGAGTTATATTGCTCCTAAAGGTGTGTGTGTGTGTGTGTGTGTGTGTGTGTGTGTGTGTGTTCACAGATCTGACAGATTCCTGAACTGTTCAAAGGAGGGAATACAAGAAGCAGCAACATATCGAGAAATACGAAAGACATACAATCCCTCCGAACCATATCCCTCATAAGCTGACTGGTCTTTTTGTGTTTCTGAAATCTGGACTCCAAATCAGAAGGACTGAAAAACTGGTCCTCTTGGGTCCTGAGCAATAGAACAGCAAGGAGGGTGCTTACAGTGCTCAGGGCCAACCCAGGTTCAATCCCGGGCACCACACATGGTCCCTCCAGCACTGCCACAAGTGATCCCAGAGCACAGAGCCAGGAGTAAGCCCTGAGCGCTGCCAGGTATTCCCATCCCCCCCCCCAAATAACTGAACCCAGGGTTCTAACTAAAATTGCAGCCAGAATACAAATTACAGTATGGACTCAGGAAAAGAATGCCGAGAAGAGTTGTGATTGGTTAAGAGCACAGGGAAAGAATGCTGAGAAGAGTTGTGATTGGTTAAGAGCACAGGGAAAGAATGCCGAGAAGAGTTGTGATTGGTTAAGAGCACAGGGAAAGAATGCCGAGAAGAGTTGTGATTGGTTAAGAGCACAGGGAAAGAATGCTGAGAAGAGCTGTGATTGGTTAAGAGCAATAGCAGCCAACACAGGATGCCCTCCGGCAAGGTGGCCCTGTGAGCATGCTTCAAGCATGCCTGGGAAGTGAGTTTCCCCATTACAGAACAAGTTTCAAGCATGCCTGGGAAGTGAGTTTCCCCATTACAAAACAAATGGGATCAGAGTCAGTCAGGCTCTAAGTCAGTATCTTCTTTGCTAGAGTAGAGTCCTGAGTGGGGATGTGGGATGTGCCACAGTTGATACCCTAGGGCAGAATTTAATGCTTAAGTGCTCAACAAGGAACTATTTTGGTGACTCTGGCCTCTGAGAGCCTCAGAGAATACAGTGAAATCTTCTCTCCCCTCCCAACCTGTCTCCCTCCCTCCCTTCCTCTTTCTTTCTCCCTTCCTTTCTCTCTCTCTCCCTCCTACTCCCTCCCTCCCTCCCTCATTTTCCCTTCCTCTCTCCCCCCTCACTCTCCTCTCTAGTCCCCCTCCACACACCCCCAATTTTGGAAGCAAATACATCATAGATCACAGAGTTTCAAAAAGCTCCCAAGGAATGACTGAAAGCAATTTAACAGGAGGTGGAAACACTTGCTGTAGAGGTCAGAGCGAAAGGAATCCGAGCACTTGAGGACAGAAGCAGCTTCACAGGGGCCTGAGGGGAAGAGCGAGCAAGTTATGGGGTGCTGACGCTCACTTTACTCCTCTGACTCCAGTGAACGAGCACAGATCGAGCACAGAAAAAGCACACATTGGCTTTTGAGCAATTTATCAACATCCGAAGACAGGAGAAACAGAGTTAGTACATTTCCTATATGTAGAACCTCCAAACACATGGAGGGAACAGCTGCAGGCTGGCGCGCGCACGAGGCAAATTAATCTTGTGACCTTCTCTCTCTCTCTCCCCTTTTAATAAAGAAATAAAATGAATCTGATGGATGAGGCAGTACCTGAAAAGCTCTGGAGAAAAAGATAACTCGGGTACTTCATTTAAGGCCTAATCCTGAAGCTGGTTCTCTTAGGCTATCTCTCTATCGGACTTGCGGAAGAACTAGAGTTTGGGTGTCTGGATTTATTCTCCTCTATCTGTTCATCACCAAGGGATTCTTAAGAAAAGTCTAGGAATTTAACTCTTCTACCAATGAACAGGCTTTCTGTCAAACAACAAAGGATTAAAATGAAATTACAGACAATAAATGTCTTATTAATTCCACTGTGAAGATGACAAGTCATTTGGGCACAGTGGATACATAAGTTCTTATGTATCTTAGTATTTTACCCAAAATGCTCCTTCACTTTCACTGTGCCTAATCTGTTCTCACCCTCACATAAACACATTTTCTATAATAATGTATAATGGCTATAGTCACTCTAAATGCTGTAAGGGAGTAAGAAGACACACACTCTCTCTCTCTCTCTCTCTCACACACACACACACACACACACACACACACACACACTCACAGGCACAGGAGGGGAGGGAAGGCAGTCTTAAATACCATCTCTCTTTGAGGCAGCGATTTCCCCCGATGAAGAGGTCACTACTGTTTAACAGTGTGCTGCCATGTTAATTTAGTATGACAAGATAAAGCAGTAATCTCGGCTCATGGAGGCTGTAAACTGCCTGCTATCCGGGGACATGCTCAAGTCGATTCGCACTGTATTTCACTCGCTACAATTGCCATGACAAAGCCCTGGAGTTCTCCATGTAAATCTCCAGATCCCGCTCTCTTCCTCAGTCCCCTCTTCTCTCCCTCCCTCCCTCCACATTTCTCCCCTGCCTGGCCTCCAGGCCGACCACATCCACTCAGAGCTAATCTCTGGGAATTTAAAGCTCCGGGCAGAGGAGGGGCACACAATACACATTCTTCTCACAACCAGTCCATCAAGTCCCCCAATTTAAGAGATGTTCTGGGACTTAGATAATCCATTGATCCCACTTGCATTGGCTTTTATATTTCAATCTGTCATGTGAAGTTGTCAAGGGGAGCGATTAAACTGATGTTTTGTGATTTGAGATTTACTTTCCTTGGAAGGATAGTTTTCAAAGCTTGTCTGACTAAGTTCTGCTTAAAGATTATCCCTAAGAAAGCTGATATATCTTTACAGTGTGAGTCTAGTAATAAAGCTATAAAGAGTTTTAGGTAAGGAAATTTTGAAGGTATTCTGAGTTATAAACATCAGAATGTAAAACTGAATAAAATTTGGATTTCTGAAAAATATCATCTGTGTAGTTCTCTCTGCATGAAGCAAAAACACCATATGTAAAAAGGAGGAAAAACATGTTTCTATCTATGTAAAACAAAAATAGTTATGGGGTACTGAAGAAGATAGATGTGAACAGGGAAGACGTTCTACAGTTAGAAATGAAACGCTCCATGACAAGTCAACATTTATGCCAATAAAACAAAGGCAGAGAAACGTGTTTTATATCAGGAAGGATCGGAGATAGACAATCCTGACCAGGTATGCCAGTGTAAATGCAGCATGTCAGGATTCTGAGTCGGGCCACTAGGGCCATAGCTTGTAAAATCATCTCAAACCGCCCTAGTGGGTAGGACAGAAGAGAGAGACCAAAGGACTAAAAAGCAACCCATACAGTCCTAATTAACAAAGGGTGAGGGCCCTTGCAGAGCCCTCTAAAATGCCGGAAATCCAACTGGAACTCCTACATGCAGTGAAATATACAAAAGAAAAAGTGGGCACTGCAATACAACCTAGCAATAAGCACCAGGGACCTCCTGATAAGCCACCTGGAGGGGAGGCTTGCCAAAGAACTTAAGCAACTTGCTGAGCATCATGTCCCCAAATAGTTTTTCTAGTTTTGCGCTGTGTTGAGGTGACTTTCCCTGAGTACACTATTTGGGAAAGTGTAATGCACGAGGTGACAGAAGGGTTCTGTGACTCTGTGATGTTTCGTGACTGACGTGGAAAGCTACTGGGCTGAGATGAGAAGGACAAGGACAGGGAATTCACAGTCACCCATTACCAGCCATGCAATAGGCTGTAGATTTCACTTAATCGTTCCATCAAGTACCCCTCAGGAAGGAGGTGCTGTCACCTAATACTGCACACAGCTCCTGGTGCCTTCACATGCACAGGCTTGGGAGACATTCATTAATTCACTCATTCATTCAATCAGTGGGAGGCCCTTGCTGTGCGTCAGCCGCCACGCCGGATTCTCTGGGAACAGCCATGAGCAAAGGAGACAAGTTACCCCAAGGGAACCACAAATCTCACCCCTTTACAATGAGTTTACATAGTATATCCACAGTGAACTGCATCTTATAAGACTATTGGACACTTTAAAATGAGGGGGACAGGAGACGCTATTCCTATCAAAATGAAACATGACTACTGGGAACCCCAAACATAGTCATTTGTTCTGGCAATTAACGGTGATTAGTCTGCAGAGTACACCAATTCGGGAACCGTGGTCTCTGAAAAGGACTTGCTCTGAGCCAGAAATAGTTCACGGCCACTTGTGAGAAATCTGCTAGTTACTCCTTCCAGCATCATTCTATCTGGGGAGTTCCTCTTATTATTCTCATTTTAATATGAGAAAAGGGGCGGGGGGAGCAGGGGAGAGACTACAAAACTGAGGCAAGAGATAAAATGTGGGATTATAGCCAAAAAAACCCCAGTAACTGAGTTGGTATAGGTTCTCTGCCTCCTCAGTCTAATCCTCATAATCTTATCAGAATGCAGTTCCAAATTGGCTGGAGTAGGTGTTTTTTTTTTTCTTTTTGTAATGGTGTTGGTGGTTGCCACAGATAAACTGCCTCAATACTAAGCAAACACTAGGTCACCAATAAACAATATTTATGATAACTGTGTCTGCCATAAATATTTCACTAGGAGAATGTATCTCAAACTGAATAATTCTATGTTTAGTAGCTTAAAGAACCCCCTCCCACAAGTCCTTTTAGTGACAAGAGGCTGAGATTTTTTTTTTTATTGGATTTCTCATTCCAAAAGAGTTTTTCCTTCAGTGTAAGCTTTTCTTGTGTGTTATTAAGATTTCCCAAGGTCTGTACATATATAACATTTAACACTATGCGTTGTTATTTCACAGTAAGACCACAGAACTTAAATACTTCTTTTCAGTATTTGTTCCGTATTTTAGGATCAAGATGGAGCGACTCTTGCTCCAAATGCCATGTGAGCAAACTCAAGCAATAGCTTCTGTCGACCTATCAGTGCTCTATGGGATGAAAATGTGCCTGGTCAGCCGGTTCCCAAACATAAGCCGGCTCTGTGTCACACCACACATCAGGCTGGCGACCTGCCCAAGTCAGTCAGATATTTTCTATTTTTATCTTTCTTGTTGTATAGTTTATTTGTTTAATGCTATAGAGGTTTGCAGTCTTCACCCCAATCTGCACTTCTCCACAAACATCTACTTCAGAAGTATTTAAACAGAGTCTACCGTATCACCAAGATTATCTTCTTTAGTAATTTAGAAAACCCAACCCGCCTTGGTAAGTCCTGACCTGCTGCAGACATCAGAGCCTTTGAGAATACTAATTCCTCCACAGCTTGAAGCTCCTCTATGGTCTTCTGTGTTCTGGGTTTACCATGATCCCTGCAATATCCATTTTACAGAGGGCAAAATGAAGGAAAAGATAAATGCCTGCAACTTGTCAAATGCCACGTGGATATCAAACAACAGAGTTAAATTTACTCAGTACTTTGTCACTGGTGGCTGTAGGCTAAATCACTATTTTGTACTAATGGTCTTATAGCTAAAGCATAAACTAATACTAATTTTAATATACAATTTCCAGCAAATATTGTTTCAAAGATTCCACTTATTGTTCAGCAACCCATTTATTGGGATACTGAAGACACCTTAAATAGTCAAGTCCCCTGACCCATTTAAAGCTAGTATTAAAGCTAGATGTAAAGTATTTTACATCTTTAAAAAAAAGATGTAAAATACTTAGTTATAACTAAGGTGGAATACAATGCAAATATATTTTTCTATCTGCAATGTATAACATTAGTATGAGTTGAGAGAGATAAACCCAGTTACCAAGTGCCTAGGTTCTGAAGTCATAAGTCCAAATTTAGACCCTTATTTGGCAAATCACTGAATCTCAAGACCATTTTCCACCAGCAAATTTGGGATGGTAACAGTTTCTCACTAGGTTGATATAAAACTGGCTGAGATAATACATGTAGGGTTGTTGGTACATTAGAAAAGTAAAATATTACAGATTCCTGCTATTAATTATTGGACATGGCATTCTATGGAATATAAGCTATTTGGAATTTTAAGTTGCAGCACAGCAGGTAGGGCATTTGCCTTGCACGAGGGTTCAATTCCTCTGTCCCTCTCGGAGAGCCCGGCAAGCTACTGAGAGCATTCCACCTGCCCGGCAGAGTCTGGCAAGCCACCTGTGGCTATTAGATATGCCAAAAACAGTAACAAGTCTCACAATGGAGGCGTTACTGGTGCCCGCTCGAGCAAATCTATGAACAACGGGATGATAGTGCCACAGTGCTCCAGTTAACAGATGGTTGGTAGACTGTACAATATATTCACCACAAGACTTTCAAAGTTGCTCATATGCCCTTCTGATGAGCCTGGGGAAGGTGGACTCACACACATGTAAGAATGATGTGCTGTGACTCTGTGTCCCTGGTGAGCGAGCGTGGGAGCTACTGCCCCGAGGGCTGAAGACGGACACTGGTTAACAGCCCGATAATGTCCCCCACTCACCAGACTGATGTTTACAGCACAGAAAGTCCAGTCGTGGCAGAAGAGGTGGTGACCAGATGTCCTAATGTTGTATGTTACTGGAACGACTGCTGTTACTCAGTCAATATCGATTCTGACTTTTTCACATGATGCCAATTTTATATTTATACACCCATACAAAGCTACTGAAAACCATCAGAATTAACTTCCTCTATTCAAGGCCTACCTTCATTTAAAATTTTCTGCTCATCCTCAGAATAATTACTTTACCCTCTGGAGATAGTAACCAACAAGACAAAACTGTTTTATCTTAAGATAAGCAGGATATTTAAGAGCTAAGAAGAGACACTCACTTAAACACTGCTTCTCTATATAATGATAACATTGTTTGCTCTGCCCACACAGAAGCGGCCTTTGACTAAACAAGACACAAAATCCAGTCACTGGTGTGCATTGACTTTATCACGTGACGTCAGAGCCGGAGAAGCTGTTGTCCGTACATTTACACCTCATCTGCTCACAAGATCATTCCCAAAAGTGGTCCCTGGGAAAACGGACCATGGGAAAAACATTTGGAGCACTTTTCCTTTGTACAAAGAAGATAAGTCTCCAAACAGTTGAAATGGTCAGCTTAAGTTGGCTTTATATTTCTTTTTCATTTCAAATAACAAAGAAAAGAAAATCCCATCCTCTGCCCCCATTTACTAGGCAAGGGAAAAGTACACAGTTTACTTTCAGAACAGGAAATGGTATGAAATGACCGAGACCATCAAAAGTGGCAGTATACTGAAAGGCTGTCAGTGAATTCTTTCTGAAGGGCAGACCTAATGGACCCATTAAGGTCCTCTAGGGGGTGTAAATGACAGAACTATACCTGGTTCATTTAAATGCACCAAGGTGGCCCTAAAGGTGCTCTTGGCATTTTTAATTGAGATAATATTTCCTAAGGAATCAAAAAGTGAGATACTCATAAGTGGCACCAGATCTACAGCACTCCCCCTCCTGTATCCACAAGATTTTCCATACTAAAGAATTTTTTTCTACTTTTTTAGCATATACTCTTACAAGTCATGTGTCTTTTGTCTATCCCTTTAAAGGGAATGCTTTATGAACCTAATACTGAAGTACATGAGAAAAAAAATGACAATGAAATTCCAATACATGGTTTTATTTATGACTTCACTTTACTACAATATAAATTAAGTGAAAATAGGTGTGCTTTTTTTCAGACACTGCTATACAAATATATCTGCTCTGTTTCTTTAGGTGCAGTGAATATTGCTTGGAGTCAAGACCATGACCAAAACATGACCTATATATTACTTAAAGTCTTTGTGGTCTCCTTGGGAATTGAGTAACTGAGCCTTGCAGATTCCATATCAATTCCTAGAATGCAGGTCCCACTACTGAAAAATTCCTAGTCTTACTAAACCTTATATTCGCTTAAATGAGTATTCTTTTCAATATAAAATAATTAACGATAATAATGCACTGTTATTTGTTACTACAGGACACTAGCCTTAAAAATCACTTTCCTATTAGATAATTTATTTCCATTCTCTGCTCATTATTTTATCTAATCTTATGAAGTCTCAAATTTAGGGTAAGCATGATGACAAACAAAAACTTAGGGAAGGAAACAATCAAGAAAAATATAATGTTGAAGGAAGGTGCCAAATAATTTTAAATCAACATTATAACCAGGTATACAAAAGGCCAAGTGTGCACTAACATGTTAAGTCTAAGCCACTTGGTTTAAATTATTTGGAAAAATACACTTTTTTTTTCTTGAAAAATTGATTCAAATCAACAGAGACTCCTAAGTCCTTTTTGAAACCAACGAAGACATCAAAAAAAAATCAAGATGATCACTGATTATAGTTGCTGGATTGTAGAAGAAAAGGAAAAGACTATAACCCCTGAATAAATTGAAGAAATATATGGTTTTGTGGAGAATGACACTCTCTCTGTTTAATAAAACCTGTGAAAATCTCATCACAGGGCCAATTGATAGTTGGAGTAAGAGAAACCCCAAGCCGACTGCAGGAAGGCCTGGCAGAGGCCCAGGCAGCGATATATGTAAATAAGAAGGAAGCATGTCTCCTCACACAAGGACACTGATTCTCCCACCCAGACTGGCCCTCTGAGAATGGCCCATTGAGAGCCACAAGAAGGCCTATTAAGAAAGTTTTTCAGATAGAGGCAAATTGAAAGAGAGAGGAAGAAGAGCGAAAGAGAAAAGAATCAATGGCATGAAACAAGGCAGAATTGAAAAACAACAAAAATCCGAGCTATAAAATGAATGGTGGTTCCCAAAGTTTTCATTATTTCTAACTTGCAAATGAAAAAAAAGTGTTCTTCTGCAGGCTCACGGGGCAAAAAAACAAGAGGAAAATGAATACTTATCCGGTTCACAAAATCCAGATCAACATTTCAGTTCCCAGCTCCGCTCCTGCTGTCTTCAGATCATTCTGTTATTCTAGTTTCCTAGTCAGGTATATCTTCTTTTTTTTTTTTTTCCCCTTTTGGTTCACACCCAGTGATGCTCAGGATTTACTCCTGGCTCTGCACTCAGGAATTAGTCCTGGTGGTGCTTGGGGGACCATATCGGATGCTGGGGCTTGAACCCTGGTCGGCCAGATGCAAGGCGAATGCCCTACCCACTGTACTGCCACTCCAGCCCCAGGTACTTCATTTTCAGTTCCCACCTCATTCAAGGTTATCCAGACCAGAAAAGAAAACACTTAAAGCCCAACCAAAAAAGGAATGGTTTTGTTCCTAGTAATATTAATATATACATTTATACATATTTCACTAAATATGAAAATATTTATTTCCACGCATTTCATATTAAGAATTTCCTCTATAAACATTTTCTAAAAACAAAAACCAAAAAAATCACGATATGACATTAATGATGACTAATGTAATGTATATACAATTTTAAGTGTCTTGGCATCTAGTAATTAATTACTTCCAATTTAGTGGAAGTAATCCTAAATTAATAATTTGATCTTACAAATAAGTCTTCTTTCAGATATGATTCTCTTTATTACTTTGCTCCATAATATCAGGGTTTTAATATCTTAAGGACTCTGGTGATTTTTGTGCTTATCTTGACCGCCACGTTCTACAGAAAGGCTGAGTGGGAAGAGACTAGTTCTAATTCATTTCTTTATGTCTGCTAAAAGACATTCATTGGGGCCGGAGTGATAGCACAGCGGGTAGGGCGTTTGCCTTGCACGCGGCCGACCCGGGTTCAATCCCCGGCATCCCATATGGTCCCCCAAGCACGCCAGGAGTAATTCCTGAGTGCAAAGCCAGGAGTAACCCCTGAGCATCGTTGGGTGTGACCCAAAAAAAGCAACAACAACAAAAAAGACATTTATTGCCTCCGGTGAAGTTGTATCTCTCCACAACACTCACTCTAAAAGAAAATCTTGGTAAGCAAATGCGTTGGCCCCCTATTCCACAGCATTAGAAATTCTTCCTTATTCCACACAAAGATGTTAAGAGGAGAGGCTCCTTTAGGATCCTCAACCACCAGAGTCAGAGAGATAGTATACAGCGGCTAGGGAGTTTGCCTTGCATGCAGCTGACCTAGTTTCGATCTCCGGCATGCCATATGGTTCCCCCAGCACCACCATGAGTAACTCCTGAGTGAAAAGTCAGGAGTAACCCCTAAGCATCGCTGGATGTGACCCAAAAAGCAATATAAATAAATAAATAGAAAGGATCCTCAACTACCTCACAGCTCTCTTCAAGTAAAAACACTTTCATCAATTTCTCAAAACCCAGCTAACTTAACTAGGCAACCATCATTCAAAATACTATAGGAGGACATGATAGAAATCCAGCTGTCTTCCACTTCCCTCCACCAAATGGGATGGAGTATTACTGCAACACCCACCGAAGGATCTCTGGCAGACCTTACCCAGTGGCTCTGACGGGGCCCCAGATGGATTGCATTTCAAAGGTTTTCATTCCCACGAGCCCAGGGGGTAATATTTATGTACAATGTAAGTATACAGATAGAATCACTTCCATTCAAGCACAAGCTGGGATTACCTCAAAATAAATAGCTTCATGTGGCATTTTCTGATAATATTTACAGAATAATGTTTGTAACAATGCAATTTCGTTGCATGATAAAGATCAATTTACCATAAAAACATGCGAATGTGTCACCCTGTTCACTTTGTTTCAATTGAATTGGCCCCGCGCAGATAAGCCAGCACATCTCCTCCAGAAACACCAGTTTGTAGATAAACTGTGTGAAATCAGGTATGTGTGTGTGAGAATTACACTGCCTACTCTCATCATTTTATACTGCCACACTGCCCATATGCCTTCCAAGCTTACTTTATCTGGATCTCTCTGAATCTATTCTCCATGCTATTAAACTGAGCCCATTTCACATCGTTCAAAAGTAATTACACTTTTGTCTCCAGTATAGGAGACTGCTCTCCCTAAACAATGAACTTCTCATTATTAGAACTGGCAGAAATAAGTGTACTGGTGTTAACAACAGTATGCATTATACCATCACAATAATGTATGCTAAGTTTGGTGTTCAAAGGTAACCAGAAATTTAAAAGCTTATACAAATCACCACATAAAAATAGGAACTTTACCATACCATAATTAAGGTCCTAATCTGTGATTTATTTTTAAATAACACATGCATTTTTCTCTTTTCCTTCTTAAATTCTCTGAACAGTACTTCATACATAACATTATACTAGTCAAACAGCAAAAATACATTACTAACGGCTGTGAGATTGTAAGCAAAATTTATATAAAGAGCATTTCAAGACACAGTTATAATATTGCAATTAAAATTATTTTGGGTAAATAAAGAATCCCAGGAGTTGACAGTGAGGCTGGGCAAGTAAAAGCCTCTCTCTATTCTGTGCATTGAATGACTTCTTTCAGTAGTTAAAGTTGCATATGTTACAGCCTTGCTCTCAGGCTACACTTGGTTCTCTGCTATATGTCCAACTATAGAAAAACATTTTTAAAAGACACCTTTTTCTTCTTTTGACAGAAAGAGACTGTCTTTACTCTGAAAGTGGCTTTATAACTGGTGCCCCTGCAATGTTTAAATACATTAAGATAGATCAAAAAAAATTACATCTATAGTACATTATATACCAAGAGTTGTTAAAACAATTTCAGAGAGAAGTCCCCAATATAAATAATAATGTAATAGACTCAAATCTATTATAAAATATTTTCTTTCAGGGATCTTTAAATACTTCCAAATACACAGAGATGCAGTATTTATTTAATATGCGATCTGGCTATCTTTAGAACGAGCTACTCAAGTTCCTCTTTAAATACTAGTGCTAAATTGTTAAAATAAATAATTATATGTTTTTAAAATCTATCTTGGGAGGCTAGCACTCTTCAGCTACATAAAACTGTTCATTCAATTTAAGAGGAAATTAAGGGGAGAAAAGATAAGCTTGGCTGAGATCAGAATATGCTTATTTTTTAAAAAGACAACCAATTATTCAGTAACCACACGTGGCCCAGACATTCATTTCACAGCTTACACCAGTGCAGCACCTAAGCCTGAAGAGGAGCAACCGCAGAGAAAAGGAGCCCCTCCTGGCCACCGCAGTTTAAGCCCTCACTGGCTTCAGTCCCCTCTGGGGCTCATAAACACTGATGCTGTTTGACATGAGACACGTTTCGGAGAGTCCTTCGCCTCATGAAATAAACCCATCTCTGTGAGAACCATGATTAAAAATGAGCCAGACATTAAAGCCAATCTTGCTTGTTTCTGAAATGATGAAGTCCCTTGACTCACATTTGACAAAACGGTGGGAAGGGCGCGGGTCGGGGGTGGGAGGGAGTAAGGGCCAGAGCGGGAGCCGGTACAGCCTTGCCTGTGGTCAATCTGGCTTTGATCCCCAGCAACCCATATGCAACCCCCCACCCAGGGCCCTACGAGAAGTGATCCCTGAGCACAGAGCCAGGAGCAGGCCCTGAACACTTCTGGCTGTGGCACCAGAACAAACCAACAAAACGCCCAAACCATGGGGCCAGAGCAACAGGACAGTCAGAAGGATGTCTGCCTCTTATGCAGATGACCTGGGTTGATCGTCAGCATCCCAGAGAGTCCCCTGAGCACCACCAGGAGTAATCCCTGAGTGCAGAGCCAGGAGTAACCCCTGAGCATTGCCTGGTGTGGCTCCAAAATAAACAACAGTAACAAAGGTGGTCAGGGGGAGTCGAGCAGAGAAGCTCATCATCTCCACGGAGGCCGAGAAGCCTCTGCACTCAGCGCAGAACCTGGCCCCCCACTTTTCTATGGCCACCCGAAAGTCCAATTCTGCTTTGAATTATTTGGCAAGATTCGGAGAGCTTCAATGACAGAACCAACAGAACCAACCAACTCTTCTCCAGACAGCTGCTTTATATTAACGATACGTGTGAAGGAAACTTTGCGCATTATATATATACTCTTCTCATGACTATTCTACACCATATTTGGAGTGAAGAAACCCCCCCCTCCAGACGTCCCTGTAGTATTTGGATCTGGTGCAGCTGACTAAACACTATCACAGGTACCTTGTTTATTGTTCTAAAATTTACAACAACCATTACAAGCTCAATTTCAGGATCCCATCCTTATCACAGCGGTTGGGCTTTCGCCTTTCACGTGGCCGACCCGTGTTCGATTCCTCCGCCCCTCTTGGAGAGCCTGACAAGCTACTGAGAGTGTCGAGCCTGCACGGAATAGCCTGGCAAGCTACCCATGTGTATTGGATATGCCAAAAACAGTAGCAATTAGTCTCACATTGAGAGACGTTACTGGTGCCTGCTCAAACAAATTGACGAGCAACGGGATCCTCATCTGAGTCCATTGCAAACTAGCATAATACTTGTGTGCACTCAGTATGGACAAAGGATCCTTTGAAACTCTTGGTTCCTCAAAATTTCCAGAGGGCAATAGTCAAAAAGTACACCAAGGGTCCAAGAGGCGAGTACAAAGGTAAGACACTTGCTTTGCATGTGGCTGATCCTGGTTCCCCTGGCACTCTGTGGTCCCCTGAGCACAGAGACAGGAGTAAGCACTGGCCACCTAACTGTAGCATACCTACCCTCTACCTCCCCCAAACAAAATCTGGCAGTAGAAAGAGCCTCTATATCATGAACTACCTTCGGAGTTAAAGGGATTGACGGTGGAGAGGAGACAAGAGGTTCCCCAGTTATGTTCTGGGCTGGGGGGTGGGGGTCATTCCAATCTATACTCAGGCTGAGAAGACCTGGAAATTTAGTGCTCGGCCCAGCAATGCCCTGTTTCTGGGTTCCAGCAGCGGGAGTGTGGGGTCTCCCAGGACGTCTAGTGCTCATGGGGCGGGAACAGTGCCAGGGAGCCAGTCTGGGTAGACTGCCTATGCACCAGGCGTGCCAGCCCCTGAGCTCGCTCTCGCTCTCTCTCCTCTCTCTCCTCTCCCTCTCCTCTCTCTCTCCTCTATCCTCTCTCCTCTCTCCTCTCTCCCCTCTCTCTCTTCTCTCTCTCCTCTCTTTCCTTCTCTCTCTCCTCTCTCCCCTCTCTCTCTCCACTCTCTCCTCTCTCTCCTCTATCCTCTCTCCTCTCTCCTCTCTCTCCTCTATCCCTCCTCTCTCCTCTCTCTCTCCTCTCTCCTTCTCTCTCTCCCCTCTCTCTCCTTTCTCTTCTCTCTCTCCCTGTCTCTCTCTCTCCTCTCTCCCCCTCCCTCTCTCCTTCTCTCTCCTCTCTCCCCTCTCTCTCCTCTCCCCTGTCTCTCTTCTCTCTCTCCTCTCTTTCCTTCTCTCTCTCCTCTCTCCCCCTCCCTCTCTCCTTCTCTCTCTCCTCTCTCCCCTCTCTCTCTTTCTCTCCTCTCTTTCTCCTTCTCTCTCTCCTCTCTCCCCTCTCTCTCTTTCTCTCCTCTCTTTCTCCTTCTCTCTCTCCTCTCTCTCCTCTCTCCCCTCTCTCTCCCCTCTCTCCCCTCTCTCCCCTCTCTCTCCTCTCTCTCTCCCCCTCTCTCTCCCCCTCTCTCTCTCTCTCTCTCCTCTCTCTCTCTCTCTCTCTCTCTCTCTCTCTCTCTCTCTCTCTCTCTCTCTCTCTCTGGCTCACAAGTGAAATTAAACCCGGCCAGCAAGTCTCGGTGACTTGCAGCCAGTCTTCCAGGGATTACTCATCCATTTCACTTTGTGGCTAAACTATGTGGGCAATACGCAATGCAGATCTCTCCATAGCTCTCTTTTTAAATTTAAGGATAAAAGCATGAATGTCACACATAAATAGGCAGAGAAATCTGGAAGCCTGTTTTTTTTTTTCCCTTAAATTGAACTCTGTGCTATGAAGTCCTTATGAAACATTCTCTGCTTTCAAAGATATTGAATAGGACAAAAATAGAGAATGTATTTTACTACTGAAATAAAAGGACCAGTGAGGACACAATGACAATGACCTAGAATCCTAGGGGAAAGCATCTGTGTTGAGAAACTATTGTATAAATATATTCAATCATCTTGATAAATGGGTAAAATATTTCTGAATCAATTTAACACCTAAATATATCATGGTTTTTATGACATACTTTCTGCTCTCTGAAAATGTGATATTAGCAAAATCGTCATTTAATTTTTTTTTCTAGAAAGATGGCATATTCACCGTGACTAGTGCCTTAACTTTTCCCAAAAACAAATTTATTATTTAATTGTCTAAAGAATTCTTTATTTAGCCAGTAATCATTAGTTGAGTATTATTATATGCTAGACAATAGAAATGTAAATATATGTGTGTATATATATGTATGTCTATACCTATATTTGACTGTGTCTTCAGAGAAATACAGCGATGAAAACAACATGTAAGCAAGTGAACTATAATACAGACCTTGAGAAAAGACATAACATTTCTCATGGGACAAAAAAAAAAAAAGAGAAACTCAAGGGCTGAACAGATCATACGGGAGTGAGTGAAGGCAAAGTCCTTTTCTGGGGTGGCCTGAGGGAGGCCAGCAACACATCACAGCCTTGGGCGTCCCCCCAATAAGCCACTGCCTCAATTTCCCAAGATGCAGTGGAGGCCCTCCCTGCCTCTGAGGCCCCCAAAATGTAAAAATCGAAAGAATTGAAAAGTAAACTTAGAGTTGCCAGGAATGTGGCTCCGTGGTCAGCTCACAAGTAAGGGCCTGGGGTTCCACCCCCAGCATCACAAAAGAGAAAAATGAGAGTTTCAAAAACAACAGCAAGATGAAGCTCAGGAGGTCAGAGGTCTCAGAAGCGGCAAATTTTGAATCCAGTCTTCTGGGAGAAACCCAGCTCACAGGGAACACGGAATATTGAAAGAGAAATGTTTTGAGTAGAGAGAGAAATGCTAGCTGTGCTCTCCCACTCCAGCCAAGTTCTCCTGCTATGATCCTGAACATGCAGGAAAAGACGTATCTTCTGAAGTGGAAATTGAATCAAGAAATAAGAGGCAGAAACAAATTCACCATACAGTCAGACATAGAAGAAAAGAAAACAGCAGGGATCTATCTAAACCAGTTGAGTCATTTGTATCCAAACTGTATTAATTTCTACAACAGAAGACCTTAATATTTTAAAATTATAGATCAACTTGGGAATCTGATAAAGACCATATGAAGAATTATATGATAATTTTCAGAAGACCTATAAGCCTCAGTTAAAAATTGTTTTAGAAGAAGTTGCTTGAGAAAAGAGGTGAGGAGGGGGTGCATATCTTTCCATCTTGTTCAAGAAAAAAAAAACCCTGTACAAAGTAGGCAATTCATGGTTATTTTCTTTAACTGAATTCTCTACTACGAATGAATGGCTTCTTTTTCAAGAACTACCTGCATGAGAGAAACAGTTCACTGAGAAATGAAAATATCAAATACCTATAGGCATTGTAACATCCCCTCAAACTGAGTGCAGTAACTCAATATTATTTCTCATGCCCATCCTTCAGTGTACATGAAATATTCTCCCCTAACTATTCTCAAGGAGATGGGGCACTCTTCTCAGACAGACCTGTGGTTCTTTACCCCTTGAAGTTCGAGTGTGTATGCTGAAAAAATTATCAGGAAAGTCAAACCAAGAAGTACCTCAACAGTGCTCTCCCTGAGAGAAGGCATTGGGCAGAGTGGCAGAAATCTGACCTCGGTCCCCTGCTCCAGTGTCCACTGCCAGTGTCCCTTCTGCTCATTTCCCAGCCGAGCCTTGCCGAGAGAGGCCAACTGGTGTCCCCATTACTCATAACTCACATGAGCCTATCATGTAATGGGAGGGGAAATAGCAACAATCACGGATGCATAATTTAACTTGCCAAATGACACATAAGCACTGTAGCACTGTCGTCCCCTTGTACATCTAGCGGGCACCAGTAACGTTTCCATTGTGAGACTTGTTGTTACTGTTTTTGGCATATAGAATACACGACAGGTACCTTGCTAGGCTTTGCCGTGCGGGCGGGATACTCTCGGTAGCTTGCCAGGCTCTTCGAGAGGGACAGAGGAATCCGAATCTGGGTCGGCCGCGTGCAAGGCCAACGCCCTACCCGCTGTGCTATTGCTCCAGCCCTCTTAGACACATAAGTAAAAAAATTAATTACGGCTGCACTCGTGGCACAAGAATAACTGACACAAGGCGTCTGTCAGTGTGACCGGGCTCTCATGAGTGGCTCGGGGTCTCCCTGACAGGAAACGAGGTCACTGGGAGAATAGGAAAGTGATGTGTACGCCAGTGCAAAGAGGGGTGTGTGTGTCATGACTGGCTGTGCCGTCTCCTTCTACCCGCCAGCCTGCTGATGACAAGTAGTGGCGCTCCAGAGCGGGGCCTAATGCGCTGTCTGCAAGAGCCTCTGTCCGTGCAATCTTCTCTCCCCGGAGAGCCCACACACCCTCCTCCTCTGAGGAGCTAGACTCGGAAACACCACCCTGAGTCACACATTCTGAAATAGTGTACACCAGTCAACTGCAGAATTGTTGGAACAGGATGGAGGGGACTTAGCTGGGAGTGAGTGCTATCAAACTAGAGAATTAGAATCTCTCTGAAGCAGAGTCTTCTGTGCTGTTCTAAGCACTGTAAGAAATGTTGGAATTCAAACTGGCTAAATAACAACAACAGAAGAAAACAGGAAAAACACTGTTGATACAAATTATTATCAACACAATAATTTGCCATTATTGTGGCAAAAAAAAAAATGTCCAAACTCTGTTGAAACTATCCGGTAAAACCTTTGATTAGGGATGTTCTGACTTCGAACTTTCACGCTAATTGCACATGTGTGACTTTAACCCTCTCATCATATTTCTAGGTCCGTTCTTTTAATTACACTGTGTTTCAAAAGAAGGAATCTGGAAAAGCAAACACACGCACAATCTACTTCCGACTGGAATCGGTTTCTTAGAAGGATTTTGAAACTGTTAGCAATCAATCTAGTGCCTGGCCGTTAGGTAGACGGTAATTATACATCAGAGGACTTAAGCCAAACTCTGGGAGGAGACTGGTCACAAAGCAAGTGTAGGCACAAGAGCCCAGGAGAAACCTACCATTGTACTGTGCCGAGAAGTGGGAGTGCTACGGCCACAAGTCTCTTGCGTCAGCAGAGAAACTGGCTGAAATTCCTCAGAGTGAGGCTTGTTGGGAAAACTCACATGCAAGGGAAGGTGAAAGGCCGGAAGCCCGCCACTCTCCTCTTCCTCCACTTTCTGTCTGCTTGTCACCATGGTTACCTCTCCATCTGCTTCCCCATACGGAGAGGCTGGTCGCTTGGAAGACATCCTGGAAGGAACAAAAGAGGAGAAAATAATGAAACCTCCACATAAATCCTTAATGCCGTCATTGTGTGGTTAGAGGCCATTGTAACAGAAATGCCTTTTTGTGCTGGCAGAGAGCAGGAAACCATCCAAATACCACTGCAAAGCACACACAATCAGAAACAATGGCCAAGCAGGTAGCAACAGAACAGTGCTTGTTTGTTGTGAGAATAATACACTAATATAGCACTCTCTTGTATTCTGGCTTCCTAAACAAGCGAATGCACCTAAGAACACTGCATAATGAAAGACTGCTCCCGTTTAAAGGAAAGAAAAATACCCATCTAGTCTTTCACTTTGCTAGACCTTATTCAAGACAGAACAATTATGAATAGCAAATATGGTAAGCAGTTAAAATAAGGGAAATAACTAAAATTTCTTTCATTAAGATATAAACAAAATAAATGAATGCCATTCTCCTAAATTTATATTTATATGAAAAAAAAAAGATGACTGTTAAATGTAGAAATATTGGCTCTTTCCTTGAGCGGCCAACAAAAGTTTCATCTTAGCTTAAAGCTGATTATGAACTGAAGAATTCTAATCTCTTCATCTGAAACCACTGAGGGCCACTTCTCCCACCTCCCCAAAGCAGTTTAGTTCTCATGTAAAAGGTGCAAGGCAGTAAAAGAAGGTAAGAGGATAAAAATACTCCCATTTTATGTCTACAGCTCATAACAAAGTTTGGCATGGAGTCTCAGGATTACTACCCGGACCTCTGCATTGGATTAGAATCCACATGAACATCGGCTGTTTTGATTAGGTCTAGAGTATATGACACTGCCTTTGGAAAACTAGAAAGGAGCATGGGGGGTTAGAGGAGTGGGGCCCCCCCCCCCAGCACTGTTCAGGGGCCTGAGGTCTCTCCCAGCCATTCTCAGCCAACCAGGCCAGCGGTTTGACACTAGGGTCTGAGGATGTGATGCTCCTGGGGCTCTGAGAGGTCTGGGACCACAAGGGTCAGCTCAGTGGTGCTCAGAAGCTGTACTGGGGGGCCTCTGGGAGCACTAGGACTATCCCATAATACTCAGGGGGTTCAAGTCCGGGAACCCGAGCTAGGTCAGCTTGGGCAGCCACTGTACTGTGTCCTGGCCTTGAAGTCAACACTTTTGGTACTTGATTCCGACCGAGAATAATATCGGTGGGTAAATATAAGGCATATATTTTTAGTTCAGTAGAAAGTTCCTTCTTCTATTAAATGCTTTGCAGAGAAGCGGTGCAGGTTTCAAATTTTTAAAGGATAAAAAGACCCTTAGATTTATAATTTGATCTTATCTTGAAATGGTTGCAGTTTTTACTCAATGAAGAGCATTTATAGAATTATCCATTGTAATTTTAGATTATTGAGAGAGGAGGTACAAAGGTATTATGTAGTTGCCATCTCATTTCCTTCACATATGCACTGACTTTTTTTTTTGGTGGAGGGAGGGCACATAACAGCTGTGCTCAGGACTTATTCCCAGCTCTGTGCTCAGGGATCACTCCTGGTAGTTCCTAAGAAATTATACACAGTCCTAGGCTTCAAATCCGCATTTGCTACATGTAAGGCAAACAGCCTAATCCTAGTGTTGGCTTTCTAGCCCCTGATTTTTAAATTTAAAATGTACCAAGATAGGCCTCTAATCCTTGCTGAATCGAATTATTTCTGGTGTTCCAAAAGAAAAGTCTATTTGGGAACTGAAACTATTCTATTAATAATAGTACAGTAAAATCAGGAAGGGCTCTGGAATCAAGCACATAGATTAACATCCAGATTCTGCTATTTACAAGGCCATGGGACTTCCTTTAACAGATTTCAAGTCACACATCTTTAAAGTGAGATAGAACATCTATATTGTGAGCCCTTTGGTGGGAAGAAATATGTAGCCTACCAGAACTGACTCATAGAGCTTTTAGTACTCGAGTAGATGCTCAATAAATAGTGGCTATTTATTTTACAAACTTTAAAATTACAATGTGACCCACCACCGTCAAAAACAAACAAACAAAAACCAACAACTACCCAGATGAAGAAAGCAGATGGCCTCTTAAGCATCAAGCTTGTCAACATGAAATCCGAAGTCTGCCAGAAGAGACATGCTCCCTGGCCAGACAGATTTAACAATAAACCGGTCAATTGTATTAACAAGTACTAAAGAAGAATGTGGGTAGTAGGGGTACGAGCCACTGAACAAAGAGGAGGGAACGGTAGGGGGCTACTACATAAGCTGTCTAAAGGGGAGGAAGACAAGGCCCTTCACATTTAGGAAGTTTGGCTTCTTTAAGGACTAGTCCTGATCTCACTGCAAAAGTCTCTATAAGTATGCTCACATTTTGGATGATGTAAGTTAGGAACTGAAGTAAAAGAGTGAAAAATAGTTTTAAGTCTCACCTATCACCAAATTGATGCATCAAAAGTTATACCAAATTCTCTAATCTATAGATATGTAATGCTCACTGACTGCTTCTATATTCTTGCCAAGACAAGCCCCTGATTCTAATACAGATAACTGGGCCAACATAAGACATAGAAAATACTCAGGCTTTGTGAAATGATTCATGAGTCCATCAATGCAGGGATTTTGGACTGTTTCTCAATTTCACAGATAGTCTGACTACCAGGAGACAATGAGACTATTACACAAACTAGACTGCACTGGAATTATTATTTTTGCTTGAATTAAAAAATTGATATTCTGGTGCCTTCCAGAATAGGAATAATGTGTGATCGCTCTGTCACTGCTGGGGAAGTCTATTGACAAGAGCGACCTAGCCTCTTGAGTAGGCAAGGCAGCTGGCCTTTCTGAACTGAATACAATCAGAGCACTTTCAGGAGACATGATGATTTTTTTCACTAGTTATTTGCCTTATTTCACTTTATTACTGATGATGAGGACACAAACTCAGTCAACAAAACAAAAAGACCAAAGTAGATAAGGTATAGATGGTTAAGATATTACCAAACGTCAAGTCATTCAAGCAACTAAATTATTTTCTTATACAACTGGATAAACACACTCTATCTAAATATCAATAAATACTAGTATAAGAAATTACACAATTCTATGGGGGAAAACATATATGACCTAAACCACAGCAAGCAAGAGCCACGGTCCCTGAGGCGCTAATCCTAAATGATTATATATTTTATGTTTCTTTCAATTCCATTCTCAGAAAATTATAGAATGTTCTCAATATGCTGGTCTGTAAGTATTTTGATTCAACTTAGGTAAAAGATTCTTCCCCTTTGATTTCTGTGCTGTATCCTTAAAGGGCTACTCCTTGTACAGAGTTGGGGGTTGTTACCAAGGGTACTCAGGGGGTCGAATGGCACTGGGGATCAAAGGCCTTTGGCATTTAAAGTATGCACTCCAGTCTTTGGAGTTATCTCCCTGGCTTAAGAGTCTTTAAATATGATAGAAAACATTAAAATCTAGACAGTCATAATTCGACATGCTAAGTTTCTAAAAGGTAAGTTACAAATTACATAGAGAGTGTTCAGTTTGTCACAGTACTCATGTTTAGTATGACTCACAGTACTTTGAAAAACACTGGTAACAAAATCATCATAAACATTAAATTCTTGACATTTTGCTCATCTACTAAAAGGTTTACTTTTGGGC
This sequence comes from Sorex araneus, assembly GCF_027595985.1. Classification (NCBI taxonomy): domain Eukaryota; kingdom Metazoa; phylum Chordata; class Mammalia; order Eulipotyphla; family Soricidae; genus Sorex; species Sorex araneus. The sequence continues at coordinate 62,940,878 of NC_073311.1, forward strand.
AGACTCATTATCTTCAGGAAAGTCTCATTAACCTCAGAGAGCATCAAGAAGACAGCATAAACTTTATACAGGGTCTTTCTGGAATATGTAGGATTCTGGTTCCTGCAGATTACACTACACAACTGTGTTGCAAGGCAAGAAGGCCTCGGAACAATAAGAATCTAGGCTGAAGTATGGTCTTGTGTATTCATTAGGACGTCTGTTTATCCTTCCTTTTGTGGAGTGCTAAGCTTACCAATGAATAAAAAACTCAAGCTTCAGAGAAAAAGACACGAGACACAGTCTATATTCAAGCAGAAAAATAATTCATGAAACTATGATGATAAAATAGTGGTCTTTAACTCAGACCTATGTCTGGATAAAAACTATTCTTGATTAGGCAAATACTGATAAAAAACAATGAGATATACGTTCATGCCACTGAGAGTGGTCCATAACAAAAAACAACCAGGTTGTTGTGAGAAAGGAACCCCAATCCAATGTGTGTGGGAATGTCAACTGATTCAACCTCTATGGAAAGAAATATTGAGATCAATCCAAAAAGTTAGAATAGAACTACCATGCAATGCAGAGGTATAATTTCATCCTCAAAACACAAAACATTCTTTTGAAAGGATATATGCACACATATGTCCAGCACCACACCTAATATTACAGTCAAGGTATGAAAACAACCCAAGTGCCGAACTCTGGATGAACAGATCAAAAAGTTGTAGTAAACATATCAAAATGGAATACTGCAGCTGCAAGAAAGAACAAAACCATGCAAATTGCAGCAATGTCAGTGGAACTAGAGGGTTTCAAGCTGAATGCATTCAGAAAGAAAGGAATAGATACAGAATAATCCTTCTCATATGTGGGGCTTAAAGATAAGCAATATGACATCAACAGAGGGCCAAAAGCAATGCAACAGGAGAATGAATTCACATGATGGACTGAGGCTTGGGGGCCTGAAAGGGAGGGACACTGCTGTCTTTGGGAAGGGGGGTGGGCACACCAGTGTTGGGTGCCTCACTGGAATTACAAGCATGGGAAACAATCATTAACAGTATTGCAAATCTCAAAGGAAGCCGGCAGGCAGCCTGGACTCCTGAAAGAATGAGGGTCTAATGTCAGGCCTAAGTAAAATCTTTAAAAAAAAAAATTAAAAAAAAAACATTTACTGATCACTTAATCTGTGAAAGATACTTATCCAATGTTTTTTTTTTAATGTAACTGTGTCTCTTTTAATATGCAAATTGACCGAGAAGATTTCAAAGGAAAGGAGAAAGCATCTGAGGCTTGGCGAGGCCAAAGGAGATCCTGAACTACTTCCGGGGAATGGTTAACCAGTGGCACTTGAAGGAAAAATAATAAACAAAAGCTTGGGACAAATGGAGAAAAAGTAAATTAAATGTAGAAATAAAGTATGAAAGTAAAGACACAGCTATACTTTTAGAAAGTGCGACGTAAGTTTAACTTTCATATTTGCTTGGGGAAAAGGAGAATTCAAGGAAACGCTCCAAATCCTCTCTCTAGTCTAGGATAACCCTGAAGTTGCTGAGCGACATGAACGGCAGGTGCAAAATAGTCTTCAGGTAAGACACCGCTTGTTTTCCCAAGAAGCAACTCATCCTTAACTGCTCTCCTTGAAGGGGTGTGCAGATAAAAGTAATTTTAAAACAGGCAGAGTTCTCTGTTATTGGTGGTGGCTCTCCATGCCCGAGACAATCGGAGTAACCAGGATCTCTCCTCTTGGAATCAGCTACACGAGCGTTCAGAGCGCTTTGGAGTCATATGGCGACCTCCGTTACCTAATTCTTCTGAGGACAGCCTGGCTATCCCAAGCATATTAGGCCAATAGTCCACCAGCCTATTCCAATCAAAATTTTCCAAAGCTCACCAAACTAACGGTGAACGCAAGAACCTGAACGAGCCTAATGTAAAAGAACACATGCCTTGAGGTGCACTAGAAGCCCCACATACATCACGGAGGAGCAGCAAAGAGGAAATCAGTGTTCTTGAAGGGGAAAAGGGAGACCACCATGGACCGAGCTCATCCAGAATCCTCCCTCGCAGCGAGAGGGGGACACTGAACGTGAATTGGAGAGATCCACCTCCGTATTGCTACAGCAACATGAAGAAAAAGTGCAGATCCCCACCCCGAGGATTGGATGAAGCAAAGAAAAGCCTCAACAAATACAATCAGCAAATACAATCTCTCCAATAAAGAATTCGGAGCTGAAATGTTGAGGATGTTCCATAGATCCAAGAAATGGTGGAACGGGCATCCAGTTAAATTAAAGGAGGGTGCGAAAGGAATCAGCTACACGTGGCAACTCTGGGGACCAGGAAGAAGGTCTGAGACTACAACAGAACACCGAGCCAGTGACTCTCTCTCGACCTAGAATGCACACTAGGATTACACAACACAGCTTTAAAGTGACTGGTGCCTTGGCCCATACACAGCAGCCCAGGGCCCCAAGCAGGGCACTGCTGGATGTAAGGCCAGAACAATTTTTTTTTTAAATGATCAATTCAATTATTAGGAGGAGACAGGAGAAAAGGACCGAAAAGGACATTCTACCAACTCGGCAAATAGGCGGAGGCCATGAGCCAAGGAATGTAGGTGACTCCTGGAAGCTAGAAACACGGGGGAAACTGACTCTTCTGAAAGAAAGTATTCCTACGAAATAGGACTTGAGAACTTCTGCTCCACAGCTGCTGGTGCACAGACCTGTGTATCAAGGCAGACGTGCACAAGCGTACTTGGCCCACCACCCCCTGTGCTGAAAGAAAATTATTCAGAGCTCTCCTGAAACCTCCATCCTTCGAGTAAAGAAATGCCCCCTGATTGTACCCTGGCTATGAGAGCCCACCGGCACTGCTCTAGCACGCTCCTCCACAGTGTGTGGTATCACCCACGTCAGGAAATACTAGCTAAGTTAATACTTAACTTGGTAGTGAGTAATATGGAAATTCATTACCCAAAACCAGGAAACACGTGTACCACTCGAGCATATTTGTCTTCTTTAGGTATTTTTGTCAGGCCTGCCCCACAGGTACAATGGCCTTTTTCTCACTGCACTTCCCCAGTGAGGCCTTTCAAGCTTACGCCTGATAAATCAGCATCGCCAGGGCTGGAGTCCCTGGGTTTGATCCCTAACACCACGTGTTCCTGCTCCTAAGTACAACAAAGTGGCCCTGTGGGCCTGAGCGACACTGCACCGCCGGGTCACTGGGTCCAAGCATCCGACTGCTCACCCTGCACAGCCTGGCCAAATATCCCCCCAGAGACGCCGAGGTTCCCTGAGTATCCCTTGAGAGTCCATGCTACCACCCCCCACCCAAAAAAAAAAAATGAACAGCAACTTCCTCTCTACGTACTTCTGCTTTGTTCACAGCTTACTCACCCAGAATTTAGAATCTTTTCTGAAAATACTGGATTCCAATAAGTATCTATTAAATGAACAGCAACTAAAACCAGAAACTTTCTATTTTCTAACTGTGAGAGCTATTTTTATAGAACAAGTGTGCTTAGAAATCATGGCATTATTGTCAGGGAAAAAAAAGGAAATCTAGCTCAGTGATTAAACTTTCTTAGAGTTTTTGTTTTGGGGATATACTCCGGGATTCTCCGGGGACTGCGCTTCGGGATGACCCCTGGTGGGTTTGGGGAGTCAGATGGGCGAGAGAAGGAACCCAGGTTGGCTGCATGCAAGGTCAGCACCTTACCCTCTGTACAATTTCTCCAGACCCTAAAACTAACTTTCTTTATAAAAATTTCTATAGAGGAAATGGTAACCCATGGTGTTTTTTCCTCTGTTGTTTTTTTGTTGGCTTAAGGTGCTTGTGCAATTTTAATATCTACATATAAACTCTTGGCTGTAACAATAGCACAGCAGGTACAGCGTTTGCCTTGCACGCGGCCGACCCAGGTTCAATTCCTCCGCCCCTCTTGGAGAGCCCACATGCTACCGAGAGTATCTCAACTGCATGGCAGAGCCTGACAAACTCCCCGTGGCATATTCGATATGCCCAAAAGAGTAACAAGTCTCACAATGGAAATGTTATTGGTGCTCGCTCGAGAAAATCGATGAGCAACAGGGTGACAGTGATACAGTGACACATATAAACTCTAGAAGTGAACTAACTTTACAAAAATGCTCGATAATTATCAATAGAACTATCATGAGGGAATCATCTACTGACTGCTTTAGACTTTGTCTGATTGGGTTATGCTCTTTGCTCCGGTTAGTCTAGAAAATGACAAGTGTACAAAGTCAAAGAAATTCATATATATAGAGAAGAAATGTGAAGTTTGAAAACCCAGACTAGAAATCACTTTCCTTATTTAGTAGATTTCTCCTTAAAGTTTCTTTCTCCCCCTTTCTAAATGTGTTAACCTTTGACTGGATAATTTAACGTCCTTGGGAGCAGTGCCTTCTACTGGTTATTCCTTTAGAGTAATATCATTTTAAGGTTCACGATTATGTATCAAAACTGTGTGCGTGCACACACACACCCACACACATATAAATGTATATACATATATATTATATAAATCAAATTCTAGTGTTGTCTGGAGACTTCCCTGACTATCGCTGCTAAAGCAAATTTCCCTTCACCTCAAACTACATCAACAACTCCTGTCAGGATTCAGGATGATAATCGAACATCTGCGCAAACAGTGACATTCATTCAAGTGTTTTTTTTTTTTCTCTTTATAGTCCTATTAGTATACACATATCTAAACTAGAACAAAAGCACTTGGAAAACAAGAATATAAATTTTAGTTTCTTGAATTCCCTGACACCCAGCACATTCTGCACTTAATATGATTCTAGTAAGCCAGGCCTGATTATGACTTCTTCATTTTATTTCTTGAAGATTAATGCTAACAATATGACAGTATGATAAAGGCCTTTCCAAACTGCTCTGTATTTTCCCCCGAATCGTCTAACGCTCCATGCAGAATGAGATAGTTATATGGCAGCACAATTCCTAGTATACAGTTGGCACTACATGTCTTTTTCTATGAATAAATGAGAAAATTGAATGAGTATTTCATGCCAGGCAAATATCCTTTGTGTTATGAAAAAAAGAAAAAGAAAAAACCGGCTACTTAGAAACGAGAACCCTTTGATTTGCCCTAAGAAAAGTTGCAGCTCTGGTTGTACACAGGACACAGATTTCCTTCATTGAGCCACTCATTCGTTAAAGGGAAAGCATTTAAATACTCTCGTGTGCAACAAATAGCAAAGAAGAAATCGACACTATCTGAAGGCAGGTGACTTTTTAAAAATACAGGGATTTCAGATGATCAAAAAATGATGTCTTGAAAAAAATTATGAGAGGATGATTGTCTCAAGTTTTAAAATTTAGCAGAGTAATGGGAATGAATCCTGCACTAACATACGCCTCAGAGACCTGGGCCCTACGCAAACAGGATGAGAACGCTATTTGGGTATCCCAAAGAGGAATTCAAAGAGCTATGCTTGGAGTATCACGTTTCACTCAAGTGAGAGAAGGAATCCGGAGTTCCGACCTCCATGGATGGTCAGGAATTAGGGACGCTGTAAGTGTCAAAAATCAGATGGGCCAGACATGTATTGAGATTCAGAGATTCAGAGATGACCGCTGGACTAGAGCTGTTACCGACTGGATTCCACGGGATGTCAAAAGACCGTGTAGCCGCCCACCAAGGAGATGGTCAGACTTCTTCGTCAAAACCCTGAATGAACGGTTTTGAATGAATGAGGCTCTTCCTATTCCTGAAGTGAGCAGATATCATTGGGCTACACTAGCACACGACAGGAACAAATGGAGACATTACTGGCACCCACTCGAGCAAATCGAAGATCAATGAGATGACAAGTGATACAATGAGAATGAAACATATATCCATAGTTGCAAAGAGAAGGTCCTAGATGGAGAAATGATATTAACAAATCATAGAAGTTTAAGGGAATAACATAGGCTAGTATGTAGAATGTTTTGGTAAAAGAACTGGATTCTAGGAAGAGAAAATGCAGATGATAAATATAAAAGTTAAGGACCAGATGTTAACTGATTCTTGTTAAATTCTATCTGCTTGGGGTTGCCAGACCAAACTTTTAAATTGATATTGAAGTCGAAAAATAACTAGTGACGGTTTGTAAGCAATATAGTAACATAATCAAAGTAACATTTCAGAACGAAAAATCAACAGAACTTACTGATTGATGGAATGACGAAGCGGGAAACCAGACAGAGGGAAGAGTTGGTGAGATAATGCAAAGATAAAGGGATTATTTCTACAATTTTAAAAACAATATTGGCAATAAAAGAAATACATAAATTAGAAAGGCCATTTTGACGGTAACTATAAAATTCACTCTTTTAAAATGTCTCAGTTTACTGCATTTATAAATGAAATAGGGGCCAGAGCGATAGCCCAGCCAGTAGGGCACTTGTCTTGCATGTGACCGGCCCTGAGTTCAATCTCCAGCATCCCATACAGTTTCCTAAGCACTGATAGGAGTGATCTCTGAGAACAGAGCCAGGAGGAAGCCCTGAGCACCCCTGGGTATGGTTGCCAAACCAGAAAGTATGTAAAAATTGAAAAAGAATTAACAGATAATAATAAAATAAGAGCTATGGGGCCAGAGAGATAGTGCAGGGATTAAGATGCTTGCCTTGTATGGGCTGCCCCGGGTTTAAATCGCAGCACTGTGTAGGGTCCTCTGAGTAGAACCAGAGGTGACTGGTTCTACTCTGAGTGAGCCCTGAGCCCTACCATGTGTGGCCCTCAAATTACAAAATGATAATTACGATTGTACTGAAAGTAAATAATTTAACATAATGTTTTAGATGTAAGTATGATTGATTAAAATTAACCAATATTTAGAGCAAATTCTAACTGACTTGCGCTCTGATGATTTTAGCATTTTTATCATCTTTGTTTTATTCAAGAAGAAACTGAGTCATAAAAGTGGTTAGCTCTCTTTTGCTAGACCACTTAGTCTTTGTACTAAGAACAGAATTCAAGAAAAGAAATAATCTTTCCAAAAGAAAATCAGTAAATAGAGCAGAAGACACAATAAACATAGAATAATATAAAAACACAATTAAAACTGGCAAGCCTTCAAGTCCAAATATTATACAATTCGTCTTGAAGTTATTAGTCTCCAATTTTCCTAATAACAAAAGTATTCATTCAGGACATTTACATTTATTTATCTACTTCCTTTTGTAATTAAGATTTTTTTGTAAGAAGGTTAATCAGGATTAGGAATTATACTCTACTGTTTTATCGAAGGTTTCCTTCACAATAGAATGTCCCTATTCAATATGGCAAATCAGCACAGACTTTCAGTTTGAATAGACAGGTTTTGATTCAAATGAATGAAACAACACTTCTACTTGATTTATAAACATAGAATTATATAAACCTAGGGAATCTTTTTATAAAAGGAACAGAGTTTCATTACTCCCAATCTATTAATTTCAATAATTGTTTTGTTTATGACTCTTCCTTTACATAAATTAAACATTTTCACTTTCCTATTTTGGGTTTTGTGCTTACGATGCAAACAAGTATTTATAGTTTATATGCAATGTCCAAAAATTTTTTAAATAGATTTCTTGGGGCCTTTGGGACACCTCTGGCCATACTCTGGAGCTTCTTCTAGCACTAGCTCAGTGGTGCTTGGGGGGCCATGGAGGGTTAAGGATCAAACTGAGTTGGCCCCACGCAAGGCAAGTGCCTTGTGCCCTAGAGTCGCTTTCCAACCCTGAGCAGAAACCACATCTCCTACAGCACACCTCAGGAATAAACAGGCTTTCCCAAACATTCCCACTGTTTTTCGACTCCTGTCTGACTCCCTGGCGTCAGTGTCTGATACAGACCATGTCAACCTCTCTGCCCCTCAACCTGTTGCTTCTCACGTGATACTGTTATCCTGAAACAAGAGTAAGTGCAACGGGGCCTGCCATAAACCATAAATCAAAGTTGGAACATATATTTCACAGAAACATAAAAACAGGTAACATAGAACGATCAATAAGACTAAACTCCCTGCGGTCCTTACTAGAGACAGTGGGCCCGGGAAGCAGAAAGCCACTTCCACTCATATTCATGAACAAAATGTATCAGGCCTGTAAATCTAAACTCAAAATTAATGGGAGGCCCAGTTACTTCCAAAAAAAATAAGTGTGTATTGTTCTGTTCTGAAATGCAATTTACGTTTGTAGAGAAAATTTTATCAACATTAAAAATGTTTAAACTGTAACAAAAATGTTCGCTGAAAATGCCAAAGTCCTCATAAACATTCAGAGCGCTCCTTGGCAGGACCCGTCCTGTGCCCACTCTGTGCCATAGTCCTGAGACAGGCTCTGCACTGGGACCAACGACCTCCTCTCTGCTGAGAACAGAGTCACGTTTAACTTCTGCCACTTTCCTGCCCTTCTCGCTACTGCCACAACCGCTCTTCCCAAAGAGTTGTCCCCGACTCCCTTCTGCCTTCCACTCAGGGGCAGGGAGGGAAGCAGAGAGCAAACACAGAATAGGGGTCTCTCCAGGAAGGATGAGCAATATAGAGTGAGAACAGCATATTTCAGAAATGCTTTGTACAAATTAATAGGTGAGAACAGCATATTTCAGAGATGCTTCATTCAAGTCATTTTTAAATGTCTGGTTCTATTTCTTCTGCTTGGGGCCACACCAAGCTGTGCTCAGTGCTAAGCATCGGTCACTCCCACTGGTGCACAGGGGGTGATGCGTTGCCAAGTGCCTACATATCTCTTAATTTTCAAACAACTATCAAAGGTAGACATTTTGAAACAGCTTATATAGCAAAATTTTATCCTCTAATAATTCAGGATTCAAATTCTGAGTCATTTTCTATATACTTATTAGAGTCTCATGAATAATTGTATCAAAAATATTTGTCAAAATTAGACAATGTGCTATGGAAAGAGCAACCCCAACCTCAATTTTCTAAATAAGTTGAGTTCATCAACAGTAACAAATAATTGGCTCAAAACCCCAAATTTATCAGGTAAATGTATGTCAGCTAAAAGATATCATCTTTATGTCTTATTATACTATTATCAAGCTGAGCCATATTTACAAAGTGCCTACCATGACGCCCAAAAGTAGAGAGAGAGGAAGAAGGAAATTGTCTGCTATAGAGGCAGGGGGTGGGATGGGTTGGGGTGGCCAGAGGAATATCGGGGACATTGGTGGTGGAAAATGTATACTGGTGGAGGGAAGGGTGTCGTATCATTGTATGACTGAAACTCAATCATGAAAGCTTATTAACTTTATCTCACAGTGATTCAATATAAAAAATAAATAAAAATTTAGAATAATTTAATTAGACTCTAATATAATAATTTTATAATATGTTAATATTTTAAAATGTAGATACCATTATAAGTCTACAAGATATTAGGAATAAATGAATTGGTAAGAAATTATGATTTCTAAATTTCAAGTCACTTTCATGAATAGAAGAATAAACTAACAAAATCATTGATATTTTTGGAAAAAAACTTTGCAACATAAGAACTCGCTATTTTTTCAAAATCCTACGTTGTTTTAAGTTATTAAATATTTGTCATAGTGTTACTTTCTAAAACAACTGTGAACACCTATGTTAGCCAAAGTTATTAAACATTTTCTTACAGAACGTTTTTCATTGTCAAATAGAGAACAATTCAACCAACTCTACAAAACAGAAATGATTTCCACGGTTAAATGCTGAAGAGAAATGAATCTGTAGGTAGAATGGCCAAATACAAGAGATTTTAAGAAAACAATACAAAGCCATAAATAGTAATTTGCTGTAAATTACTTAATTCATGCATTGTTATACATTTGCCGTTAATCAGAAACAAACAAAAACAGAAACTTTCACCTCCTGGCAGCCACAGGTTACACATGTCAAAGTCTCTCTGTTTTGACTCTTTATAAATTACTGTGGATAGTATTGCATTAAGATTTGTGGTTCTAAAAATGTGTTTTTATAGCGAGAGAGGGTCTCCTTTTGAAGGCAATAAAAAGCTTTTTTCCATTTGAGCATGAATTTTGCCTCTTTGACAGCTCAGAGTCCACAGGATGTGGAGAGATGATTTAAATTTTACATCAAAATTGTGACTGCACTCCACTTTTTCCCCTTCTCAAGGGAGGCATTGTTCTTGCCTCCCCATAACCAGGCGTGACAGCGCCAGACTGGAGTCATACGGCTGCTCTCTGAGTCAGCGTGAAAGTGCTCACCTCCTGAGCCCCCCCACATGCTCGGCTCCTTGCAAGCCTGAAAGCCGAGCACTGGACGGGCCACCTCCTCCAGTCCTGCGGCGCAGACCGGATTGGAAGAGAAAGCCTAGGGATTAGCCAAAACGACCTCCTCTACCGATGCTAAAAGAAATCTTTCCTCGGTCACACTAATTACAGAAGAAAAGGCTCTACTGTATTTATCTGAACCAAGAGTCGGGACAAACTGTTTAACAACTGTATATTTCTGAGTTCAAGAAACAGAGTCTAAAAACAGCAGAAGTCCTGGGGAATTTCCTGAAACACATGGTCGCCACATGTATAAATTTCAAATTTCACTATAAATAGAGTGAAAGAATATTGCGTGAAGAAGAGCTTATCTGTCTCGGGGCTCTAAAAAGGTAGCTTTCAAAACTTGGGTGGCAACCCCACACAGAAATAATTCGAACTACTAGCATAGCCACCGCTCAGGAAAAAAAAAAAAAAAGGAACTGGCTTCGTTTCTCTTGCTCTATCCTTGAAGGACCCTCCTGGGAGTGGAACTGTTGGTAATCTGTGTGTGTGTGTGTGCGCGTGCGGGCACCTCTGCGCACAGTTCACACCCGTGTGTGCATTTGCTGAAGAAAAGGATAGAAAAGGGAGAAGAGGAGCATTCGCAGGGCAAGAGAACACCTGGAATCTAAGAAAATAGTCACAATGATTTCGATTTTTCTTTTAGGATGAAACCTCTGTTCAGGTTAGACAGCAGCACCTTGACTCAGAAAAATATTCTAACGACCTTACTGAAAGATTGGTGCTTTTCAAAGACAAATTATCAGGCAGAAACAGAATTCTTCCTATTTGCTGAGGCCATGATAAAAGCTGCAGGGCAAGTAACGCTTTGGTCCCCATCTTCTTATCGCTTCTAGAATAATAGCGGTTTGCAAAGTGTCCTCACAAGGCGGGGGTGAGTAGCCACATACGCTTACACACGCAAGCTGTGGGCCTTGTGTGTAAGAACCTACGACATACAGCTCAGCCAATCCATCCTGAGAGCAGGAGACACTTTCATTCGTGAACCTGGTGGTCCTGAGACAGGAAACAATGGCTTTCAGGGATCAGGGAATGAATGAGCCGCATTTGCATAAAGACCCGCATTTGAACCTTGACACAATGTGGACAGTCTGGAACCACCAGGCCTAGCCCTGAGGGTCCCTGAACATGGCAAGCTGTGGCCCGGATGACCCCCAGTTTTCCTTTGGGGGGAGCATAAGCTCTGAGATTAGGTTGGCCAAATCCAGCTGGGATGGCCTTGGGGCCACCTGTGCACTGTTTGGCTGGGCCCTTCCGAAATAAGCAAACACACCAAATGGTTTTATGTAGTCAAGAATACCTACTTCAGTTTAATGATATCGACCTCTCTAAAAATATCAGTTCACTTGGTTTAATGACACGGTCATTTTCACTCTCCCAAGAGACACTCCTGACACAACTATAAATAGGATATAAAATTTTATTTCCCAAATTAATATCCTTAAGTACCTACTTGGAGCCTCCCTCCTGTCTCCTTATCTGGCCTTCCTGTTAATAACCCTTCCTCCACAAACCCTTTCCCTCTCTCCTCTCACATTACTGGTGAAGTCCAAATAAATAGCAAGTTGTTCCATAATCAAAAGTGACTTATTCTTAGCATGGTGTATGTCTTGAAATAAAATCTGTGGCATGTTTAATTTATTTAGCATCTAATAATGATGACAAGAATAATTAAGTAACCAGTCGAGTTTTAATTTCCTTTGTTTTCAAAGGTCATTGTGAAATCAGGCAAGTGAAGCCTTCAAAAGCAAACCTCCAGAGCAAGTGGTGTGGGTTTTCTTTTTTCCCCTAGCACAAGCGAGTAAGAGTTTCGCCACTGAGAGGGGACTAAGCATCAGAGTCGGATTTGTTGAGAACTGCCTGTCTAAGTCATCCAGGGAAGAAAAATATTATGACCCCTACCCTCTTTGCAATCCAAATAACCTTGACAAGGAAAAGTTTACACATTGTTCAATGCCGGCCAATCTAGTGGGGGCTCACTCTTTTCTTTTCCATGCCTCATGGAAAGAACTGAGTTACAGCCTGCTTCCACAACAGCTGTTGCAAAATGAATAAAGTAGAAAATATGTATGTTATATTCAAAATAGACAACAGAGAACGTAACTGCCTTGCACAAATCTGAGCGAGGACAATCTAACTTTGGAGGTAAGAGACAGGCAGAGGACTCCAGATAAATTCTCTGACGTTCCTCGCGAGAGGAAGAATTTGCCACTCTAATGCTGAAAGCAGGACGGCAACGGGGCAGTGCCAGGGAAGATGAGTCTCCATCAACTCAGACTAACCCAGCGGGACGCAGCCCAGACTCAGGCTGGAAGAATGCTCAGCCTCTTCCTTGGGCCTGTTGATGCCAAAGTGTCTTTGCTTGGATGAATATGAATTAAATCCATAAGCTTTTGTATTTTTCTAGCTTGACCTCTAAACTCATTTTACATCTGAAATGTTTATCTTCTTCCCCCATTAATCTTTCTGATTTTAGCACATTCCCTGTTATTGCAAGAGAATAATGATAAAAAAAAACCAAACTAAAAGCACAGTGTACACTGCCACTGTGGGCCAGGCATTTTAGCTCTTTTTCTTAAAAAGGGTACAAATTATTCTGTTTCTTAAAGGCTACCAGTCTACTTAAAGCTACAAGTTTTCCAGCCTTGAAATAAGATTCTTCAGATATATGGAGCACGCCTACACAAAAAAGGATCATCAAATTTCTATCAAGGTAATAACTACTATTTAGGCACACAAAAAATTCTTTTACAAAGTTAACAGTGGGTTTCAAGCTAGGGTTAGAGCAATGCCATGATCAAACTCCCATGTTTGATTGCATTTAAATTTTTAACAGAATGCCACATGAATAAAACTTTTGGAAGTAAGTTTTCCTTCTTGCTCTTTCTTTTCATCTTTTCTGCAGATGCTTCTTTTAAAAATATTATGTCAAGATTATAGAAATGTCAGATTTTAGAGAGCAACTTCAGACAGTATTAGAAAGTACGATAGCTGAGTTACTTCCATTTCTGTTCATTAGAATGAAACTGACAGAAAATTTTGGGGATGGACACAGTTTTCTCCTACCACCAAAAAAAAAAAAAAAGAAAAGAAAATCTGCCAAAACCCACCACAAAATGTAAATGCACCCATTTTACAAGCATATAAAATAAAACCTAGTTACACAATGGGTAAAATCTCAAACTGGAGTCATGCATTTCAACAACTTTCTTGCCATTTCCCGTCTTATAGGGGCCCTGCCACAGTTTCTGCTCTTCGGTGGTATTTCGCCCCAGTGCCTAACAGCGCTCCAGCTGTATAAACCAGTCTTGTCAAAGAACAGTGGAGGGAGGGATGAACAGGGAGGGTGGCTAGCAGGCTGAGCACTGTCTGAGTGTCTGAGGATAAAGGAACCTTGATGGAGAAAAGTCATCATTCATCGCAGCTTTTTTTAAACCTCATTACCACATGCTAGAACATTTCTTTCCACTCTCCAAACACCCCCATGTCCATGCAACTCAGGGTTTTTCTGTTCCAAGAGAGACATGGTCCTCCTCCAACCTCCTCCTTCTTCATCCTTCTCTTTACTATCTTTTGCTTTGCTTTGTCATTCCTCTCTTCCTCTTTCTATCTCTCTGCTTTATGTTTGGTCGGGTTTTTGCTGATGGCAAGTTTATGGAGACAGGATCATTAAAAGCCTTATTAAAAGACTGGTTACTGGTTTCGTCTTCATTAAACTACCCACACGGTTCCCTGAAAACATGTTTACTGGCTATATACAACGTTGATTTCAATTTTATCTTACCTACATAGTATCAACAGTTTTTTAATTGCAACATATATATTTCTGCTAAGAACTCTAGAAAAAATGCTATATCCCTTTCAAAGAGAGTAAAGCGTATAATTGAGGGGAGCCTGTGTACTGAAATCAGAGATATATACTGCGCATGTTAAAGAATGAGCTTTCCAAGGAACACATATTTCCAAGGGAATTGATTATCTGCATACTCAGAGTAACTGGGAGGTACAGTTCTGAAGTTTGAAGTTTAGAAAGAACTAATCAATTATTTCAAAATCTAGTTTCTCTGTCCAAGAACATCAAGCCACGGGGAAGATTTTCCAGAGAGTTAAATACACATTTTCTATTTTCAAGTTTGTCATTCTTACACACTATGCTGGCATTGTTTATAAAGGACTGAAGCCAAATCCCACTCGGGGAGAGCTCCCTCCGTGCTCTGGCTAAAGAACTGGCAAAACACTAAGCGCACAAGGGAACTGAGGAGCAAAACTTACCAGAACCTAGGGAGAAAGAGCAGGACCAGCTATCGCCTTAGTTCCAGGGTGTCCTTCAAGCGGGACATGGGTATCAGGACACTCGATCTACTGAGGATGCAAAGACTAAGCCTCCTGAAGCAGTGGCACACACACCTTCCACTTTGCCCTCGTTCAGGCTCCAAGGAAATGTTCTCTTCTGATGGGCTCAGATGTGGCCCTTCACCAATTCGTAGGCTTATCTATTTAATGCGAAATGTGTACACTTCTAGTGAAAAAAAAAAGCAGCTTCTTTTCTTCTTTTTTTTTTTTTTGCTTTTTTTTGGGGTCACACCCAGCGATGCACAGGGGTTACTCCTGGCTCTGCACTCAGGAATTACTCCTGGAGGTGGTCAGGGAACCATATGGGATGCTGGGAATGGAACCCAGGCTGGCCTTGTGCAAGGCAAACGCCCTCCCCACTGTGCTATCGCTCCAGCCCCAAAAGCAGCTTCTTTTAAAAAGCAGTTTTGTTTGTTTGTTTAGAGTTTCTACAAGCTCTACCCCTTCCTATATCCACAGTCCATACGCGTTCTAGAGCAAAGCTGTGACCGCACCAGCTTCTTTTTCAGAAATGAGACAGTCTTAATAAATATTGGGTTCCTATGAAGTCACCAGACAGATCAAAAATGCATCAAAAACACCTACCACTGTCACCTGTAGATTATAATATAAGAGAGGGATATGGAAATATAAACATACTCTTTTGAAAAGGGAAACTATGATTGACTAAAAATTAAATTCATTATCATGAACATCTTGCCTTGTCATGCCTGAACTTAAAATACCTGTTAAATTCTCCAAAAATATTAGTGGAAAATTTGCCCAGCGTTTACAAACCCACTAAAATACTCTTTCCAAAACCAAGAAAAATCCACTAAAGATAACATTACTGTGGCACCCTGTAAATTAACATTAAATGATTATTACATAAAAGGTAAATTTCTACTTCAATATACTCCCAAAGAGAGTCTTTTTATTATAATGTCACATATTATCATGTTTTAAAGCTCTCTACAGAAATGAACAGCAGAATCATAAATCTGCTCAAAACTATTCTGTCTTGCTCTTCTTAACAATTCTTCACATTATTTTTATGACTTATTCATAAAAATTTGTATTGATTAAAAAACCTATGGAAATGTTTTTAGAAATAATTCTTATCCCTTGTTCCTTGAATATTCTGGCAGATATCAGTAAGGTATTCTTGTGAAGACGACCTAGCAATATTTGTAGCATATGTTTATGTAGTTTGGTTTCAGAGAGGTATGAATGACTCAATTATTCTGCACTAACTTGTGAATTTAGGTGTTTTACATGTATTATATCTGGTCATAATGACTCTCTTTTAAAAGACAGATTTAGATGTAAAATCCCAGGTCTTAAATGCTGGAAGGAGACAGGAAGAAAACTTCTTGACATTGAATTGACCAATGGTTTCTTAATAGCAACCCTTAATGCACAGGTCACAAAGGAAAAAAATGAAAAATTGGAATTCTTTAAAATTACAAATGCATATGCCTGATATGCATATGCATATGCACTCTAAAGAAAGTGAAAATACTATCAAAATTGGGGGGCATACATAACATGAAGTTTCTCAAGTATAGACTTACAACTACTAAAACAATGCATAAAATAAATAAGCCCAAGCCCTTTGTTTTTGGACAAAGTGTTTGACTAGATGCTTCTGCAGAAATGCACAAATGACAAACAAGCACAAAAGAAGGTGCTCAACAGCAAGGGCAAAATAATACGAATCAAAATCACAATGTGATGCCATTTCTCATCAATGAAGATGGGAACAATAAAGAAGACAAGCGGGAGTTTGGAGAGGACGCAGAAACATGGAATCCTCACCGACTGCTAGTCAAATATTTAATAGCATGATTGCTTTGGGAAGTTGTGGCAGTTTCTATAAAGTGAAACTGAGAGTTATCATATGACCCAACAATTTAATCCCCTCCTAGATATATAGACACAGGGAATGACGTAAATTGCACATATTATTTGGAGAGTCAAATATGTGAAAAGTCAAAACTCCACTAAATAAGGGATGAAAAAAAGTGGTTTATCTAAACAACAGAGTACCACTAGAAACAAAAATGAGTGCTAATATGTAAATAAATGCTCCAATACCGATGAACCTTGAAAATAGTATGCATTGAACAAAGCCAGTGACAAAGAATACATATTGTGTCGTTCCCCTTGTATAAAATTCCCTTGTCATTGGTGGGCACATATACCCAGAGAGAAAGTAGACAGGGGAATGTCTTTGACAGGACAGGATGTGAATGTGGAGGAGAACAGGAAGTAACTCCTGATGAGAGGGGAAAACAGATTTGACTACTGAAAATATTCTTAAATTAAGTTGTGGCAAGAGTTACAGTCACGACCCTATGATTACACAAAAATAAATTTACTACATAATAAAAGATCAATTTGTAGCATATATATATTTTTAATCAACTCAAAATGCTGCAAAGTAGGCATTATTGACTCCATTTTACCTACGGGGACTGAAGGTCATTAATGGTTTCCTAGTTGGATAGTGGCAACAGTCTGCATTCCGTTTTGAATCACTTGCATCCCAACTTGGTGGGCATAATTTTCTATTCTTTTCATTTACGGGACTCGCCTCTCTCCTCTCTCATATTTCCTAAATAAAACTATTCACTGAAAAAGGAAAGTGGTTGAACGAGATTTGAAAGCAGACATAAAGCAAATTCTACCATGTTTTTATTATAGAACACTATTTTTTTATGAAGGAAATTAAATGTGTGGTAAAATTGATTCTTTTCTCCAGAGAGGTGTAAATATATTTATCAATTCTGTGCCTCTGAGTACAAGCTTTTGCTGAACATTATTGTTAGACCTACAATAAGGTTTTTCCTGACTTTAAAAATTGTTTTATTTTAACCGCCTTCCCTTCAACATCATCATCTTGAAAGCATAATAAGTAAGTATTTCATGACTGTTCAAAATTAAAATCACCATATCACTGTATGACTGTCATCCTGTTTTTCGATTTGCTCGAGGGGGTGCCACTAATGTCTCTATTAGTCCCTGCGGCTCTTTCACGGTCAGGGGAATGAGGACCGTCATTTGTTACTGTTTTTGACAT
Organism: Sorex araneus; assembly: GCF_027595985.1. Taxonomy (NCBI): domain Eukaryota; kingdom Metazoa; phylum Chordata; class Mammalia; order Eulipotyphla; family Soricidae; genus Sorex; species Sorex araneus. Next base: position 62,958,601 of record NC_073311.1, read on the forward strand.
ATCGAGTATGCTACAGGTAGCTTGCCAGGCTCTTCCATTAAAATTAAAATATATATTTTTAAATTTTTATTAGTAAATCACCATGGGGTACAGTTACAAACTTATGAACTTTCATGTTTGTATTTGGTTTACATCCCTCCACCAGTGCCCATTTAAAATTAAAATATTTAAGTTAATCACAATTCATTCCTAATGAACGCATCATGGAGATGAGTCTTTTATTCCCCATGATAGATGATCAATTTTGACTTTGATTCTTAGATGAGAGTCTGTGTTCCCCATAATAGATGATCAATTTTGACTTTGATCCTTACAAATTTCTTCATTTAAATCCTTAGAGAAAAGATTTTTCTATGATATCAAACCACCAAAATAGTACAGTCTGAAATAGTCTGGTACAATATTTCAATTTTTGTTAACATGGGTAAAGCTTTGGAAAAGTGATATAACTTCTAGTTTTAAAGGAAACTTTTAGAGGAATTACAACCAATGTAAATAGTATATAGAATAATCTCTAGAGTAATTAAACTAGATGAAAATATGCGCCTCTTCTGGCTTAAGAATCTAAGATTAATTCATTTCCTATTTATATAAAGTATAAATGCTAGCTGTGAAATTTTTTTAATGTTATTGAAAACAATGGAAAAACTAACTTCTGTAGTCATTCTTAGTTTGTTTACAAATACCATTAAAATTTTAAACATACAATACAATCTTAAATTATTAATGTTTGAAACACTCTCCTTATAACAGTAGTTTGAATTCACTTAGGTCAGTTTAATATAGGTTTAGTTAAATAAACATTGATTCACTGGATAAGTAACTTTGAAGCAGCTTAGAACCCAGAATTCCCTTACGGTATATCTAAAAGAAAATATTTCCATTTTTATTTCATTCCAGAGTATTTAGACTCTATCATGTTAGAGAAGAAAGAAATATGGGAAGAAGAACATATATGGGGCCATACCAATACCTTCAAAATGAATCAATGCAGGTGATAAAGTGCAAGAGTTTATTGATTTCCGAGGTCCAAAATGTTTGAAAATACAATTACTAATTAAAAATGATAATTTTAAAAATCTGAGCAGAAGGTGCAAACGTGATCACTTTTATCCTTTCTGAAATTTAGCAAAAGTTGCACTACTAAAAGAAAAAAAAGATACTTGTACTTCAAGTTAAGTAATTTACTTAGAAATTCTAGATACATACCAAAATATTACATTAAAATGTTTGTCTTTATCACTGAAATCTACCTAGTAAGAGTCTTTATTCCCCCCAAATTTTGTTCACCAAGTAAGATTATATACTTTGGTTTAGGAACATATCGGGTCACTGTTTGAGTCCCACAGTTTGGCTAGTCAGCTCTTTTTGCCACAAATAATAAACACCACTCCCTTTTCAATCCAAAGCAAGATCTGCCTTGGGTCATCATAAGTCAATGCAGAGATTAACCATGATTAAATGTTATCTGTGTATATAATAATTCATGAGCTATGAGGAGGCAAACCTGGGCAGAGCCAGCCATCCCTGAGCTCTGTACCCTTGACCCTGTTCCACTGGCACTCTGAGGAGTCACTGTCCTAACCCCGGGGAAGGTCACAGAGAGAAAGGAAACCACATGAACACAGACACACACATGCTGCATGGTTCCCAACACACGGGCCCAATAAATGACACTTATTATTATTGCTTTTGTTATTTGGAATTGAAATGAACTGAAAGGAATCTAATTTAAACCACTCAGTTGTAAGCATAGTTAAGGTTAGTGTACGACACTATCTAATTAGCTATGAGAAGCCATCTGTGGTGAAAAGATTTGGACCTATGAAAAAGAGCCAAGAGTTATTTTAATATTTCTATACAGCCAAATTTTTTATTTTTAGATAAAAATATAAGATTTAGAACTCACTGGGGTGAGGATAAGATTTGAAAATTCTACTGGAAAAGTGAGTAATCAAGATCTACTAACTGGTGCTGCGGCGTTTTGGTTCTTCCTGTACTTTTAGTTTCAAACTAAGTTCAAGGGAATCACTGTTGAGTGACAAGAGTTCAGCTAAGTCGTCTTTCTCCTGCCAACATAGCAAAGCCTTGCCTCATTTCTGGAAATGCAGAACATGGTTCTTCTATTCAATGTTGACAGAGAGGTTCCTCCACCAGAGAGAGTACGAGATGGAATGTGCCATCCTTCCTGTAGTCATACCTAGTTCAATCCCTGTCATCACATATGATTTCTGAGGAATCACTAAAGTCAGTTAGGAACAGCCCCTAGTCCTGCTGGGATGACCCAGAAACCAAACCCCCCCCCAAAAAAAGAAAGAAAGGGGTTCCTGTAGAATACAAATAGGATATGTTATGATTCTCTGCAGAGTGCCACGCCCAGTGGTTCAAGGAGGTATTGGTGCTGGGCACTGTATCAGGGCTGTTATTTTTGGAAGGGTATGGGAGTGTCACGCAACTCGGGGGTTGGAGGAATTACACAGTTCCTAGGGATCAATTGAGGGGTGGTGGCAAGAACAGCAAGTGCCTTAAACTCTGTATTTTCTCTCCAGCCCAGGAAATATTATAGTAAGATTAAGCTATTGTAAAGGGTATGCTAGAAATTGTTATTCACAATAACGATTTCCCCATCCCCCAGGAACTCTGAGCTGGACTTAAGAATTCTGGACCAAGGAATGGGTTTCCACTGTAAGGAATGAGTGTGAAATACGTGGCCTGTGGCCAGTACTTGCTGCACTGCGCGGAACTCAGAGTCCAGTCCAAACTGCTATCGAGCATATCATGGGGCCAACAGAGACCAGAAAGCCAAACCCCAAAGAATAATTTTTGACAAGGAAAAAAATATCAAGTTCTTGCAGAAAAGTGAAAGACAAAGTAAGGTGGGGGAGAGCTAGAAGTTCAATTTCCATCTACTTAGCAACAGAAATCACAGGTGAACACTTTTCTTCTCCTATAAATCATCATCAAGAATTATAACTACATCCTTCTCAAAATGGCGGTGGCTAGAGAAGGGACCAGAGTGACAATAACAGTTGGGAATGATCAGTCTGGACAAGAACTGAGTGATGAAAATAGGTAAAGGGATATACATAAGAACCTTTCCGTGTAAGTATTACAAACTATAATGTCACAAAAGAGAGAGAGAGACAAAGAGAGAGAAAGAGAAAGAAAAAAAGAGAGAGAGAGAGAGAGAAAGTGCCTGGCACGGAGGCAGGAAGGGGTTGGGGAAGGGAAACTGGACATTCATTGATGATGGAAAATGTCCACTGTTGAAGGGACAAGTGTTGGAACATTATATGACTGAAACCCAATCACGAACAACTTTGTAACTGTTTGTAACTTTGCAACTAATTCAATAAAAATTAAATAAAGAAATAAAAACTATGATGAAAAATTGGACTGGAGAGACAGCATAGCAGGTAGGGCCTTGCTCTCGGCCAATCCAGGTTCAATTCCTCCGCCCCTCTCAGAGAGCCCAGCAAGCTACCGAGAGTATCCCGCCCACATGGCAGAGCCTGGCAAGTACCCGTGGCACATTCAATATGCCAAAAAACAGTAACAATAAGTCTCACAATGGAGACGTTACTGGTGCCTGGGCGAGCAAATCGATGAACAACAGGATGAGAGTGCTACTGTGGAATTCCCACCAAAAATAGTTGTCCATTTAAACGTTGAAAGCAAGGGCGTAGAATAAAAGAATAAAACAACAGACATTGCAAGAAAAAAATATGAGTTAGAATGCTCTGTTAAGCATTTGGCAAGTGAAAATGCAATAAAGAAATCTGAAGCTTCAGGTAGATTTCTACTGGCCATCAGCACAAGAGCAGATGGAATAGGAGTGATAGAAGCCATAATAGAGTAATAGACACTTGAAAATGGAGTAATGTCGGAATAGTCGGAATAGTTTAAACACCGATTACTTGCTATATAGAGGAGCCATGTCCCCTCAGCTCAAAGAGAATTTAGAAACTCTTCAGAATTAATAAGCACTGCTGGAAAATACGGTCAAGAAATGTGAATCTGCATTCATGTTTTAATAGTACTGTGGACAAACGTGAGAAATGGCAGTATAGAACTACAATCTAGGGGAAATTCATATATTAAATTATATTTCCTATTGAAATTCAATATCAGCAATAGAGTTTTAATTGCAAACACTAGTTAAATTGCTTAATAATAACCAGTGTAGTCTTCCTGATTCTCAGAAAGCTATGGGGCACCTTGAAGAAACATATTATTAGAATTCCAACCTCATTAACATGGGCTTCAATCCTAAAACTACCATTGACATCCAGACATTCAACAGTTTCACCAAATCATGTGCTGTTTTTCCCTTTAGAGTTTCTATTAAGAGTTTTCTGAAGACCTGAGAGTTAACTTTTAACATGAAATTCCATGTGTTATAGATAACAGTGCTACACAGTTTAAAAGGAAAGTGTTGAAAGGTAACTGTGGGCAGAGTAAGTTTTTCAGATTAAGCATGTAAGGTTTTAGAAGAGCCAAAACTATTTACCCATACATGTAATATTTGTTGGGTATCTACTATATTCCAGCCTAGTTTATTTTCTGAAAGCTGGAATATAAATATAAATTATAATGCTACATAATATACTAAACAGTGACAAAGAGTGATGAGAGAATAAAGAAGAACTAAAAAGAAGCCGGTAAAAGAACATACAATATGAGGTCAGTTTTTAAGAAAGAAACTTCTTTCAAATCCAATCAAAATGCAGTTGTCTGTCTCGTGAAATAATGAGCTTTGCAATACTGTTAGCATCCCCAAGAAGACAGACCACACAGCCAAAATGCTATAGAGAGTATTCATACATATCTCTGAAAGGATAAACTAGTCAAGCATCAAGATTTTATCTGCTTTAAGAAATCCATAAGGGGGCCAGTGGGAAAAGCCCGGGGGTCTAAGGCATGCACAAGGACCCAAGTCCAATTCCGGGCACACCGTGACCCTCCCCAAGCATTTTCAGGTGTTGTCTTGGAGACCCTGGAACATCTGAACATTGTGTCTCAGAGGGCCCCCAAATGTGCCGTGAGCTATGGGGTAGTCCAAGTGGCAGAACACACACTGGGCGTGTGCAGTGCCGGGCCTCCTGTCCTGGCTTTGCCGGCGGTCTTGAGCACCACCAAGTACACCTTTGGTGGATCAGCACCATCGAGTATACCACTGTCTCCCGAGCATGTCAGGCCCAGGTGCCTGTCTGTCGGGAGAACTCCTGAGCCCTCAACAAGGACAGTCGGGTGTGGCCCCCCACGGAGAAGACGGGTATGAACACTCACATTCCTGTTACAGCATAGACAACGATTCAGCACAGCTAAGTGGGTAGGAGGTGGAATTGCCAACCAGTGCCCAAACGGAAAGCGTAAGGGAGAAGAAAGAAGGTTCATAAGAACCAAGCAACGGGGCGTTGACTGGACAACGTGAATCATAAGGTGCTGGACAATGGTGATATTTTATGAACTAGACAGTCCATTTCCTTTATTTGTAAAAGCTATGAGCTACAGAGTTCAGAGGCAGCAAATTTGAAAGGATAATCGTTCCCTATTCTTCTTCCAAGTGCCATCCACACGTCCTTGTTTCTCCTTTGCTTTGGTTTGAGTTTCCTAAGGCCACCCTGGGGAGGGCGGGAGGCCGTGTGGTACTGGAATCACATCAAGCTCGTGCACAGAAGTATATGTGCACTGGTCCTTGAAACTTCCTCCCTGGCCCACCACAAATGTTTAGTATGAGTGTAGGCACATGTATGCTCTTTAAAAAGATTTTCAAGATACTTTATTTTTAAAACAGACAAGAACCCTAAGCCATATCCCCCCCCCCCTCATTCTGACAATGCCCAAGCTACCAATGTTTGCACCCTAGCAGCTGAGGGGACACTCTTTACTAGCCTATTTGAAAAGTGAATAACAATCCATATAAAACAAGTACTCAAATAGTTCCCATAGGAACACAGAGAAGTGTGACTCATCTCCTGGTCTTCATAGTGTTGCATCAGCACATATACGCTTTATACCTTCTAATATCCCAACTCTAGCATTTCCTCAACATTATTTTTTTTTATTTCCTAACGATTTTTAAAAACGTATACCTGCCCAAGAGAAGGGATCACTAAGAAAATGACGGCTGGAGGAACCAGTTGGGATGGGAGATGCATGCCGGAAGTAGATAATGGACCAAACATGATGACTTCTCAGTGTCTGTGTTGCAAGTTATAATGCCCAAAAGTAGAGAGAGAGTATGGGGAGTATTGTCTGCCTTAGAGGCAGGGGGAGGGTGGAAAAGGGGGGGCATACCCGGGATACTGGTGGTGGGGAATGTGCACTGGTGGAGGGATGGGTGTTTGATCATTGTGAAATTGTAACCCAAACATGAAAGCTTGTAACTATCTCATGGTGATTCAATAAAATTTAAAAAAAAAATTAAAAAATACCTATACCTGCCTCTTTCTTTACTCAAAGTATCTGCAGTAGTGCAGAGAGTAGGGTGCTAGTCTTCTATGAGGCCAACTCTGGTTCAATCCCTGGAACCCCATATACCCCCCAACTCCCCACCCACCATTAAGCTCTGAGCACAACCCCCACCTCTCCCAAAAAAGGCAGGCAGAAAGTATTTTTAAGCATATGCTTCATAGAGATTTCTAAGTTGGGGTAACTGAGGCATGCAGTTTTAAAACTCTCACTGATTGGACAGACACCAAATGATCTGTATCTCTCATATGTGGGACTTAAAGGATGCACAGCATGCAGCAATAAAGGGTCCAAAGCTGCATCATGGTGGGAGAACAGACCTTCACTACTGGGTTTATGGGGGGGAAACCACTGAGAACCCTGGGGGCAAGGCGGGTGCAACGGGGAGAGTGGAGAGTGGGAATTATGTAGACAGGAAACCATCTTAGCAGTACTATGAACCACAGAAAAATCTAAACCAATTAAAAGCTTAAAAAGTAAAAAAATAAAAGAAAAAGAAAAATTCTCTTTCTCTCATTCTTCCAAGTGTCACAGAATCTCCTAAAAGGAAAGAAAGGTCTAAATCTACATCTCAATTCATCAGTCAGCATACCTGAAGCCAGTAATAATCATCAAACTGTTAGAATTAACTGAAAACTTAGAAGTAAAAATTTTCACCCTGTAACTCACTTCAGGTAATGAACCTGAGTCTGTGCTGTCTAAATTTCTAGGTATAAGGATTTGGAATCAGACCTCCTTGTCTTCGGGTATTATATTTAAGGAGATCAGCACTCTTCTGCACATTCATCTTAACACTTTGCATCTTATCATGTTGACGAAACCAGTCAAAATTGTGCAGTGAATTTCAAGTGAAAATCAAGACACACTGCAGGAAGCACCAACCGTCAGACGGAAAAGCAGAAGAGGGGGGATGTCAGCGAGTCACGATATGACTGTGCAGATTCCCACGGGTGGGTCGGGTTCTGCTGCCCCAGGGCTGGAGGACCCCACGGCACGCCGGCCCGGGCGAGAGTAGCTGGGGAAGTTTGGCTCAGGTGGGACTCACAGGCTCCTGGTGAGCAGAAGGCCCAATTCTGAGGGGAATCCCAAATTCTGTAATGTTAGGAGAGTTTCCAATTTTTTTTTATGTTACTAAAATAAAATCATAAAAAAAAATCACCCACAGGCATTCCATCAGTGTGTGCTCTCTGGTTTATTTCAAATAGGAAAGTGAAATGGATATCTTATCTCAGTGCTAACCTCAGAATGTCTTAAGCTTTTTCAGGTTTTTTTTTTCTTCCTTTTGGGTCTCTCCAGCATGCTCAGGAGGACTGTGGGTCCATCTTGGAGATTCACGGCCAAACTGTGATGGGGCTCTCTATTCAAGGGCTTAAGACACGGGGCTCCTCAGGCCTTACAGGGGTGCGGATTGCCCAGCCCCCACCAGCAGAGTTGGGGATCCCAGGCTGCACCGTGGGATGCTTGGGAGATCACATGGTCCCGGGGATCCCAGCAGAGCTGGTCATGTGCAAGACACCCGCCTTAATCACTGCCAGTCCTCCTTCCGTTGCCTGTAAACTCCTTTCATTTGTGTCACAATAGCAAAACTCAGTTAAACGTATATTGCGCCTAAGATTTCACACTAAGCGAAATCTATCTCTGTATCTACCTGTCAACCTACACACCTCCCCAATCTTCACCATCCTCCAAGGGCACACAACAGCCGCCCTGGTAGGGGCGAAGATGCTAAGAGAGGGAGGGGCAGGGTCCTTCCCAGAGCGGCAGAGCTATTGGGCAGAGGGCAGGAGTCAGTCCTGAGGCCTGGGCTACAAATGCAATAAATACGGAAAGTATTCTCCGCAAAAACAAAGCTCCGTCTGCTGGCAAATCTATTAGCACCACTTGAGAATGACCGAAACAGTCTGGAAATCATAATTCCGAGTCCAAAATGCTGAAACCTTTGGGTGATCGAATGACTTATTATCATATTTGGCACTCAAAGTCTCTCCAAAAATATCCTATAGACATGATTAATAAACATATTGCCAGCTATTGCCTGTAGCCCTGTTGCCAAATTTCAGTATCTTATTCAGTCAGCAATCCTATTACCTAAAAGTCTATTCACTGATGGCTTATTCTCATCTCTGAAATTCTTTTTCTCAGCTCAGCTTAAAAAAAATAAGGAAAGAAAAAGAAAAGACGTGTAAGATTTAGTAATCATACACATATAAAAAGAAATTTCCTAATAAAAATGCTCTGCAAAAGCAAAAAAAAAAAAATCCATACGTCTCATGGCATGTCATTTGTTTAATTCAATTGATGTTAAGTAGACTCTTCTAACTCCCAGGCATCTGATTTTACTAAAGGTCCCCCCAGTTAGAAACAAACAGAGCCGGTGCCTCCTCCACTCTTTAAGGTAAATGATATGCCCAGCCAGATAATTCTCTAGTTGGGTAAAAGCTCGAACAGAATTTGCAACATTGACCCACGGTATTTCTGCTTCTGCTGTCTTGGGGCCTATTTTAAATCTTCATTGAGTACAGAAACCACTATTTTCACACAGATGATGTAGGAATTTCAACTGAAATTGTTTATCATAAATTATTACATGAAGGGAAGAAAAAAAAAAAACCCATGCGAGCAGCTTACTCCATGGGCTGATCCCTTGTATAACACTAGGGGAGGAGGAATAAGTGAGAGAAAAGAAGTGTAACAGGAGGAAAAATTTGAAACTCTGGTCTAGACCCAAACACAATTTTACCTTAATAATTTTGAGAATTTCAAAATCAGCAGTGTGCTTATATATGTATATGCATATACATATATAGGTATAAAACCATGTTTCAAAAATTAAGATATTCTGTTTATGAAGATAATAAACAATGCTGTAAAAATGAGATGCAAAAATTTAAAAGAAACAAACAAACAAAAAGACAGCAAGGTAGGGCTACACGTTAAATGAGCAGCTTTGCGACCAAAGGGATGAGGCCCTTTCTTCATGTCTCGGGCCACTAAGTGAACACAGGGCCGGCACATAAAATAATTGTCAAGTGATTGTCCAAAGACATAAAATAATTCTTCTGTCTCTATTGCTTGAACAGTTGCATAATCCGCCTGGTACACCCTTTCAAAGGGAATCTAAGTTAGAATAGATTTTTTTTTTATTAGGCCAAGGAAGCCTAATAAAAAAAAAAAGCTCTGAAATAATCAACAGGAGCAATGCATCAATCAGTGGAGGTCTGATCATGATTAAATAAGAGTATTTAAAAAACCTCAAATTTCCGTTCATAAGTAGAATCTAAAGCAGCTGTTCCACTCACACACAATGTCTATCCTGAGAATCAAGGCGGGGGGTGGCTGGAGCCATGGCAGTGGCAAAACGATTGTTTCGTGACCTTAAGATTGATTTGACCTTTCTAAAAAAGCAAAAAAAAAAAAAATTCAAACAAGCCATTTTATTTTCAGATGGGCCAGAAAGAAGCTGGCTTTGGAGTGGCGGGGCCCCTGCCCCCCTGGAAGCCCAGGTCTCAGGGCACCCGTCTGCCACTGCAGTTATTTTCTCGCTCACTTGTTGGCAAACTTACATTTCAAAACAACAACAAAATCCAGCCTCCCCAGCTCCCTGTAAACCAAGGAGGTAGAAACAAAAAATATTTCAAAGCAAGAAAGCAAACAGACTGTGAGGACTGAAATTCAGACCAAAGGCATCTGCTCCCAAACTCACACTCCCCACAGCCACCCAGCCTTCTTACAATCTTACAGATTTTCCTAAGAGATGTTGCCATTTTAGCTTTGTTTTTCCCTAAGTTCTGGCAATACCCATCACTGCAGGCAAGGCAGCAAAGCCACGAGCAGAATCCAAACCGGAAAACAGAAAAGCTGTTCTGTTTTTCCTTCCCCGCCACTCCATTACTAATTTATTTTTTCTGAAGTAAAACTTCGCTCGCTCCAAAACGGCAATCACTAACTTCCAACATATAGCAATTATTTCATTAAGGACAAAGAATACAGAAATGATTACCGTCTGCAGAGCCTGAAAAATGGACTAGTTGACACACAATTTCCCCTTGGGCTTCCACTTTTTTTTCAGATGGGAATAATACTGTAAACCAGCTAGTATGTTCCTCTTTTTTTTTTAAAAAAAAAAAAAAAGACCAAAGAAAGCTTTGTTTTCACTCCTTTCCAGTATACCTCCTCCTTAATCCCACCCAGTGTGGTAGACGCCAGTACACACAGCTTCCTGTTCAGTCTTACCAAAAAAAAAAAAAAAAAAAAAAAAGTCACAAAAAGAGAAAAATAATAGGAATAAAAAATAAAAAATGATGCCAAATGACATGTTCCCTTCCCACCACCACATTATCAATATGTCATTTGGATACAAAAGTGTTATTAAGATTCTTCAGAAGATAGCAGTTTTTAAATTTTACCCAATAAAGTGCTTACATTTTTCCCCTTTGAATTTAGAATTAACAATGCACAAAATAAACCCAGGGCTTTGTGTCAAGAAAAATATCTATTTGTCTGAGTACAAAGAGAACCAGGAACCTGCCTGCATTCACAGGTCACTGGTGCCTTACAAATATTTCTCTCTGATTTACAACATTTCACATCGTATGCATATTTGAACCAGTCTTTAGATGGTACATCATAGAGAAAATAAGGGATGATAAACAAAGGAGTTCATCGTGACATTCCTATACAGCATGCACCATATAAATCATGTTAAAACATACAGTTAAGCTCAACTGCTACTTGACTACTGCTAAATCTATGTCATTTAGAATGCAACCCAATTCAACAAGCATTTTGGTATGCATTGATAATGGTCTGGCTGGGTCTGAGGAACTAAAGATGAATGAAACTTAACTGATGTATTCACAAGCCAAGTGACATCACAATTGGGTGAGAAGACACCTGGGGTGACCCTCCACCAGAGGGGGGTGGCAGGACTTCCAGTGAAGAAGCCCCTTCACTGTTCCCCAGCGCCCCCCCCCACAAAAAAACTATAGAATAAAAAAAAAAACAGAGTGGAAGAGACTGTGACATAAAAACCAACCGGAGACTAATAAATAACTCAATAAAGGGTACAATCAATCCATCAGATTAAGGTCTGGTTATTGAATCAATTTGAATCAATGTTCCAGGAACACCAAGAATGTCTAAAGATGCTGCTAAGCTATCAGAAGATATTAAATTAAAAGGTGTCAGGACCAAAAACTAGATTAGCATTCATTCCCTGAGCCATGCACAGCTATCAGTATGTCAGTATGTCTCCACTGTCCAGGCAATCGCCAGACCTGGGGCCGGGCACCAGCAGCGCCTGCTCCCTGCTTAGCTCATGTGCGGACCCTGCAGACCCTATAACACACTCGCCGTGCCCAAGTGGAGCACGACCACTGGTTCGACTCACGCTGATGCTCCAACTTTGGAGCCTGTGTCTGGTGCTCCAACACCCCTGCTGCTTGCAGGGAAAACCAGCAATTGAACTTGTACACACAATCCACTTCTATAGCCCTGAAATTATCCACTCTCTGCATCTTGGAGTTCTCATTAGATTGTTGTGGCTCTCTCTACTATAATTCTTATAGTGCAGCGATGTTTAGAGCAACGTCTCTGCAGAACAAACACGAAGGCTGTTGAGGAAACCTGTTACCCCATGCCCCAAAAGAGTTCCTTAAAAGCGTTACACTTAGGGCCCTGACCGATAGCACAGTGGGTAGGGCATTTGCCTTGCACTTGGCCAACCTAGGTTGGATTCCCGGACACCCCAATGGTCCACAGAATCCCCAGGCATGACCCTGAGCACAGAGCCAGGAACCAGCCCTGACCACAGCTGGGTGTGGCCCAGAAAGGAAAACAAACTATTATATTTTGTAAAGCCTTGAAGAATACTTGCAGAATTACGCCAAAGAAGTTAGATGTGTTCTTATAAAACTTGATAAAGGTAACAAATATAAAAGATCTGATGTGAATTTGACATAAGCACTGAAAGGATGTCATCTATTGGATTTCTGTGGCAGACCACTGGGTAGATGCTACTTCTTTAGTACCTTCAACTATCCTGGTAGAACCTTCCTGAATTTTCTATAGCACTAGATTTAACGTAGAAACCTAGATTAGCGTAAAAAAATTTCACAGGGAAACATGCAGAATAAGATGTTCTTTATTAGTTTAAAATGTTGATGTAATTTGACAAATTAAGCAACTTTTAGTAAAAACACCAAAACTGCCTAGGCAATATTTTCTCTTTCTACTAGATATTCCTCAGCTTTAAGTAAAAAATGATACCTGTTAAAACTGAATGCACTGGAGGAATTTTGTAAGATTTCTAATTCCTATAATTTTAAGACCATTTATATTCTATTATTTCATTCAGTATCAGGATAAATGAGTTGTTAGCTCAAAATGTTAAATATAAAGGTAACATATCTTTGGGGGGAAAAGTTTCAAGGATTCTAATAATGAATATACTAGGGAGACTGTGATTCAGATATTTATATTGCTATTGACTTCAGGCCTCTAAAGAATTAATATTTCAACAGTCAACTTGTTTTGTTAGAGGAAATGTAGTTAGAGAAGTGTGGGGAGAGAGAAACAGATCCATGGATCCAAGAGAACATGGGTTTTTCAGAGTATAACAAGCCAATATCAACATTTTCCTTTGTGAAATTTTAATTTAATTAATTGACCTGTTAATTTCTGGTTTGTGGGCAATACCTGGCAATGCTCAGGAGATACTCATTTAGGGGATCAGTCCTGGTGAGCTCAGGGTATCCATGTGGAGTGTGGGAATCGGATGGAGTTGGCCATAGGCAAAGAGAGCGTTTTGGCCCCTGCACTTTTATTGCTCTAGCCCCAAGAGTCAACATATTCAACCTACGAAGCTTTAAACTGATGAAACATACATGGCTAAATGTATTATCGTTTTAATTTTAAATTTATTTTAATTTTGTTTCATAAAGTAAGATAAAACCTAAGCTAAGGTGGTACATATTCCATTTGTCATGCCAGTAAGGTATCACGAAAGTTACTGTGGATTTGAATGTTCCTATTAGAGCCCTCCATTGCTTTTATGATATAGTCACCAACCAAAACCACTGCCACACATTAGCATAATACTGTGGACTCTGTTATAAACAAAATTCAGTAATTTTTTTCATGTACTAAAAGTGCATAAGTGCCCTGATATTTCTATGTATGCTATATTTAAATTAATGAAGATTTAATATTAGTCAAGAGCGAGAGCAAATGGTACATAAGTGTGTTCTTTAATATCTCCTAATTATTCAAAATACAGTGATGTGGTTTAAAGTTGACCCCTGACATTGTAATTTATAAATTTCCCTTCCTCTAACAAGAAAAGTATGACCTCAATTTCAGGATACCATTGCTAACTTAGTGACAGATGCCAGAAAAAATTATTTTCTTGTGAAAATGCAACTCTTCCTTGTCCAGTAAAATAAGGTGAATAGTAATATTAGTGACAAATTATCAGTCTATATGTCAGAATATCATTACAATGCCTCTTGAAGTTTTGAGACATTGATGACTACATAACATTAAGATAAATCTTCAATGCCATAAAAAACATTTTATCCAAATTAATCTTTTTAGACTCCAGTAATGTTTTTTTAGGAAGGGCTGTGAAAGGGGTTGAATTATTTCAAGTTTCTTTGATGAACACATCTTGGAAAACCTGGCAAATGTTATTTTGTGCCCTCTGTTCTGACAGTCTGTATAATACCTTGCTTTGTTTCATTTAGTCCCCACAACCACCTGTGGAGAATGACCCTTCAGGCATCTCAGCAGGGTTGGGGTCAGAATCAGGCAGATTGAACACGGCCTACTGGCACCGTGTGGTTAGAGCTTCAGCTGATCAAGTTTAGGCTTCTACAGAGAACACACGGCTCACTGCAAATAGGTAAATCTGCCAGTTTATTAATTTCATAATTAATGTGAGAGTTCAATGATATCACAACTTGATGCTTACATTCTTTTTGGTGGTGGTTGTTTTCTTTTGTTCTGCTTGGGGACCACACCAACAGTGATCAGGGCTTACTCTTGGATATGCATTCAGGGATCACTCCTGGCAGTGCTCAGGGAACCATAGGGGTGCCAGGGATTGAACCAGTGTTGGCTGCATGCAAGGCAGGCACTGACCCACTGATCTATCACTCCAATCCTGTGTTTTCATTCTTAAGTAGCTAGTTTTGTGTATGTGTATGTGTATGTGTGTGTGTGTGTGTGTGTGTGTGTGTGTGCGCGCGCGCGCACGCGCAGGGGTATTTTGGGTGAGGGGGGTCACACACATCAGTATTTAGGTCTGGCTCTGTGCTCAGGGATCACTCAGGGTGGGCCCCACAGGATCATACATACTACCTGGGTCTGCAGTGTGCAAGGGAAAATCTCACATGCTTTATTATCTCTCCAGCCCCAAGTAGGTAATTTTTATTTACTATGATTTCATCGTAGTAAACAACCAGTCGATGTTGCCAAGGAAGATGTGCTAACTGAACACAAAGTTTGAATAGCCTTACACATAGATAACCTATTCAAATTTTATGTTCAGTTAGCGCATCTTCCAAGAAGTAACTGGATGTCACAACAAGAAACTTTCACCGATAAATTAGGGGGAACTAAACCAACTAAATCACTTTTTAAAGTTTAAAGCAACAAAAGCACTTTTCCCAATTTTTCTTTGCTGTAAGATTTGTGAGCATCTATAACATTTTCATGAGGAGAAGAGGAATAAAAGTAACCTATGTTTGTCAGGAAAGAAATCCACTAAATGAATGAATCTCTTAAAGCATCATTTTTATGATAGATTTGAAGATCTAAAAAAAAAATCAGCACCAAGGACCATATACGTAAGGAACTCAAGAGCTCAGCTAATGAGAAATACAATTCTCCAGAACTGGGATTGGAAAATTCATCTACTTCAGAGGAATGTGAGATGCAAAGAAGTGCATTTCAAAGAGGACTTGCAATAGGTCCGCACTAGTTTTAATAGAATAAAGGACATTTTGTTACAGGCCATAAAGGATCCTATGATTCTTACATGTCATCTTCAGCACACAGAAAAAAAATTGAATAAAATAAGGGAGAAGAGTAGTTGGGGAATCAGCTCAATGGAGGAGCACATGTGTCACATGTGTCCCTACTTGAAGGCCCTGTTTGATCCCACGCACCACGCAAACTAACCAAGAGGGAGCAAAGGATATAGATACTACAGATTAAGAGATCAGATCAGGGGCTGGAGTGGTAGCACAGCAGGTAGGGCATTTGCCTTACACACGGTCGACCCAGGTTCGATTCCCAGAGTCGCATATGGTCCCCTGAGCACCGCCAGGAGTAATTTCTGAGTGCAGAGCCAGGAGTAACCCCTGTGCCTTGCCAGGTATGACCCAAAAAACAACAGTAACAAAAAGAGAGATGAGATTACTCACAATGATCTGAAAATCTGATTTTAAAAACTGGACATTCTTATTATTGTTTTATGCAAAAGAACTGAAGTTCTCTATTTTCTCCAAAATGATTATGTTATAAAGACTTCTTTGCACTCTAACCTAACCATTGCAGAAACTGATCAAATTCTCCTAAAGTTGGCTGCATAATCTGTTTGGGGAGGTTCTTGGCCCCGTGAAAACTTCTACCTGTGAGAGAAAATAGGGTTACTCTTTCCTCTGCCTGCACATCAGTTGTTTGAAGAATTCATGGTACTTTGCTAACAGCACTCCCTCTCATTTTCACCACTTTTCTATCAGTGCTCGAGTTGGCAAACCTCTCTCTCTTTCTCTCTCTCTTCCTTCCTCTTCATCCCTTTCTTTCATTATCACTTTATATCACATATGCACAAATCCATACACATGAGTAGGGCTATAGGACACAAGATCTAAAGCAATACACGCTTCAAATCAGCAGAAAGTATTTCACCTCACTGAAATGATTCTGATCACTACAAATGGCCATTTTCATTCTCCCTGTTTATCTCACAGGCTATAGGAGTCTCTTCAAGTCACTCTCTAACATGGCTTCATGGCAAGTCATCTCATCCATATGCATTCTTTTATGGGATAGATTGGTTAAAAAAAAAATCCATCGTTAACACACACACCAAAGAGTAGAGGTGTTGGATTTCACTTCCTCTGGCCCTCAAGAACTGTTGGTAACATGCCGTAAGTTAGTGAAACTTTAGAGCTTGGGTCAAACCAAACTGCGAGTGATGGTACACGCTCTACAAAACCTAGAGGTCCTCATGGACTCTCAAAATCAACTCACCTTGAAATTCATTTATCTCCAGAAAGGTGTTATACTTCCCAGGAGCCAGAAGAGTGAGAGTCCCTGAAATGGCCGCAGAATGTCCCTCGGGGCCATCAAAGTACCAGGGAGCAGCAGCAGGGGATAGAATCATGGCAACTAACAGTCACGGAGCTGCCCAGTGAAAGTCCGTTGGGCAAAGGAGGAAG
Source organism: Sorex araneus (assembly GCF_027595985.1). Classification (NCBI taxonomy): domain Eukaryota; kingdom Metazoa; phylum Chordata; class Mammalia; order Eulipotyphla; family Soricidae; genus Sorex; species Sorex araneus. The sequence continues at coordinate 62,975,520 of NC_073311.1, forward strand.
GGCCCTGGACGGCCGGAGTCTCCCAGGAGAACAGACGAGAGAAACGTGAAGAGAAACCTCGTCTGCCCAGCCATGGCGTGGTCAAGCATACATGTAAGTTCACTCAGCAGCCACAAGAAATGTGGGAGCCGCAAGGAGCACAAGAAGTCAAGGGAACTACGACAGCAGAGAAACACTGGCTCCCAGCAGGGCCCTTGTGGAGGAAAAACGTAGAGTTGCCGCCTAAGTGATGCCAAAGAAATGTGGATTTTCTGCCTAATGTGCACGGCTGAACCCAAAGAAACTTATGGGGACCGTTTCCCATTTTAACTGAAATCAAGCTCTGCACTATGAAACCCCAAAGTACTGACTCTGAAAAGAGGTCTAAAGCTTCCACTTTTTCTCTCCTTAGTGACACTGTAAGTTCTTAATTTCTATTTGTATTTTTGGGGTTTGTTTTTGCTTCAGGGCTACAGCTAGCAGTGCTCAGGGCTTACTCCTCGACCCTCGTGTTTGGGGGACCACATACGATGCTGGGGGATCAATTCGGGGTTGGCTGAATAAAACGCAGGAGCCTTACACATGGTGCTCTCTCCAGTTCCAAGGCCACCTCAATTTGTAAAGTTTAGGGGTGTTTCATCTCCAATTCAAAACGGGTCACTTATCATACCTCTTCATTCTCAGCAATGGAAAACAAATTATCAAATGCTTCCTTTTCAGCAGGTCCGACTTTAGGGGGGGGGGGAGACTCTCCAAACAATAATAGTGAGTTTTTTGTTGAAATATTGAATTTAATCAAAGTAAAGTGAAAGTAAACTGAAATTTATCAGTTACACAGGCAGGGTGGGGGTAGGTATACTGTGATTCTTGGTGGTGGAATATGTGCACTGGTGAAGGGATGGGTGTTCGAGCATTGTATAACTGAGACTTAAACCTGAAAGCTTTGTAACTTTCCACATGGTGATTCAATAAAAGAATAAATTAAAAAAAAGGTCACTTATTTTTTTAAAAAATCATTGTTTATAAAGCAATGTACATACTTTTCCTGGGTTTTTTTCAGATTTTATTTAATATGATAAATGTTCATCTAGAATTAGGGAGTTGTTTTTGGCAGCTCAAAAGAAAGATACAGTAAGATAGCGTATTTAATTGGCTTACTTTAAATTTTTAAAAAATCCTGTCCTTCTGATAATGATGCTTAAGCATCTCAAGTTTTACAACTAATAAAGTAGCAAATGAGCACTAAGTAAAAATTTTAAGGGCTGGAACCATAGCACAGCGGGTAGGGAGTTTGCCTTGCACATGGCCGACCCGGGTTTGATTCCCAGCATCCCATATGTTCCCCTGAGCACCACCAGGAGTAATTCCTGAGTGCATGATCCAGGAGTGACCCCTGTGAATCACTGGGTGTGATCAATAAAGAAAAAAATACCCATAAAAATCAGGGATGCAACAAAAAATTTTCTATCATGTAGCTATTTTAATTTTGATGATCTGTTACTGAAATAAAATAGTCTTTTCATTATCAACTAGATCACTGCCACTGTCCCTGTCATCCCATTGCTCATCGATTTGCTTGAGTGGGCACCAGTAACCTCTCCATTGTGAGACTTGTTACTGTTTTTGAGCATATCAAAAATGCCCAAAAATGCAATGGGTAGCTTGCCAGGCTCTGCCATGCGGGTGAGATACTCACGGTAGCTAGCCGGGCTCTCCAAGAGGGGTCAACCACGTGCAAAGCAAATGCCCTACCCGCTGTGCTATTGCTCCAGCCCATCAATTAGATACTTTATACAAATAAATATCAAATCAAAAATATAGTTAAGTTTTTTCTCTTTTTTTTATAACTCTGTATTCCAGAACACAAAATAAATTGGTTATCTCTCACTGACATGATTTTTTTCAAACAGATGTAATAATTTAAAGGGAAACAGGCAGCAGAATTTGATATCATCTAAAAGAAATCAGCTTCCTGGGTAACAATCACCTTCCTCCCCCAAACTGGAATATCGTCTCACTGAAATCTGTACAAACAAATACAACAAGATGCTGTAAAAATCCTGCAAAATGAGTGAACATTGTGGAAACCAGTAAAATTATGTATTAGACCATGACATATATGAGTCAGATCATCAGTGAAGAAACTTCTAAAGGCTGTGAGTGGTCTTCACTCTATCTTCTATTCTTTTTCACCTAAGCAGACTCATGTTTTAGCTCTGTATCCTGGGCAGCCAATTAAATTACGGCACCTTCAAAGTATAACTCGTTTCTTACTTTCTTTTTAAAAACATGGGCCATCTTCTGGGGTGCCTGGGATCAAACTCTGGGCCTCCCACATGCTATGAACATACTCTGACCCCCTGAGCCACCATCCCAGCCCCTTCAAGTTTCATATGTCATGGGGTTAGACCTTTCGCTGAGCATCCAGCAATAAATCTCCAAAGAAGAAAAAGTGAAATTTAGACCACTGTGAAAGAAAAGAAAAAAAAGACAACCTTTCTAAAGCAAAAGCATCCGACTGGTCATAAGGTCACAATAGATAATGCAATTAAATAGCATATGTCAGAGCAAGGGTAATCGACACCTGTGGAGTGATTTTTAAATTTTTTAACATGCATTTTATTTTTTTTTAACCTAAGGATATCCATACCTTTGAAAAAACAATTTTTGGAAAGGTTTTTTTTTTTTGGAGCCCTAACATGACAGCTTGTATTGAATCAACACACACACACACACACACACACACACTCACACACTCACACACACACGCATACACACACGCACACATTAGATTTAGAAATTTTCTGTAGTTAAAAATAAAAAGCAATGAAGTTTATCAGACTCCATCAATGACTAAGATAATAACTTAGCAGTTTCGCTCAAACTCAGTAATTTGTCAGCATTTCCATGCAATAAGCTGGAATAAGCAACAGACTGTTGAGAACCAAAACGTCCCCCCCCCCCCTTCCTGGTCTCTCCACTCACCCTCATCCTGACCACACAAAGTCTCTTTTGAATTCAAACCAGGCTTTCCCTTTCTCACCCCTCACAAACCTTGGTGGAATGAAGAGTATTTAAAGTAAGTAAACAACCAATAAATGTACTCAGATATTCCTGAGTCATGTGGGGAGGAGGGCCCCATGCAGAGAAAATGACTCAGTTGTTCACAGTGGCAACGCTGACTTGGTTCCATAAACTTTCCAAGAACACTGGTAGAATGCTTCGTTTTTAATGCAATCAGACCTATTTAAAATTTACCGGGCTATCGCCATTTGGCTAGGTTACTCTATGCTCTCACAAAATGCCTTTTCTTAAATCCACACACCAGGGAAAATACAAATATGTTCAGATTGATATTCTGACTAATGTTTTGAAGATCTGAGTGATAGAAACCGACACAAGAAAGCTCTGTAACCATTTACAGGAGAAGGAGGGTGAAAGCTGAGGGGACTGACAACAGAGGCTCCGCCACAGATAAACCAAGAATTGATGTAGCAAAGATCCTTGTTAATGAATGTTATCAGGAGTCTGTCTGAGCTGAATCTCCTGATAATATTTAGTGGGTCCATACACTATCAGAAGAAAGTTCAAGGTAGACACACCAGTATCATCTCTAGCTCACAAATGCAGGAGCTGCCGCTAGCACCGAATGTTAACATTTCAAAAGAGTTTAAACATTACAGGAAATATTCCATAATACTAAGAATATTTGAGGTTCTGAAACTATAAATAATTTCACTTTGTAAAATGTTTTAATTTTGTACTTATTTATTTATAAAGATTTTTTTTATCTTTGAGCAGAATTCATAAGCTAGGCAGAATTTATAAACTAGTCTGTCTTAATCTAGAGTCAGAGTTCTTCCCCTATGGGCACCTGAGTGTGGAAAGTTTTCTTCTTATTTGTACTCCACTCTCACCCTCTCCTCAAAGGCTAGTGCCAGGGCAAGATGGTTTAAGTTTTCTCCACACTAACACTTTGTACTTCAGACTTCTTTATTGCAATCATTTACTTAGCCCATCTTCCCATCATACCATTAGCTTGATACATATAAAAGCCATGCGTATCTAATTTATTAATATTCTAGTCCAAAATTAACTAGCGAAATCTAGTACTAAAAGCATTCAATAAGTTTTTATGATGCAACACCCAGATTTTTAGTTGTTTTACAAACCTATTCTAAATCTCAAATGCGATTCAGAAATTTCTATCAGTAACTGTAAATATTAACAATTCACAACAATAAGAGCTAATGTGTATTTCGTGTTTGATTATGCTGGGTTCAATTCTATGTATTTAATTTACATGCAGTGATTTCATAGCTAGAAATTTTTATTTTTACATAAGATAAAAATGAGTTTAGAGAGCTTAAGTAAGTAGTACCATGTCACACAGCTAGTGAAAGGAAGTCACCTTATAATAAGAACAAAGATATAGAATCTACCAAACACTACTTCAAAGTAGATTAAATTATCAAAATATTAAAATTCTGTTTCAGTAATTTACAGTAAGAAGTGGTTACTCATGCAGAATTTAGCAGTTTGGTAAACTGCTACATAAAATATTTTCATTCCATAATTTTAATGCAAATGTATTAAAATTTGAATGGTGAAGTCAAGATAGAAAGAGCCTCTAAATAAGGTAGAAATGAAAAGACCTAATCTGTCATTCAAACCTAGGTGGTGATAGCACTGTAGCACTTTCATCCTGTTGTTCATTGATTGCTCGAGCGGGCACCAGTAACGTCTCCATTGTGAGACTTGTTACTGTTTTTTGCATATCGAATACACCACAGGGAGCTTGCCAGGCTCTGCTGTGTGGGCAGGACACTCTCGGTAGCTTGCTGGGCTCTCCGAGAGGAATGGAGGAATTGAACCCGGGTCAGCCCAGTGCAAGGCAAACGCCCTACCTGCTATGCTGTCACTCCAGAGAAAACTAAGGAAATGTTGAACTTTTTGTTTTTAAATTTTTGGGTTACACTCAGCAGTACTCAGGGGTACTCCTGGCTCTGCACTGAGGAATTACTCCTGGCAGTGCACGGGTGAACTATATGGGAGCCGTGGTCAAACCCAGGTTGGCCTCATGCAAGGCAAACTCCCACCCCACTGTGCTATCACTTTAGCCTCCAAAAACTGAACTTTAGACTTTGGTGTTGACTTCCAGCAATTTTCCCATCAAGAAACACTACGACATTCTAAGTGTGAATTGCAACTGAATGAAATTCACTTTTATGGTGCTATCCTATTAGACTTCGCAATCACTATTTTTAGGTTATTAACTGTGGAACATTTTACTACTTATGGCCATCTTCAGGGCCAACTTTATGATTGTTTCTTGAATTAAGAAAGCTCTATTTTCTCAACTAGTAGAAACTTGCAGCGGGGGCGGGGAGGTTAGACAGCTCTCTGCACGGCAAATCACTGTGGCTCAGATAGTTTTCTGACTCCAGATTCAATCTTTTAAAATATTAACCAATAAAGCTTCCATTTGTTTGGTAGAATAAAATTCAAACTTGTTGGGATTCGGTTCTGACAGATCTTTTTGGAATTTAGTATAGTTTTTTTTTTAAGTACAATGGGTTTGTCATCTGTATGAAGAGTTGTATTTACCTCAGTAGGGACATACATAAATCCAGATTGTAAGATAAGTTATAGGAGAAAGGGTCTCACCTCTTCCTACACGGCAGTGCCTATGTCAAGCCAAAACCATGAGATGGGCCCTATTTGCAATGACAGGAGAACTAGAAAGACCCCACAATTAAATCCAACACCTTAATACTTAAATTGTCTTGAATTTAAGGAGAAAATAAAGCCATTAAAGACATTACTGGGATAAGTAGAAAATGCATCCTAAGCTTTATCAGAGAATACCATTGGGTTAATATTTCTTTCTTTGACGGTCACGATATCACAGTTATATTTATGGACAATGTCCTAGCCCACAGTGTGATTGCAAATGAGTAAAAAAGAAAGCAAAGAAACAAAGAGAAAACAAAGGAACCCAAACTAACTAATTGGCAAAACTAGATGAAAAGTATATAGATGCTCACAGTGCTACTCCTTAGGCTTTTCTGTAGATTTTGAATTTTTTAAAGCATGAAGAAAGGAAAACATTAAAAAGATTTCTATAAATAGCAGTAAATGTGTTTTAATGACCAGAATGTTTCTGATAGCAGATAACAAAAGTAGAAAAACCTCATGGGTTAATGAGTTGGGTTTGCCATGGTGAATAAGTGTCTGGATGTTGTACTCAGAGCAGTTTTAAAAGAATTATTTTGAAATACAAAGCATCAGTTTTGGTGGGGTTTGGGTGGGGCTTTAGTTTGCTAATAAAAATTTTTGTATTTTCAATCATATTCTCATTGTCTTGTCACAAACACTTCTGACATTTTCTTCCCCTTCACAGTCGTTCATTTTGACTAGGGTGGTCGATTTCAAGATAGTAAGTCATCTTTTATCTTACAAAGAAAGAAATCATATCACATTTATGAGATATTTTTAAATCAAAATAATATCTCGCCTATAGTACTTATAAATGTACATTGCCACTAAATTATATGAGTGTATTCAATCAAAATTTATTTTATTTAGTTAACTTGGCGATCATTTTTAAAGTTCAGTCAATGCAGAGAGAACAGGGAGGTGTTATTCTGCTCAAAATCTGCAGAAACCAATGTATTTTTTAGGGTGAATAATTAATAACAGACCAATTTAGCAAGCTTCAAGTGAAGCTAAGCCCTGCGATGTTGTACGGTACCAGACACGGGCTCGCAAAGGGATGCCTTCCAGGACTTGAGCAGATCCAAACGAGTTTGATGAGGAAAATTCTTGCTGCTTCTCTCCGTACTCCTAAACCGAGAGTCAATTTAAGGACAGAGGTGGGAGTGCCCTCAATCTAGGCAAGAATACAACTCAGTCAAGAACTGATTGTTCTTCATCTCTTAGCAACAGCCTGGATGTAACAACTGTTATTTAAAGGAGATAGTTTAAGGGACATGTTAGCCTTTTCTTAGATCTCTGCCAGTATCCTTTCACCAGGAAATCTACATACCTGGCAAACATTAGTTTAGCTACTTATAGAAATGCCTCCTTCACTAAGTTAGTTATCATTCAATATTCTTCCTCTTATCTGGTCTTTACTAAAAATGGCAACGTGAAGAATGCCTTATGAATCTTCTGAGTACTTGAAGACAATTTAAGGATACGAAAAAGAAATTACTCACTCTGACATCAGAGTCCTCCATACACAACTGTGGTTACTGAAAAAAAAAAGGTAAAATTCTTCTTTGCATTGGAAAATCATGACCATTTATCTCATTATGAGTGGCAGTTAATTCAGTTACTCTTAGGTTGGGCTTTGGAAATAATTCTCACCCCTTTATCTGTACACATACACATATTGTATGCATACCACACCTAAAATCTATAATATATGACACTGATAACATACATACAATATGTAAAATATGAGCGACTCTGACACAAATATGTTCTTTGAAATTTTTTCATCCTTCTAGCTATTACTAGAAATTCTAATAATCCTATGTAAACCATTAATGTCAATAACTTTTTCTAAGTACTTATGCATAAGTATGCTCTCTAATGTTTTGTGAAATAGTCTTAGGCTTCTGCCTGCATATTAAAATCTGCTCAAGGAAATAACTTTATACACTTTGAGCATAGTGTGGTGTATGTGCCCTGATATATGTCTCAAAACGACCTTAAATATGAGAATAATTGTAATCCCCATTTCACAAATGAAGATATAAAGAGGTATAAAGAGCCTCTCAGTTGCAAACATGGCACAGCTAATTGGAGACTGAGCTGAAGAAGAACAGAAGCAGTCTGATGCAAAGTGCAAGGAGACTCTCTTCCCTCAGCCTCTCCTCAGGAAGAGACCAAGAACGTACAGCAAGCACCCAAGTCTCGGCCATAGCTCCTGACTGAAAACATAAAATGATCCATACTTGAAACAAACAACCAAGGTACAACTTAAACCCATATTTGTCATCTGATGCACGAGAGAGCAAAACTCTGAAATCCAGTGGTGTGAAGCCACAAGATCCATCTCCATTCTTGGGGCTTTCTTGTTCCCAGAAAATTTGCCATCTCACCAGCAGCACGTTATTTCACCACACCTGATTAAGACTCCTGGTCAAAATGATCTGCCTTCTTCCCGATGACCAACAAAATCAGTATGTCGTGGCTATAAAAGTCACTACCAAATTAAAGCTTAATAGTGTATTGATTATATCAAGGTTTCCCACTTTTTCACTAAGTGGTCCGCACTAATGCTGCCATTTAAGATGTGAATATTAATAAACTTAAAAATTACTGTAAAGAGGCTTCCTGGTCACTTAAAATGGCAAATGCAAAAATAGAGGAATTTGATGAGCAAAGATCTCCATAAGCCCATGTGCACAATATAAATACTCTCTCTTACATTGTGTATACCGAAATACTCTCTCTTACATTGTATATACCGAGATGTAAAGAGAAAGAGCTAGACCACATCTCCTGGACCAGTTTTAGAAACTGTATAGAGTCAGCTGAGATAGAAAGGGGAAAGGCATTCCGACTCAATCACAAACTTCTTTAAACCCAGTGAAGAAACCACAGCTGAGCATGGTGGCACTTAACTAAATATACATATGTATACATACATATATATGTTGTTACTTTCAAACATACCTTCTCTAAAATGATTCAGACACTTCCTTAAATACCCATCTTAGTTTCCAAGTGCCTGTGTGGAAGCATGGGGAAACTGAGAGCATTCACTGGGTGAAAGATCAAAACATCTATGCACGTGAGTGGTCCTGATAGAACTCAAAGGGATATCAAGTCCCACTTTCTACGAGGATCAAGCTACAAGGACAGTTCACAGAAAACCTTTACGTCCTTCAGATTCATTGGCACTCTAGCCTGTGCTGTGAACCACAAGAATCTGGAGGGAGAGTAAATTGTCCTCTCCACAGAAGAGAAGGTACAAAGAGGAGTCATCCTGTAAATTGGAAACTGTAAATATGGCATTTCTTAAAAAGGGGTGTGGAGTTATTTTTTAAACATTATGACGTTTTAGTTTAGACAATATATCTGGATAATACTATTTTAGACAATATTTTTTTTAAATTGAAGATGTCTTACATCCCTCCTTTTCAAATTTTCACAGTCCGAAGAGCACTTTGCTCTTCCTGCCATCTCAGTTTGGACTAGCCACCTTTGGAGGACTCAGACAGCAACGCATAACTAATGGCTACCATATTGGGAATTAAAGATACAGAGGAATTCCAAGAGCATTTCTTTATACTCTGCAACAAACCACATCTTCCTTAAGAGCTAAAACAGTCTCCACACATCTTTTGTTATTCATGCAATGCAGACAAATGTATATGGTAACAATATGATGACTAAATTTCCCAATATCTAAAAACAAAAGATAATTCAGCTAAGGAAAATACGATAGGTTGAATTACTTAGTCAACATTTTGTTTACTTTTGCTTACTGTGTGTGAAGTAGCAGTCTGTGATATCTCTTACCAACTATCTTATAAATCCCAAAGCTCTCAATACATAAAATTTGACTATTTCTTTTTCTGAGGGCACAATGTGAAGGTAAGTAAGGTGGGTGAAACAATTCAATTTTGCCTAAGACTTTACTATCTTTGCCATGAGTGTCCCTGATTGAAATAGTGATGAAATACAACTGGTCTCACTTAACACTATAAATTTAGAACAAATGGGAAAGCATTACATTCAGAAGTGCTTCTGGACCATTAACTTCCATGCTGATTTGACATGCACTATAGTATTTAGGCAACGGACTCAGGAATATAACCTACTCCTAAAGTAAACAGTATTTTATCACTATTTTATCTCATAGCCATCTGGGGTTCTCATCCACAGGGATACTTGTTTAGTGTTGTCAGAAATATTTCAATATCCTGAAGTATAACGCTAAGACCTAATTGGTTAGCAAAATCCATTTCCTAGGAAAAGGAGACTGACATAGAAGAGATGATAAAGAGAACAAAATTTTGGCTTAGGCCTTTGTTTTCATAATTTAGCTGAAGAAAATCATTGCTGATCTATGCTTTCAAATCCCTCTGGTATTTCTAAGGTACCAATAAAACTGATACCATTCATAACGTGGACAGTGGTCTCTTTCATATATCGCCTATAGTCACAAACTTAAGTGCCAAGCAGATGGTTGAAATCTGTTTTGTATAAAATGTGCGCTTTTTTTTCCCCCAACTGTGTTCTTTGTATTCAGATTCAGTCTAGGTTTTTGCCATCAAAACACTGGCACTATGTCGATCATTAGCAGCATTTTAGACAACTGGCAACTAAGGTATTCACTGTTCTCCACAAAATGTTCAGCTAATATTTCCCAGATGTATAATTAAGGCAAAAGATCATCTTCTTAAATTGGTATCAGCACTTTGGATGGCTTCTGGCTTTCAACAGATTATATCAGTGGAAAACAATTTTATATCAAAACTGAGGGTTCTGTTTCTGGGTGTTTTTGTTTGCTTGTTCTACAGCCACCCATGAAAGGAAATATCTATTTTCCCCAAGCCTCACCTACAGTCTAAAGAATAGAAAACTAATGCTAAACCTCTCACGATATCTTTGCCAGAGTATGAGGTACTGCATTGGTACCGAGAATTATCTTCAAGGTACTGTCTCAATTTTTTTAAATATTTGCACAAGTAACATTTTAAAAGTGAATAATGCCTAACTTTTCTTACCTAGACACCAAAGCTATATTTTATCTGACCAAATTCTTTCTACAAATAACTCCTTTATATCACTAAATACATGCAAATGAACTTTAATTTGCACAGATTAAAAGTAGAAAATGTTAAACCAGAAAATTATTATAACTCTCAATAAATTAATCCCTGAAAAAACAACCTTTAGTATATCAGATTTCCTGTATGTATATAAAATGGGAAGAAATGTTTTTTGGATATGTATTTATTAGCAGTAAGTAGTCAAAGAACACTATAGCTCTATTGTTGCTAATTAGGCATCCACTACCTGGCATCAATAATCATGAATGCACTTAAAACAATTCTCACACATAAATAAATCCAAAAATAAGTAAAATTTTTTAAGGCAGCATCTTATATATTCTAAAAAATTCTCATACATCAAAGCAGTTTGTTCTCATAAAAATATTGAAGGCATGATCCTTTTACATTTATCAAAAATTAAACCCAGTTTTCAAAGTTTTAGTTCAGCAGATCCCATTCAACCATATTCATATATTTTAAATTTTTTCTAAATTTAAGTATTACATTAGCATTGGGGGACAAATAATCTTATACTTTTAAAGCCCATTTTATAGATGCATTGGCTGAAACCCAAGGAATTTAAGTGACTTATATATCCCAAGTTTTAATTCTTGATTTGGAAACTGTAGGAACATATGCCAACTTTGTTAATCACTAAATGCTAGATTATAAAATATATTAGAAGCAAGTTGCCCGACTGGATGATTTCCAGATTTTCTTTCTTGCTTAACAGTAGGATATTTGCACATTTCTTCCTAGTTCTAAATGTAGTTCTGGTTCAATAAGGTTCTTTTCTGTCATATTCGGCTTTTGGTTTTGTATTTTTTTTACAACTGTTATATAGCAGGAGAATAAGAGAATAACACTCAGTCTTCATTCCAAAATTATAAGTGTCAGGAATGGAATGAGAAGATTCTACAAGATTATTATGCAAACAAAACATTTTTAACATATAGCCAATTTGTATTATGCCAAATATATGCATCTAAGTCTACAACATAAAACTAATTTATATAATAGCTTCATGACACCATGTTTTAAAGTAACAATAATATGGAAAGTCTGTGGATATGCATTATGATTATGGTATCGATAGTATGAGTACACCTTTTAATTCAAACACGGTGTTTTTTTTAAAAAAGCGTGCAACCTGCTGAATCTGACTTTTAAAATGCATCTTTCATTGGTTATTCCCTCTACTGTGATTCACAATTCAATAATTCTTGTCATCTATCAACTAATGCATAGAAGTTTGGCTGAACTAATGATAAAACTACGAGCTATCTAATTTAGTTTGACAAAAAACTTGTAATTTAGTTGGTCTTGAAGCCTAAGGTTCTATTTATTCATGAAAAAAGAGACATAAACTTCCCACAGCACCAGGTATGTCCAAAAATTCTACTGGTCAATTATTTGATTTTTACATTTATGTGATCCTTATAAAGGCTTTAGGTTCTTTGACCTAAAATGTCACCTTCATGCTTTTCATATTCTTCCAAAAGGTATTATTCAGTAGTCCATACATAATTTATTTTTCACATTATTGTCGATAGTTGAGGGTGGTGATCTGATGTATCTGAGCCTTTCAAACACATAGAATATGAATATTATCTTTAGAAAAACTGAGTTTTAAAGGTTTATAGCATATTTGAGCACCAAATATATTGTATTAGACTGAAAATTCCTTTGGTCCAGCTACTTGTGTCTGCACAACACCAAGCAATTGATAGGTTAATTGAGAAGTGGTTCCACGTGTCAGGCTACTTATATGAGATACTCTGTCTCCAAATATATGTATAAATGCCAGAATTCGGACCATCAGATAAGAAGCCTAGGACTCTTTCACATGCATTTCAAATTAATGAAATCTCAAACATTAAGATATTTCAGAAATCATCACTCCCATGTTTGCATTTTACAGAACATACACAGACTCGCAGAATTTTCTCAGTCTGTAGAAAAGACTGATCTTGGGATACCAGTCCACCAGTCCAGCTAATATCACTTTATATTCCTTTGCCCTTTCAAAACCTCAATGAAGATAATGATAAAAGCAGACTTTTATTTAAAAGGTGGACATTATTCAATGTTTTAGGAAAAATACTTGAAATCCTAAAAACAAACCAAAACAAAACAAAAACACCTCTTTGTTGGCTCAGTATGTTTGGCTTTGGACTCGAGCACTCAACTTTCTCAATCTCAACCCGAAACTTCCAATATCTCCAACTGTGTCAGGCATAGCTTGACCATCCCAAATTCTTGAATTCAAATTTTCTATTAAATATGAAATATCCTAAATATCTTAATATCCTAAATATTGGAATTCTCTTTTACGTTTCTGTAGCTCATGCCATAGATACCTTCGTGCAAACGAGAATGAGGGATAAACTGTAAGTATCTATAAACTGTTTCTGTCTTTCACAATCTTATCCCCTGAGTTTCAGTAGAAAATATTCAAATTCAATTTATTAATAATTCGGTTACTTAAATGAAAAGAGTTTCTTCTAAATTCTAAACTTTTTAATGTGAATGCGTATAACTATTAATTTACCCCCGTGGACTCTTTACATCACTGCTAAAACCTCCCAATTATCTTTTAGTCTACCTGTAAGACTCTCTATATATTCATCTCCTTCAGTTTGATTCTTTAAATTGCTATGAGGACCTTTTTGCATATCCTTTCTCTTCTCTTGAAGGGTGCCTTAGAAGTATTAAATATTACCTACCAAATTATGTATAGCTAAAACTGTACCCCTTCTATTTTCCTAGCAATCCTAATATTTGGAAACAATTTCATTGCCATCTTGATATTCCATAATCCCTAGAGTTCTAAAAACAGTATCTTGTTCTCTATTTCTTAAATTATATATATTTAGGAGTAGAGAGAGAACAAAAAAGGTCTTTCCTCAGAAATAGCATTCACTGCTGTTTTTTTCTGTTCTAGTTGTTCTGTTTGATTATTGGTACTTCAAATATTACATAAAAGTTTTCCTCACATCGTGATGACACTAAAAGAAAGATGGAAATCTTAATATGATATGTATATTCAATTATAATTCAGTCAAGTGTAAGCTTAAATTAATGAATGAATAAGAACTTTTATAGTTTAACCATCAATTAATTTCTCCTACTAAAAGACTGAGAGAACCATACATTAACCTGCTTTATCTTCAACACAGAACTCAGGCAGTAAAGATTTAAAAAAGATTATTAATGCTTATTTTGTGATATTTTTCTACACATTCCTTTCAAAAATATTATGTAAGTCAATAAAGAAGAAAAAGGGTGGAGAGTAAAACAAAAAGACATTAGGAAAGAAGCAAAATGAGTCTTTGGACTTTGTAAATTATTGCCCAACAAACTCTAGCTCAGGGTAAATACCCAAAAAGAAGACTTGCAAGCCAATAATTTTACCTTAACACCATTTTAAGAATAAAAATGTTTTATGACTTTTAAGCAATCTATATTAACTTTGAATGAAGAATTAATTACATAAATTAAACACTACTTTATTTGATTTTGTATTCTCTTTTATGGAGGTGTATTTCTCATTTTCAATGTTTGTGTTTCTTTTCCATTAGGATGCTCTTTTTTATTAATATAAAATTATTTTAAATGACAAGTCAACAGATCAATGTGAACATTCTATAAACCAGCTCTCAATACTGTATATGCCCTTAGTATATCCCAACCAATATAAAAACAAAACAAAAATCAGCACTGCTATGATTTCCTACACTTAAAAATAATTCCAAGAAAATGCTATTTGAGCCTGTGTTTACTAATAAATTAAGATTATCAACTACACTAATAGGTTGACCCTTCACCTCTTTTCCCATTAGTCCTGAATCCCTTAAGAAAAATGCAGAGTCTTCATAAAACAAGTGTTTAGTTATCAACTAATTTTACTCTTGTAAACTGTCAATATCAAAATCTCGTAAGGTTTTGAGGCTTTTTTTTTTAATTGGGGTGGGTGGCATCTGCTATTCAGTGATTGTTAAGTCTTCCTATGTGCATCTCTTCGATATACATCTGATTATTGGGTTTTATTCTAGCAAAAATCATTAGAATGGGTAGAGGAAGCATGTGTGCATAGAATATAGAGAAACTCTACACATCTACACAATGAGAACTATTACAATGAAGCCACTAATATACTTTAAAGAAAAACCATATATACATGTTTTAGAGCCGTTTTCTTTTCTAAAAAAAGATACATTCTTTCAAAGATGTGAAGAGCAGAAATAGAAACACTGTTACATATGAAAGTTTCAACAACTTTGCTGCCAGCAGCTTTTCTTTATAGTGTAGCTTTTACCTACAGTATGTGTTGGCACTGGCAGGTAGCCCTAATTCTTTAGTAGCCAAATTATTTTTGTCCCTGAAGTAGGAGAAATCCACATAGCACATGAATGAGACATGGTTTACTAGTTTGCACACATCTTTATAATTCCAAGAAACCAACACTCATTCACAAATGCTTTCATTTCAGCTAAGTGAAGGACCACCAGAGACATAGTTTGAATCCCTGTCCACATTCTCCACCAGAAAATGTGCACAGACCAAAAAAAAAAAAACCCACCAACTTATTAACTTCAATAAATAATTTTCTTTGGTCCTTAATGAAAAATAAAAAGCTTTCTGTTTGCCACACTCCGCATTTTATTTAAGTCAAAATATTTCAGTACCTGGCATTAAGAAAAAGGTTCTTTAATGATAAACCTCAATGTCTTCCGATAATAATTCATCACAACAGCATAGTAGTTTAGATAATGTGACCCACAATAACTAACATCCTCACATTGCATGAGCACCAACTACATTTATATACTGCTGCAGCATCTTCATAATAGAGAAAAACAGAAGAAATAAGCAATACTTAGAAATAAGCACATAACACAAGCAATGATTTAGACACAGCAAAACCAAAAAAAAAAATCACTCTGAATTCTAAGGCAAGACAAAAGTAAATGTCTTAACACTAAAGAGCCAAGGGAAATGTTACCTAAGTCGAAGAGATATGAAATCCAAGAAGCCAAGTTCCAGCCTGAACTGATTTCAGATTCAACAATGCTTCTAAACGCCTATGAACATCTACAAGCTTTTGCTCTTGATTTTTCCTTCTGTCATGTTTTATGGGTTAAAAAAACCAGCCATCAACTACCTTGCAATAGATTAATTACTTTCACCCTGGGTGATAAAAGGGCACATCACAGGAAATGGATACAAAAGGAAGAGAAAAAGCATGTTAACAAGTTTCTCAACAAACCTGGGAAATTCTCATGAAGTACAGATTAAGGTTCAGTGGTTCCAAACGGCAGCATTCAAGTTGGGTTCATATTTGGGTTTTTTGTTTTGTTTGTTTTTTTAAACCACCTGTCCTAAAACGACATTGTTTATGCTAATTATCTTTGTTTATGCCACAATTCTGTTTGTTTACTACATTCTTTTGAAATACCATATCCCTATAAACAGTTCTCACCAGAATTCTTCTAAATCTCGTTTCGGTCTAGTCCCCCCTCGGCAGCCCACCGAGCAGAACGCAGCTCTACAATGAAGACGCGAGAGCTGGGAGCAACTTGGAGTCTTGGAATGCTCAGGCTGGCAGAGGCAGGCTCACTGCTAAGGTCTGACTCTCAAGCTCCAAGGGAAAAGGGTATTGAACGTGGAGAACGGCAACACCCCCTTATTGGACAGGCAGAACCATATGCCACAGTCTCTCCTAGAGGAGATGTATGAGCTCCCAAGGAGGGAGGAGAGGGAAGAATAGGTGATGGGGAAGGAAAGGGAGCCGGGCAAGGTCTTCTCCGGGAGCATCAGCAATGTCTGATTACAATGGAAGGCTCGGACGCATTCTAGAGTTTGTCCAGGGAGACTCTGTTCACTTAGCAAAGCAGCATCAGTCTGAAAATGCTTGCTTTCTCCAGCAGCAGCACTAGGTGATATTTACCTTTCTAACTATCAAACTTCCTATCTAACACAAATGACAAGGCAATCAGTGAAGAGAAAAAAGAACACAATAAGGTAAGATGCTGGCATGTTTTAGACCATTTTTTTGGTCCAACAATATATGGCATATTGGAGCTAACCGTGAGTTAGTAGAAGAAAAAAATCTAGAGTAGTTTATTCCCCATGCAATTAATTAGCTGCTTCAAAATTCTACCAAACTATTAAAGAAACTAGAATTCATCAGGTATACTTATTTGACTTTAATCTAAGAGTGAGTACCCAACCTACATAACGTATGTCTGCGTGATACAATATGCTCATGAATATACCCAATTTTCCAGGTAGCTGGGAACTAGATAATCTGTGGACAGAATAATTAAAAATAATGTACTATCCATCAATGCAATTTTAATAAATTATAAATGTGCTATATTTTAAACAGCTCCTAATCGTATGATGGAATTATATGTTAAACTATTAAAATATGTCTTCCTGTTTGCCTCTCACATATGATGCATATAGATTTTTTTACTTAAAAGCTCCCTAAGAAAAAAATTAATACTTAATCCTATGCCTCATGAATTTTAGAAATGTAAGATATGAAAAGAACACATGAACTTGAAAAGTAATCATAGCATTCACACCTCTCTGTGCCTGACAACCTGCTAAATACTGATCAGTGTACACAATGCCACCTGAAATTTAACCCTTAATTGTTTCTGGTGATCAGTCAGGGATCCTGCTAGGTCAACAGAACAGAGCGCTGTTGTGAGCGTGAGATGGGTGTGGGTTGTCCACTGATGCATGCAAGCTGTGTTCCAAACCAGCATCTCAGCTCACTCACCGGCAAATGACTGAGACGGTAATTAAAATCTATAATCACCTGGAGGCACCTTTTTCACTAAACTGCAGTAGTAAATAAAATGATAAAATTCACAAAGGCAGCAGCTATTAAACCCTCTTGAAAACATAATCTCAAAACTTAGAGGTGGGCAAATGTCAGCAGACGACAGAAGGCACTCAGGAAGTTTCCTACTGACTCACACCTAGAAGTTACCTGCTAACTTGAAAGTACTCCTCATGAACAGTGTAGTATTTTTTTCTTTTAAATTTCTAATTAAACTGAATAAATCTCTCTGGGTAACATATTATGATGAAACTTTAGGTAATTAAAAGACCACTAATGTCAGAGTTATTTTAAAATCCATCGATAGCACTTTTTCACAGCAGTTTTACAAAACTGCTTTTCATAATAAAGATGCTATTCTTCCTTCAGAAAAAAAAAAAGCACTAGACAATTCCCTAATGTGAAAAGATTGTTTCTTTCATGATTTTGACCACAAACAAATTTGATGAGAAAATACAGCATAAATAAATTAAAATTTTATTACAGAAGGTCTTTCATATGGTTCTAGCAACCTCTAGGAAATAAGAAGTCTGTTGAGTACACCCGTTTTGAGAGAAGCAATCACATAAGTGATACTATAAACTTAATTTGATTCATCCCATTATGTTCAATCCCAACTTTTTTTTCTTTCCTGACATTATCGACTGTCTTTTTTGAGCAGTCCTCTTACACTTTGCTCTTTAATTAAGTCCCTAAAATAAGCAATTAGAAAGTGTAACAAGTAGCTTAGTCATAAAACTATTACATTACAATCAAACAGGCTGAATTTAAAAGAAAGCAATGCAGTACAATACTGCTGGCAGCTTCAAAGTGCTTTTTCCCCATTCATCAGAAACTAATATTGAAATTGAAGGCAAAAATTTATGGCATTTCATTTGGGAATATGAATAAAGAGAAGGTATTCTCCAAAGAAAACCTAAAGTCATAAATTATTGTTATTTATTTTCAGATGAATATATAAATTCACTGTCTTCCTCTGAAGACTCTAGGAGTTAAAGGATTTGCTCTAATGATGCTCGCACTAAATCTAGCCCACGTTGCCAGTCATGTTTCTTCTAAATAGTATGATGCAAAAATTTTTTTCTCTTACACTAATTACTTAGAATTTGTAAGTCTTTGCCTATTCACATCCCACCTAAGAAGTACATTTTTCATTTATCAATAGGACTCAGTTGAAATTAAAAATAAAATTTCAACTGATTTATTTCTGAATCACTATTTAATTTGCTTTACTTTTAAGCATCTTCTAACAGACAGTGCAACTATCTGAATTATTTATCGTTGCAATATTAGTCTGACAGTATTGACCATGCTTGTTTCAAGGGTTCATAGTACTGTCATGCACATCTAAATCCAAGTTTGACCCTAGCATTTGAGTTCTGACTTAGTGCTTAAAGTTCCAAATAGTCTGCAGGATGGAAAGAATAGAAGTTGAAGACAACAATGGAATTTTGTTTAACTCACAATCTTTCACAACACCAAAAAACTTTGAGCAACTTATTTGAATTTTCTAAAGCAAAGTTCTCAATTTCATGAAGAAATTTAGAAGCACTCTCTTTACATTTTTGAGTTTGTGAAACACCTACAGCAGGTGAGCAAATAGAGTAAAAAATACTTGATTGAAATAACCCACTTTCTCAATAAAAACTGCAAAGAATACAGCATGCAAAAAAGTTTACCATATGTGATAATGATGTTTTAACATATATACTGACTTTGGAGAATACAAATATTCAATATTGAGACTGCATGATATATTCTATGTGGGTGACTGAAGAGATGCTCACCCCCGTACAAATTCAATGTAAACAAATAGTAATGATTAACTAAGATTTTTGTATGTATTACCAATTACAACCACAGGGGAAATTATTAAGAATTGTATATCATACAACATTTCTCAGCCTTATTTTTGCTACTAATATTTCTAAACATGCCATCTATACTAAACACTCTATTGATTATCACTGTTTATTTAATTAGCCAGTTAGAAAAATGTGCCTCTGAGTGATTAGAGAAAGAATGGAAAAGCAAGTAAGAGAAATTCTCACGGGGGTGGGGGGTAATATTAAGAGATTTAAGCCTCAAGAATAGGAAAGGGAAAAGTTCAGTTTAAAAAGAGATAATTTTAAAAAAATACAAATAAAGTTCCTCGTAGGGAAGCTTGCCTATCTAGATAAACAGACTACAGCCTGCTAAAATGTAACTGCCTTTTAAATAAAAAGTCTGTTAACAGGGATACAAATGAGTCCCAGAGTTTTATTTTCAAAACTACAGAATTGAGAAAATATTATCATTAAGTGCTACTTACTCTGTGCACCCTAGAAAACTTGCTACATTGAAGCAACAGACCACTACACCAGGCAACAGTATGTAGCAGTTCCAATAACTTCAATATAAACATATAAGGTAGACTACATTTTGAAAATAAAGACTAGAGTTACTATGAAGAACTTTCAAAAAATTAAAACCAGTAAATAACATTCAACAATTCATTGGAATTATCTGCTGAGGATCTTAAATTTAACAGCAAAAGAGAGAGAGAGAAGAACGAGTAGAGGGAGGAGGAGGAGGAGGAGGAGGAAGAAGAAGAAGAAGAAGAAGAAGAAGAAGAAGAAGAAGAAGAAGAAGAAGAAGAAGAAGAAGAAGAAGAAGAAGAAGAAGAAGAAGAAGAAGAAGAAGAAGAAGAAATAACTAAAAAGAAGAGAATATTAAAGTATATATGTGACTATTTCACTTTCTTCACTGACCTAATACTGACTTCTCTAAATGTGAGCACATTCAAGCACTATTTTAATCTTAATACTCTTCTTTTCCATTGCTTCACTTCTAGAGTGTTTTAATCTTTGTCCTTTCTTTTTTCGTCTTTTCATATCAAATTCAGTCGTTTGAGCGATGAACAGCTTGACTTAGCATATTTTTAACCAGCTGGTCTAGCACCTAGCTTGCATTGCATAGTCAGATACAACAAATGTTTATACAGAAGGTAGCTTTCATGAAAATGAAAAAAAGCCTGAGTAGCATGCATCCTGGCTTTTTTTAGAATTTTTTTAATTCACCATACAGAATACAAAGTTTGAATTCTTTTTAATGGCAAACATAATTCTATTTATAGTCTAAAAATGAACTTATGCCGGGATAAGAACTCCAATTTAAAATTGCAATGTGTACTTATAGGAGCACGAAGGGGGCTAAGATTTTTCCAAAGCCCCATTTTACTTGCAGCAACATCAAATGGAAAGATATCACGCAGATTTCTCCAAATAGAAGCTACTTAATTACAAATCCATAGAGTCCCATCATAGCAAAAGGGGAAAACAGACTATACCAAAATTCAATTTAAGACAGCTCAAACAGTGGCCACGAAAACTTAGAAAAGGATGGACCGCTTACTCCCTTTTGACATTTCAAGTGTAATCTACTAATAGCATGCTAGGATGTTAAATTTTCTTTAAAAAAAAAATCTGCTCTCTTATATCAACAAAAGGTCATGTGCTTTACTGAGCAGCTTCCAAAGTTTTACGAAAGGACCAAATAGGAACTTATAGCCTCCCTTTTAACCACCACTAAAAATGTCCTGACACCCCAGAAATTACAAGACAGAGATGTTGAAAATGGTAACCCTGCACAAAAGCTCTTTAAAAGGTGAAGGGGGTGGGTGGGTGGGTGTGGGGGGTGGGAAATCAATGAAGGAAGAAAGTAAGAGTGAATGAGAAACAGAAGCAGCGACTGCTGGAGAAAGAGATGCTTCACGTTCAGTTCATTTCCTGCGAGAGGACACAACCTCCAAGCGGGATCAGAAATCCCGGCGACTTTGCAAATCAGTTCAGTTGGGTCCCGGGCACCGCCAACAAAAATCCGCTGAGCAGCCTGCGAGGAGCCCGGGGCGGGCGGAGAGCCGCGCGCACAAACACGCTTTCGGGAGCATCTCCCCACCGCTCCGGGGGCGCCGGGAGAAGGGGAGAGTTGCGCTCCCACCGCGGAGGGGGGACTGTACTCACCTTTCAAACTCCTGGGGTAAATCAGGGTCAGTAAGCATGCTGGAAAAGCACAATTTCCCTTTGTCACCGCGGCCACCTAGGATCGTCTCCAACTGAATCTGTCAAGTGAGTCCAAACCTTCTAAACCAATTGATTTTTCTGTCTCTCCTCTCCCCTCTCTCTCTCCTCCTCTCTCTCTCCTCCTCTCCTCTCTCTCTCTCTCTCTCTCTCTCTCTCTCTCTCTCTCTCTCTCTCTCTCTCAATATCTCCCCCCTGCTCCCCCCTCCTCTCTCCCTCTCTCTCTCCCTCTCTCTCTCTCTCCTAGGACTCCTTGACCAGTCTCTTAAAGGGGTAGCGCACTTCCAGCGGCGGGGTCCAGCCCCCCTTCCCACACCCTCGCGGGCTCCGTGCGGGCCGCGAGGCACCAGACAGCACCTCGGGGTGCCTGTCCCTTCCTGTTAATTCCCCCTCGCAGGCATTAGCCAATGTGAGAAGTCAACTCATTCACCGCGTCTCCCATACTCTCGCTCCTCTAAATAATAAAAGTCACATGCGCGCACACACACACACACACACACACACACCACGCACGCACACACGCACGCACACACACACAAGAGGCTCGCAGGATTTCTGAAATGCATTTGCTCTTGATTAAGAGAAATCCATACACTCACAGAACTCCAATTAAACTGCATTTATGAGCTCATTAGGCAAAAAAAAAAAAATCAAATATGAGTAGTAGCATTTTACACCCGGCATGAACACTCCTGCTCACCCCCTTCCAGGGGGTGGCCCCTCTGTGCGCACACGGAAACGCACACACACACGCACACACACACACACACGCACACACGCACACACACACACACACAGACTCACGCACAACAATCAGGCATTGTTCTGCGGGAAGAAAAGCAACTTTGACAGCTTGAAATATAGCAGAGCCCCTCGGGGGAACCTGTAAACAACTTGTCACTCAGGCGCCCGGGCTCCCGGCCCGCGCCCGCCCGCGTCCCCGCCCGCCCCGCAAACTTTCCCGGCCGCAAACTCCACGCGGGACCCCCGCGCCGCCCCGCACGCGGCCCCCGCGCCCCCCGCGCCGCCCCGGGGCCGGGCCTCGGGTCCTACCGGGCTCCTCCCGCGGGGGGCGGGGAGGTGGGGGGGGCGCGCGGCGGGGCGCGGGCTGCGGGGGTCGCTCCGACGCCCTCGGCCCCGGCCGCCCCGGGGAACCCGGTGGCCCCAACTCCGGCCCGGCCGCGCCGGCCCAGCCCGGCCTCGGCGCCGCCGCGATGACCCAGATCCCGACGGGCCGGCGGGGGCGGCCGGCAGGTCCCGCGGCTCCGACGCGCCCCCCACGCCCCCCGCGGCGCGCGCCGACCCCCGCGGCCCGCAACGCCCCGCGCCCACCCGCCCGCGCCCCGCACCCGCGCCCGCCCGCGCCCACCGGGGCCGGCCCCCGGCACAAAAGGCTCCGAGCCCGGGGAGAGGTGAGGATACACACACACACACACACACACACACACACACACACACACACACACACACAGGCACACAAGCACAAGCACACAACGCGCACACACGCGCACACACGCACACACACGCTCACACACATATTCGCGCATACACACGCGCGCGCGCACACACGCACACACACACACACACGCGCGCACACACACACATGCACACACACGCACACACAAAAAGCCTGCCATTGTTGGGAGGGCAGGTCAGTTGATTAGATTTTCGGTGGAGAATTCCACGAGGAAATTCCCTTCAAAGCCCAAGTGATTAACTGGGGCTAATTCTGGAAACGGGGCAGACAATGGGTCAATAGTGTGCGCGGCCAATGTCCAGGCTGGCACTGAACTCACTTTAAGAAAAAAAGAAAGGGGGGGAGAGAGAGAGCGAGCCAGACTCCCCGGGCTCATCCACACCCGCCGCCCCCCTCCCTGGCCCTTTTATTTTGCAGCTGGACAGCATTAAGGGCCTTTGAAACCGCAAGGCTTGACCCCACCGCAGTTTGATTAGGTCCCACTTTTCCCTCCCCCCTCCCGCCGGCAGCGACAGGCAGACGGTAAGTTTCCTACCCCGCAACACACCGTGCCAGTGTGTCCCCAAAGCCACATCCACGTGCCACCTTCCCGCAGGAGCCCCGCCACAGCCTATATGCCCAGCACGGGCACTGGGTGGGGGGTGGGGGGTGGCGAAGTTAAGAATAACTTGGGCAAGGACAACCACCCCGCAAAAGCCACCTGCCCCGCGCCAGGATCAACAGAGAAGGAGCCGTGGAGCGTGTGTGTCACTGTGGAGTTAAGACACGCAAAAACAACAACGCAGGATTCTGACCCACCCGGAAAGGCTGCTAACAGAGAGGAGGTGGCGAGAATGACGCTGACAAGATTCTGATTTTCTGCACTTGGGGAAGGGGCAGGCGATTACTCGCTCTTGTTCTTATTAGTCTCAAATGATTATGTATTTCAGCAAAAACCTTGTCCTCTACAGAAAAAAAAGAAAAGCACAATTGGCATTGATGTTCAGTTCTGCTTTTTCGGACCTTCCGTAAGTCTCACGCAGCCTAACTGATAAAGTAGATAGATGACTTTTATTTTTCCTGATAAAGTATACGAATTATTTGATAATGGAGGTTTTGGAAATTTAGAGATGGGTGCACAGCTACGTGCCGTTGGAAAAATAGATGTATAAAATCCTAACTCGAGGAACTTGGTTCATCTCTCAACAGAGAGAAATGCAAAGAGGAAGGGCAAGCATCCCAGAGTCAGGGGCGCTAGGGCCAGCAGGCAAGGAGGAGGGGAGGATGCGTGAGACACCAGGGCCAGACACAGTGGCAGCATAAAGATAGGAACCAAGATAATGGCCATAAGGCAGGATGCTGAGCCCCGTCTGCTCCCAGCGGCTGTGGTCCTCTCCAGCTCCTACCTCTGCTGGGTCCTCTGAAGCTCTAATCCAGAAGGTCACCCAGGCAGGTAAGGATGAGCAAGAGTGCGAGAGGCCAACTAGAGCATAAAGAAACCAGGCTGGCCTCCCAGCCTGCCCTGTCTTGGTTTTGTTTGTCTCGACACTTTGCCTACATACGTCCAATATGCATATGCCAGAAAGACACAAAAGCATATAGGAAAACTGTAAAGGGTTTGGAAGTTAGTTTAAGACGGCAGTGTATTTCTAGAAACATTCCTGCATCCATTCAGGGACAAATTATTTCCTGCAGATTCATTCCTGCTGAAGGAACGGGACAGTTCGGGAACCAGATAGAAAATATGCCAGGTATAAAAATGATCGTCTTAATAATGATAATGAATTCCGTTCATATAGACCAGCTCAGGGATGACACGCAGCAGAGAAAGGCGTGGATATGTATACCCTTATGTTTCTCACTATTCAAATGGGCACAAGAATATAAATTGAGACAACTGGTTAGTGATCCATTTGTTATTTGAAACTATTTCTTATTTTACTATTAAACCATAATATGTAATAAAATAATACACCAAGATTTATAGCTGAATGGAAAAAATCCCAAGACGGTACTCACTTGTTAAGTGATTTAAAAGACTTCCAAATAGTGATTAATGAAATTAAATTTGAAATAATCTCATTGGCACTAAGTTAATAATGCATTTCACGGCTGAATGGAACAGATCTTTTTACATATACCTCTCTAAGCCACACAAGTTTCCTTCTATTTGAATTCTATTTTGAAAATTACACATCTACAAGGTTTTTGGATGGGAGAAAAGAGAGTTCCAAAATGTTCTCATCAAATTCTGCCACTGATAATTCAAATGATTAATAGATACCAGTATTTAATAGTAAATTAATATTACTTATATTTTATTTTTATATAAATGCTAAATGTTTACATATGAAATGTCTGCTAATGACAAGCGTATGTTTAATAAAGATGTTTTTATCAAAAATTAAAAAAGATATTAAATTGGATATATAGCTAGCATTCTCTACATTAGAACTAATATCTCCAATGTTGCTATACTCTTATGAGTAGGACTCCAGAGATTTTATAATATATGTAGATTGGGACACTTTAGCATCACTGAACATCTATTAAATGCCTACTGGTATATATCATAGTTTGACTTTAAAATAATTCAGGAAAATCTGGTTTTAAAATACATATCTAACTAATCTTCAAATTGTTTTGTATTTTAGTCTGACCAAATAAATATGGGAAGTTAAAAGCCAATAGGTAAAATAAATAGTAATAATGCTAACGTAGCAGATTGAGTTGGTACCATATGTAATGATAACCTATAAACACAGAAATATGAATATAAATGCACCTTCAAGAAGACCAGAGTACAACAAACAACAATAGGCATCCCACAGAACCATCTTTCATTGAATGAGTTTCTTTGACACTGCTGTAGAAAAATTATGGAGAATGGAATAAATCTGAAAAAGTATGCTCTTGAGCTCAGGTTGCTTCCATTGCTAATATAAAAAAAGGAGACTCATACAGGCCCAAGAAATAGAGGATACGCTAGAAAACACTGCTGCAAAATTCTCAAGGAGAATATCTAGAAATGTTAAGATTTAAGCCATTGCCAAAATGAACCCCCATTCAGCCAACATTTCAAGCAAGTGTTTCTATTCATTCTCCTCATATTAAATGTAAGCATTTTCAATATCCTATTTAATGGAAGAATCATTAAGTGTTCCAATTTATTTTGGGGGATGGGGTTGGAGGAGCTGGGGCCTTGGTGGCAGTCTTGGGGGATAGGACTGGCTCTGTGCTCGGGGATTACTCCAGGGATGCCTGGGAACTGGGTACAGTGCTGGGTGGCTGAGAGCCTAGACTATCTCTCTGGTCCCCGAATATTCCAATGTAATTACTGAGATTTAAATATGCAGTCACAGATGCAGATTAGACTTGAATATTTCCTATGTATTTCTGTCATCAAGATAAATTTTTCCTCATTTATTAACTGGACCAGTGTTTTTGAGAAATATTTTTGCACTTAAACCAATATTAACTTTAAATCAACAGTAGTCAGACAATATGAACATCATGTTAATTGTGCCGGATAAGAGAAGAATAAGGAAAATATGCATGTATAATTTTTTCCCATGCACTGCTATTTACTTTGTCAAGAGGCATAAAATACCCCTCCCTCTTTCCAATACAAGAACTTCTAGCCAATGGACATCTGTGAACCATTTCTCAACTGCCTGATGAGCTCACCACTGATCTATAACATGTTGCTTAAAACTCTGACTTAAAGGAAAACTAAATAAAATTTAAGAGTAAACTAGAGTCTTGTGAATGGACATCAGAAAAACACCTGAAAAGTTCAACACAATATCTTCTTTTTTAAAGACAGACGACCTCCCATAACACATTCACACCAGGGAATTAGCACAAAGCTGTGTATAAACTCTCCTACTAGAGAGTAGAGAGGTTTTTCTACTCTCCCACTTTCTGAATTGTCAGGTGGTTTGTTTGAATATACATGTAAATTGTTCTCAGATCACAGTTTGGGCCACATAAGACTTTTCAAGAACACATTCTTGAAGAATGCATTTCTCATAGAAACTCCCATCTTTACTCCCAAACAGATCAGGACTTTCCCAGTTATTATTCCTACCATTTTATATTAGAATCTCTCTTTTTGAGTAATTTTAAATAATTTTTAAATGACGGCTTTTATTTTGGGAGAATTTTCTGGTAGTCACTGTGATGCATATAAAACAAATTATTCCATTTCATATATGATATCAGGAGTTGGATGACTCCAACCACAAATAGGGGGTTTGTGATAAAAAAGAGAAAGGAGTTCAATCGTCAGAGATCCCAAGACTATTAAGTGCAGAAATAGGGGGCATCAAAGTGCCACTTTGTCTCTATAAACTTTTCAAGAGGTACAAAAATGCTAATTTATCACAACTATAGCCTAATAATAATTAAATATTGACTATATACGCAGGATGTTCTACTATGTATGTTTCAATGATAAGTGAAGGGCCAACTTCAAACAGAGTTAGGGTAAACAATGATAGTTCAATCTCACAAGTTGATAAGAAATTTCTTTGGAGAGTAAAATAATTCAGAATACTACCCTCATCCGCTCATGGTAATAACAAACATCAGTGCTAGTACTACTCATCATGTTATTTGGTTCACTTTTTTTTTTTATTTAGATGTATGTATTTTTGTTTGGGGACCACAATGAGTGGTGCTCATATGCTAGTTCTGAGCTCAGGGGACCAAATGGGATGCCTGGGATTAAACCTGGGTTGACCACATGCAAGCAAGTGCTTTCCTGCTATACTCTCTGTGCCCGCTTCAATTTGTTTAAACTGCCTTTTAAACACAGTCCCAATGCAATATATAGATTTTGTTTTTCAATAATGTGTAGTTTTAATTCTTTTTGGAACACAGTGATATCATATCACATCAACCACCAAAGTGCAAATCTACTCACCACCCGACCATGGTCAGTAATCATTTCTAAACATTCTCTATTTTTAACGTGCTTTAAGATTGAAGATATTTCAGATATTTTTGTAACCTCACTTTTCTGGTTTCCACGTAACTAATGACTTTGCAATGGCATTTCTGTCCACAGGAGAGAATTCTTGCAGAAAATGTTATCTATTATGAAGGGAAGAACAACTGTACTTACACTTTAGTTTTTTCACTCATTGTATAATTATCTCTCTGTATTATAAGTAGCAATGGCTAACGGCTGTCAGTTCATGTGGATGAGACAGACAAGAACAAATCCCTTTGGTGGGTAAAGATCAGAAGACAACTATTAAATAAAGAAGCCCTCTAACCACAAGAGAGAAAGCCACTCGAATATCACCAGATCTTTAAAGCGTGCTCTGAGCCACCATTGCATTATGCAATTTCTCAACGTACGAAGGGAGTCCGAGACCACACACTGCATCAACACTGCAGCTCAGTGAGAAGCAGCCCCGGAGTATCGCGGCAACACGGTTTCTCAGAATATCTCTGCAAAGTCTTTCAATGCCGGTCTTGCAGGCGAGCTTTCCAGTGTAGATACTATCTTTATGCTTTGCCATTAATCAATCAATGTAGAAATATGGGCCAAAAGTGAGTCAAATAAGAGTAAAATATTTCAAGTCTTCAAATCTAGCTTCAAATTTAAGTTGATTCCACTGGTGTATTTTGTGTTTTCCTTTGCACAAGCGGTGAATGACAAGCCTACTCAGAGTAAACCAAGGCGCTACCTTCTATCCAGAAGAGCCAAGAAAAAGCACGTGCCCACACTATGAGTTAGGAGGTTTGGATTAGAAGTGTGCCTTGCACCTCCTTACTATTGATAAGAAATTCACTAAGTTGAACAGCTCAGAGAAGCTTATTCGCTCTGTTCTGTGGCCAGAGAATCAATGCTCAGAACGTCCTCCTGGCTCTGTGCTTGGGGAACACTCCCGGTGGTTCTCAGGGAACCATAGTCAGTGTCAAGGATGGAACCTAGGTCAGCCATGAATAAAATGCAATTAACTATCTCACCCACTGTACTATCTCTCTGACCCTCAAGAAGAAGACTTTTTTTTTTTTGCTTCTTGGGTCATACCTGGCGATGCACAGGGCTTATTCCTGGCTCTGCACTCAGGAACCACTCCACCACTCCTGGCAGTGCTCAGAGGACCATATGGGATGCTGGGAATCGAACCTGGGTCAGCCTTGTGCAAAGCAAACGCCCTATCCGCTGTGCTATTGCTCCAGCCCCAAGGAGAAGATTTTTAAGACCACTCTTTACTCTGTAATTCAGATCACACACTCTACTTATAAGTCAACTAATAACTTGTAAATTCAAATTTCTAATTTTTGAAGATATACCACAATTATATGTCTTTATAATAGTTTCAAAACTAAGTTTTATAGTTTATTTTAAATCTTTAAATTATGCCATGGTCCCGCATTATACATCAATTTAAGATGAAGAAGATTTAGAGCTTTACTCATTAAAACTTAATAAACAAGTTCAATTAGGCTAAAAATTATCAGGATAACATAAATATTCACCAATGGATATGATCCGATTAAAAAAAAAAACACAGCTCTTTTGGGAGGGGGAAGGCACACCCAGCAGTGATCAGTGTTTACTCCTGGCTCTGTGCTCTGGGATAACTACTGGTGGGCTCAGGGAACCACATGGAGTGCCAGGGATCTAACCCAAGTTGGTCACTTGGGTTACTTGTTACAAGGCAAGTGCTTTCTCCACTGTACTATCACTCTGGCTCTATAAAGAACTACCTTTATTACTAAATTCATCTATTTGTGATTCAGGAAATTTGTGTCTAAAATTTTAAGTCATAACTGCTATTTTCTCCACTAAGTATATTGAGTGGTGTCCCATAATTCACTGGGAAAATGAAAAGCATTTATATCTATACTGAAAAACCTCATATACATGCAATGGCAGAGACTGTCAGGCAGAGGGGAATAAATACAAGGGATTTGAAAATTTCTATAAAGGTCAAACTGTTAAACAACCTGAGCAACTAAGTGTATTCCAGAAAATCTAGTTTGTTTTGGGGGCAAGGTAATGGGGGAACGGGGTGCAGGGGGGGAGAGAAGGGTTCCAAGTTGTGCTCGGTGAACCCAGTGACCATTTCTGGTGATTTTAAGCCCACTGGGTCATTTGAGATTGACAGGAGGACCCAAGATTGTGGCCTTGCTCATCCCTGATGTGTTGGAGATCTCAAGGGCCACAATTCAAGATGCTTAGGGCCCTACACACCTAACTTTGATGCTCTGGGCACCCCGTGGTACCAGGGGTCAAGGAAGGGCACCATATCATCTCCTAGGGTGGGAAAATCTAGTGCTTTTGTTTTAGGTTTTTAATGAATACTGTGAAGATTCTGAAGATCTCCGGAGCAACAGAAATCTCCTTTTATGCATATTATTGTTATGAAGAACAACTTACTGCCATCATGGAGAAAACAATTCAGTCTATGCACAGGAAGAAGATGCAGAAAAAGGAGAAATAAACTAAGAATGCATTAAGTCAAAAACACAATATGCACAGAACATTTCATCTATGCTTTGTTGTTTGGGCCAGACAGAGTGGTGATTTGGTGCTCTAGCTGCCTCAGTGATGGGGGTGAGGGGTCACTCCAGGAGGAGCTCTGGGGACCATGCAGTATGGGAAGGAGAACCCAACTCCCCTCAGGCACAAAATGTGCTCCTGCACTTTGAGTAATCCTCTCCCCTATGCCATATTTTTAAATATAAGCCGTCTACATGTATAATGTCTTGTCTATGTTGCAAACATCATAGCTTGGAGCAAAAGATAATTGATATTTGGAAATTTCTCTGAAGTTGGAACAGTTAAGTATCAAATTGTAGGCTAGTATTAAAAAAGTAGCTAGGTTTAACTCTAAAGAAAGCACAGATCTGATATTAGATACATATACATTTTAACTTTGCTTTAAAGTCAAACCATCAAAGACAAGACTATGCACAGTTGTAAGCTGGCTGGCAACTCTACTACAAGTTCATAATAATGAATAATGAACGTTCTTTCTGTTTTGGGGACTGAGCTTCAGATATACTTGGCCAGGACAGGGGGAACATTGTTCTTAAAGAAAAAGTACCTTAAACATTATTCTATCATTTGGTATATACCTTGAATTTCACTAGAAATATTATAGGGTAGGGTGGGGGGGTATCAGTATACATAATGCTTTTATGAGCGTACTTTCAGGTTACAACACGCTCATGAAAGGTCAGGATGTCTAGCTAAAGATGTTCTAAGGAATCATCAGCTGAAATAATATATTATCACCCTTGCTTATTTCAATATAAAATTGTCAAGTTCTTACACAGGAAAAACCCACCATCTCTACCCTGATTAAGTAACAGTCAAAAGAAATTTAGAGTTTCTGAGTTATCGATAGAAACTCCACATAACAGAAAATGTGAGCGAAGTACAGGACCAACAAGGAGCGAATTCCCTACTGGATTGCTAGGAATCGGCAGAAACACCATTTGAACCAACACCTCCCATTGCAAGTCCGCTCTGCAGGAGCTATTTCTAAAACTTATCTGAATAAGGGAAAGTAGTTATTTGGTGAGATGCAATTCTGTGGGAAGTTTAGTAACAAGTGGTTTCTATCAGGGACACACGCCGAGGAGCTCAGGGACTCGACTCCCTCCTAGACTCCCAGGCTGGGGGGTAGGAGGTCTTGGTTAGCCCTGGCTTGGTGTCGCATCTGGCAGCACAGTGCAGGTTAGCCAGTGGTGCTGGAGACCACCAGAGCAGGGCAGGCAATGCCGGGGAACAAAGTTGAGGTCTCGGACATGCCTGCCTGTACCCCAGCATTTGCACTATCTCCCCAGCTGGGATAAAAGTGATTTCAGGGGCTGGAGCAATAGCACAGAAGGTAGGGCATTTGCCTTGCATGCGGCCAACCCAGGTTCGATTCCCAGCATCCCATATGGTCCCCTGAGCACCTCCAGGAGTAATTCCTCAGAGCACGAGCCAGGAGTAACCCCTGAGCATCGCAGGGTGTGACCCCAAAAGCAAAAAAAAAAAGTGATTTCAATGTTAATAAATCTAACTCATGAGTTTTCAGAATTTGCAATTTTTCTGCTAGTGTTAATAAGAATAAAGACGGGAGTGGGTAATGGCACAACAGGTAGGGCATTTGCTTTCAATGCAGCTGACTCACATTGGATCCCTGGTACCCCAGATGGTCCTCAGATCCCACCACGTGTGACCACTGAGGGCAGAACCTGAGTAAGTCCTGAGCACCGCTGAGCGTGGCCCCAAAACCAAAAGGGTAAATAAAAATAAACAGTAAAGTCAACTGAAAACCCCACAAACACAATAGGAACTCAGAGTGTACAGTAGGAAGCAAAATGCAATCTGTATAACTCAATGGCTCTCTGTATGAGGCTCAATTACAAAGGGATAATGGAGCAGTCAAAGATGTAGCTCAGAGGCAGCGAACTCATCTCTATAGTCATGAGGCCCTGGGTTCAATCCCTGGTCACACACAGAAAAGAGAAAATGGGGTAGGGAGGAAATGCTGGCAGGGGATGTTGCTCAAGTAGCATCGAACATGTCTTGCATATGAGGCCCGGAGTTCCGAATCCCAGCAGCACTTGCTCCCACTAGCCTCAGAAGGTGTTTGTGTACACGTGCTGATCTCTGAGCACTGAGCAATGCTGTCTGTGTCTCAACAGAAACAGAGACAATGGAAGAACTAATGGGAGGGAAAGACTATTGGCAATAGTAACATAACAGACAAAATGTCTATGAATAAACTTATTCATATGTAAGACACGGCTGAAGAAAGCTGAAGGCACAGAGGAAGGCATACCATGTTCCTGGACAGGGGATATTGATACAACAAGAGCACAGGGACTGGAGCAATAGCTGAGCAATGAGGGCATTTGTCTTGTATGCGGCTGACCCAGGTTCAAGCCCCAGCATCCTACATGGTGTCCCGAGCAATGCCAGAAGTAAGTCATGAGTGTAAAGCCAGAAGTAACCCCTGAGCATTGCCAGGTGTGACCAAAAAAGCCAAAAATAATGTAATTTCCGCCTAAATCAATGTATAACTTTAATAAGTTCAGATATTATTAAACTATTCAAAAATACTAGCATGTATTAAAGAATTAGAAAAATCAATTTTAAAAATTATGTCAATAAGATGAACAAGACTGCCACTTCTCTGCCAATTGTACAGAGAAGTAGGAGCTTGCAATGGTGGGGTACTCGGGAAATCTCGAGATGGGGGCGGACTGGCCCTGCTCCCCACCCAAACGAGACCTCAAGCGGCCACCCACGAAGGGCTCCTCTGCTCCACAAACGGCTCCTCTGATCCTGAACGGCCATGATCCCAGAGGCACACAAACCAATCTCGGAACGCAGCAGCTGCTGGCAGAAATACCTCTGAACTTAATTACTAAAATATCAGAATTTCAAAATCTCGTGGCTTCTGTGTCGGCCATGCAACATCATATGCTCTTCATTATCAGCAATAGAAAACAAATTATCTAATGATGTATTTTCAGCAGGTCTGATTGTTGGGGGGAAATTCCAAATAATAATAGTGGGTTTTCTGTCGAAAATTGAACTTAATCAAAGTAAAGAGAGAGTAAAGTGAAAATCATCTGCCACAGGGGGGTGGGATGGGAGGTATACTGGGGTTCTTGGTGGTGGAACATGTGCACTGGTGAAGGGATGGATGTTTAATCATTGTATGACTGAGACTTAAACCTGGAAGCTTTGTAACTGCTCTCACGGTGATTCAATAAATAATAATAAAAAATAATAATCAAAATAAAATAATAAGATGAAAAATAATAATTAGGAAATGCTGAAACAGAATAAAGTTCAGACCCAAAAATTAAACTGAGTCTCAATTATGAAATAATTCTAATTGAATCAATTAGAAGAGTATAGAATGTAAAAGAAAACAGAGAGTAAAAGATATAAGGAGAATTGGCTATATTCTGTTTGGTAAATGATACAGGTGGCATTCAAAAAATATTCAAATTTAATTACTATGCATTAAATTTATGTCATTAAAAGTTAATAAATTTAAATGTATAAAGGCAAAACTTCTTCAGAATAGGTAGTATGAATGAAGGGATGTAGGCAAATTTGTGAAAATAATATACTCCATAACCCATACCAAAGAAAAGAATGAGCCTCCATATAATGTGAAGAGTTCTCTGAAATGCATGAGAAAATGATCAAAACCTCATAGTAAAACAGGCAAATACTACAACATGTAATGATAAGGAAATGAAAACAATTCTTTACAAAAAAAAACATGTTCAACATCTTCTATATTAATGAAAATGCAATTTAGAGCCATATATGATAAGCTGTTTTTTTTTTTTTTTGCTTTTTGGGTCACACCTGGTGATGCACAGGGGTTACTCCTGGCTCTGCACTCAGGAATTAACCCTGGCGGTGCTCAGGGGACCATATGGGATGCTGGGAAACGAACCCAGGTCAGCCATGTGCAAGGCAAATGCCCTACCCGCTGTGCTATTGCTCCAGCCCCCATGATAAGCATTTTTTTAACCTTGCCAAAGGTATCAGCCTGGCAAAATTTCAAAGCTCTGATTAATACTTTATGTTAGACAGTTATTATCCATTAATAAATATTTGTTCTCTAGTATTCTTCACCGCAGATGGAGTTTATTACAACAGCATGGATTTGTCTGAGACACATTAGTTGTTTGCTCAATGCTGCACGGGGCTTTCTATCTGCTCTTGATCCGTACTTACTCTGTCTGACAACAATAAAGCAGCAGATCTCAGAGAGTCCAGTCCACCAGCCTGAACCATCAAATGAGAAGACCAAGAGCTACAAGGTTCCCAGTCCACCCTATTAACCCAAAATTAAACTGGCCTACAGCAAAGTTGCTGTCACTTATTGATGAATTTTTGAATGTGTACTTCATGAAAAGAATTGAACAATGTGCTATCAGCAAAAGCTTCCGAACATTTCCAGTTTTCATGTGTGACTCATGGAACCTGACACTATCCCACTAGTGGTAATCTAGGCTGATAGAACCTTTGTGGGTCGCAATGTGGGTATATTTTCCAAAATTACATCTGCATGATCCTTCTACAAATTTGTTAGCACATCCTTCTGCATGTTTAAAATGTTGTGTATACAAAGTCAATCACTGTAGAAATGTATCCAAAACCATTATTTGACTCATCAGTGACTTTTTTATTTACACTGAATATTATTCTCTAAATTTTAGGTTATATTCAATACTATTTTATAGGAAAAAATAGAGCATTTATAAGAACCCAAAGGTCCACTAACTAAAGATACAATAGATGGGGATACTATTAGTAAAGATAGTAAAGATAGAACATAACTGCACTGAAATGAGAAAAGTAATCACAATATAAAAATTGTTGATATAGTTAACTGAAAAAAAGCAAGTTGCATAACTGAATACATTGATAAAAATGAGAAAACAAATTTCTTCTTTGCTTATACATGTGTAGGAAAATTTTGGAAATACATTAGAGGAATCAAAATAAAACTGGGTATAATGGAGGGCAATTGGACATATCTTAAATTAAAAAATGCCATATACATTTTCACATTCATTTAAAAATTAAATTTATATGAATTTAATTATATAAATGCATAAAATTAAAAATTCCAATGATTTATCATTAACTATGCAGATATATATCAATACATGTTAGCAAAACTCAGGCAGTTACATTTTAGAGGGCACTAATATGTAATTTTTATAAGTGATCTTCTTTAATATAGCTGGACTTTTTATAACTTTTACTATTTTTATAACTTTTTATAACCAAACTTTTACCTATCAGAGACAAAATTCTCATGTTAACAATAATCCTCAATTTAAAAATACTTTCATAGGTTACAATTTCAATTTTGAAATAACATTTCTTTACCTGAAGTTCAAAGACCCCACTGAATACATTCTTGGGCATGTGATCTTTTGCCCTTGACAAAAACTGATTGAATATAACTACAAATCGAGAGAAAACTCTCCAGTGTAAATCAAAAGTCACTGATGAGTCAAATTTGACCTTTAAGCTCTGGCACGCTCTTCCTATCCTTCCCGATCTATCTCTTCATGCCAACTTCATGCTCCAACCACACTGGACTTGGATTATTTCTGGCAAACAACCTCTTATTTCTTTCCTCCATGCTTGTGTGGGAAATGTGCATTTCTCCTACTACATATGCCACATTTCTATATACCAATTTATCCAACTAATTTATACTTTCCTTTAGTACAGTTTGAAGTATCAGACTGACTAAAATCCTATCTTGATTTCTCAAATGTGATCCTTCTTGGTACTCCCACAGTACCCAGTAGAACCTAGTTTCCCACCACTTGACTCTAAGCTCTACAAAGTTGTTCTGTGCCGTTCATATTTGTGTCATCTCATACAGATCATTTCAAGATCCTGCAAAATCTCTGGCATTTACCACACAGAGGAAAATGTCAGGAGACTTGAGGTCCTAAATCTATGTGTACTGGTGTCACAAGATTGTAACCCAAACCATTTCCAGATACCTCCTGTTACCCTCATATCTAGGCCCGAACATTCCTTCCTTAAAGGTTTCCCTAGTCTGGGATTGAAGGATAAAAAAAAAAGCACATGGGAGAGGATGGAAGTCCAGAAATAATAGTGGTGTTGTGAACAGAAGCTTGAAGGTTGGGGTTTTCATGGAAAATGCTGCTACATGTAATAAGTAGAGATTTCCACTGAAGAGTTAAATATATTCAACAGAAGTGCTCAAATGTGCAGAGAAAAAGTAGGTTTGATTTCTTAAGTATGAAGTCGAATAAAGCACTTACAAGTACAGTTTCAAGGGAGCACAGAGAACATTTGATGTTTTTAAAAGGAAGTATCTCAGGGCGGGAGCTACAGTCCAGTGGGAAGAGGGACTTTGACAAGGCTGCCCCAGGTTTTGAATGGTCCCCTAAGTTGTCCATGAGGAGTGATCCCTGAGGATAGAGCAAAGAGTATGCCCTGAACAACACTAGGTGTGCCCCCTCCCCACCAACACACACACACACACACACACACACACACACACACACACACACACCTTAAAAGTCACTGATTTGGGCAATTAGGCAATCACTGGTGAGATATGTCTATTATAAAGAAGATAGGGCTTGGAAAGATAGTGCAAGGGGTTAAGTACAAGCTTTATAAGACTTGTACTACTATCTTGCACACAGCTAACCTGACTTTGACCCCTGGCTGTCCATGGTAGTCTGAGACTGCCAGGAGGAACCCCTGAAAACAGAGCTGGGAGTAAGCTCTGGGTATGACCCAACCCCTTCCCACTTATTAATGAGTAGAGATCTTTGCTGGTAACCACAGTAACACATGAGTAAGTGAAACAAATGACATGACCCTCCTACACTTTCTGCAACACCCCACATATACAAACATACACACACATGCACATGTGCGTGTATTTTATTTCCTATGAAATTAAAGGGGTTCATAAGCAACACGGTGTATTCAGACTAGGAATTGCATCAGAAAGAAAAATATATCAGCTGGAAGGAATACTCTAGGAAAAATACACCAGTGCAGAAAAAGAAAAGATTGAAATTGAGAACTGTCTGAAGTTTTTGACAGAAAATTAGTAGTCTAGCTTACTGCTTTCATGATATAACAGACTACTTTATTAATTTCATAATGGCAGTAATCCCTGTCAAATGCCTTGCATTTTCCATGCGTCCACATGCTAGTTTGCCTATTAGGCGGCCACCGCATTTTCATTGTACTGAAAGTGATCAAGTAGGCAATTGCCCACTGTTGTCCTTTTCTTTTACTACAAAGATTTGAATCTTTTTTTTAATGTAAAAATATTCCATTTATATCTCTTTGTTGATGGATTTTCCTGTTGCTTTACTTCAAAGTCCTGTGGAAATCATTAGTGACATTATGCCAAGGGCTGAACCTCATAAGTGACTTGAACATTTTGATTCACTGAAAAGCAACCCAGAATTCACTAAAAGAAAATGTAATAATGATCCCGTCCAATTAAAACTGTTAAATTAAATGGAGGGAATCTAATGATTTCACCTTATCATTCTTATATTCAGGAAGCATGGCAGGGGAATGATAAATACCAATACATATGTTAAAGACGCACACTCTTTAGTTTCAGGAAAGCAAGTAAGTTCTTTTAAACATAAACTGCACTATTACAGAAAGGGCATCTTCATAGATGTATTTTAGTACAAAAAGGAGGCAGATGACCTCTAGATGAAAACATATTTAAATACATTCTTAAGCCAATTAAGCAGATAGGAAACTATCCTCTAAACAAGCTGTAGTGCAGGAGAACAGGGGAAATGATGCCCCAGCAAAGGAGACACCTATTATATTCAAAAATAATAATGTTATTCCACTCCCAGATTTCTAAAAATCTGGTCAAATACATCTAAAAATCATGCTTTTTTGGTCACATTTGCACAGTTCTGACTGAGCACCTGCAGTTTAAAAAAATAAATAAACAGATAAAGGATGCAAGATCTTGTTCTTGATCCCTGAAGTTGACACATCCATCTATGAGCAAAATTCAGAATCAGGGTGGACGAGAGCAGCTAGTTCAATGATCTGACCGTCCAGAGCTTCTAGAGACTTGCCACTCTGGTTGCCACTGCTCTGTAACCTGATGCTCGCATGTCTGCATGCATAAATGAACAAAGCAACTAGAAATTGTAGCAATGGCTATTTTGTACATTAGAAGTGAGCAGTATTTAATAAGGGTTTTGCAGAGTAGACGAGAAATAAACTAGCTATATAACTGGCTAATCTGGGCTGGAGCGATAGCACAGCGGTAGTGCATTTGCCTTGCACACGGCTGACCAGGGTTTGATTCCTCCGCCCCTTTCGGAGAGCCCAACAAGCTACCAAGAGTATCTCGCCCACACGGCAGAGCCTGGCAAGCTACCCGTGTTGTATTCAATATACCAACAACAGTAACAACAAGTCTCAAAAATGGAGTCATTACTGGTGCCCGCTCGAGGAAATTGATGAGCAAGGGGATGACAGTGACAGTGATAACTGGCTAATAAAAAATCTAAGGCTGGGCATTCCAATGTTTTGGCTTAACAACAAAACAAAAACAATGAAAAGGAGGGAGAAAGGAAATACTAAGAAACAGGTGAGTTGTGTGATGCAGGGAGAGGCAGGAAAGTACAGGCAGGAAAGGAACTCACCAAACATCACTCTTTTAAGAACACTTGAACATCATCAAATCAAAGTAATTCTACGTGGCTACAGAAACAAATTAGTATAAATTATGGTCAAACTAATACTAGTAGATTAAAAATGTTTGAACTAGATATTCAAAGATTTTATAAGGCATAATTTTAAACGCCTATTTTATCACAAATGTAGCTTTTACCACAGACCCACAATGTTTCATTTACCACAATACACAGCCCCATTGTAGTTATCCTATTCCCCAAATTTCACATGTATTCTTGGAGCAATAGCACAGCAGGTAGGGCATTTGCCTTGCACCTGGACGACCG
Source organism: Sorex araneus (assembly GCF_027595985.1). NCBI lineage: Eukaryota > Metazoa > Chordata > Mammalia > Eulipotyphla > Soricidae > Sorex > Sorex araneus. The sequence goes on from NC_073311.1 coordinate 63,015,183, forward strand.
GGGTTCGATTCCTCCGTCCCTCTCTCAGAGAGCCTGGCAAGCTACCCATGGTGTATTTGATATGCCAAAAATAATATCAACAAGTCTCGCAGTGGAGATATTACTGGTGCCCACTCAAGCAAATTGATGAACAATGGGACGTCAGTGCTACATTCTTTAGGAAAATGCATTTATTAACCCTTTTTATTTACTTTGAAAACCTGATGAAAGAAAGGTACCCAAGTTACCATTTTATGCATGATATTTTGAAAATAGAGGTACAGAATGTGAGGTGTGCTGGACTAGAACACAGTACCGTTCCTAGGATATCTTGAAAAGGAAGCTAATAGCATCCTTTCCAAGAAGACTGCTCACTGCTTGCCCGCATCACGTCCAGGATCCTGAGCCTTAGTCAAATCAACTGTGAATTGCAAATAAGGACACTCAGAATGCTCTTTAATTTTGTTTTGTTTTTGCTTTTTGGTTCACACTCAGCGATGCTCAGGGGTTACTCCTGGCTCTGTACTCAGGAATCACTCCGTGGCGGTGTTCAAGGAACCATATGGGATGCCGGTGATTGAACCCAGGTCAGCCACATGCAAGGCAAACGCCCTCCCCACTGTATTATCAGACCGGCCAAGAACACTCAGGATGTTTTTCAACCGTTCAAACACCTCAAATAGAGCAGGGGAGGTGGGCATGGTTTGATCCTTGTAAATATACCATGCCAGTGAGTACTTTTTCATAGGGTACAATGCTCATGCAGACCCATGCTCTTATGCAAGCGTCGGGAACTCAACAGAATTAGCGGTTTATGTTTCCACTAAGTTTGGACCCACCTGGAGAAAGGGGGCTTTGGTCCAGGCCCATAGTACCAGGTCACCCGCGGCCCCTGCAGAACTCAGTCTGAAACAACAGCAGAGACGCATGCCCGGCCAGATCAAGCCAGGGACGAGAGCCGAGAGCCGAGGTGGGGTCATGAGGGGCGAAGCTTAGGCTGGAGGGTGCTGGGGGTGACAGTCCGGCGGGTAGGGCCCTAGCCTTGAACTCGGACGAGTCGGGTTGCATCCTGGGCACCCCAAAGTGGCCCCTGAGCACCGGCAGGAGTGGCCCCCGTGCACAGACCCCGGAATGCGCCCTGAGCACGGGCAAACTGCACCCCACCACCCCAACCAAAAGAAGAAACATAAAGATCCAACAAAACCGAAGAAGAGGGTGGAGAGGGGAGGGATGAGGATGCAGCTTGGGGACCGGAACGCCGAGGAAGAGGAGGAGGATGGGCCCGGAGTATGTGCGCAGGAGTGAGGCTGGGGGTACAGGGGGAGAGCAGCGCACGGAGCGGGACAGGGCCAGGGGCCGGGGGTCAGGGCATCGCCGCCAGCTGCAGGCCCAGGCCCACCATCAGCATGCCCCGCGCTCAGGCGTCCACGGCATCCCGCGCTCTGGCCAGCCGCTGCCCCCCACGTTAGGGTGGAGCCCCCCCACCGCCCCCTGCGCCATCCCCCCCCCCCACAACGTCCCTCCTGCCCTATGGTTTTGCCTGACAGTGCAGGGCCCGCCCCGGACCGCCAAGGCAGCCGGGGTGGGGTCAGTCCAGCAAGGCAGCAGAAATGTCCCTCGAGGACATGGCAAAGGCAGGGTAGGGCCCTAGCCTTGAACTCGGCCGAGTTCTCTGGGGTTAGTGACCACTGCCCATGGTGGCCGGCTGCTGGCGACCTAGGCCCAGACTCTTTATTATTATTATTATTATTATTATTATTATTGCCAACACCATTTCCCCCTTTCAATTTCCCTCTCTTCATTTTGGGGGAAAAGCATTACCCCACCACCAACCCCCCCCCCAATAAAACATATGAAAGCATTAAGAGATTTTTCTTGAGAAAATGGCATGTACAAGACAATATTTTTCACCCAGAAGGGGGAATGGTGCAGTTATTTTTTATTTTTAATTTTTTTAGTTCTGATTTTCTTTTCTATTTTTTTGTGGGGGCAGGTGCAGAAACTGAAAGGAAATTTTGTGTCGTGTTACCCTAAAATAGTAACTTAACACTGGTATTTCAGTGTATTAAACATATTAACGACACATTAAAATTGAATTGATTTAAACATTTTACTTGTTCATAAGTGAGATTATAGAAATGCGTTGAAGAAACCATAATGAACTAACCAATAAAGTTAATTAAATCTTACTAAGCTTCCAATAGGCCAGTTTCTAAACATTGCATTGATATTTTATGTATGCCACGGGCCGGGTTTTATTAATACTCACGCCAGGTTCATCGTCCGTGATGTCTGGTAGGATTAAGTTAGATGCCAAAGTCTCAGAACCCATATCATAATCACAAACAAACACAAATATTACGTCAGGCCAGAGGACCTACTCTCAAATTGCAGTTCTGCCCTAATACTTCTAGCGTCTTCTAGTGCGTCCTTTGATTACAATACCTATCTTGCAAAGATGTTGTAAATATTTAATATGAAAACATACTCAAAACTGCCTTGTAAACCGTGAAAGGCAATATGTGTTAGCAATTATTACAACCTATAACAGAATGTTATTTATAAACTTGAAAAGTAACTCTAGTGCATTAACTAAACTACACAGGCTCCTATGGAAAATGAGCGCTCTCCGTAATCCTCCTCTTCACAGCAACGAGTCTGTTTTCCTCTTGAGTGAGTGATAGTGGAAAGAGCAGTAAGGTGCTCTGAGCAACCGCATGTTGAACCTCCACTCTTTTATCTGTAGTTTGTTTACGCTGCATACAATCCATTTCTTAAGGAAAAAATAAAACCCACAAAACATCAAGGTTTGAAATGAGCTTGTAAATGTCAAGATAATTTTAGTGGTTCATCTATTATACAATTTAGATGATGTATAGGACAACCAGACACGCATAGTAAGGAAATGAATTTAAAAAGTCGACACTAGGTGGGTCCATAGGAAAGAGTTGAACATTTTAAATTGTAATGTAAGAAAGAGTTGCTTATCATGGATGCATTACAGCTCAAAAAATAATGCCAACTGAAATGGGACAAAATGAAAAGCTCAATTGGTAGTTTAACAGCATATTAAACACACACAAATAGTATAAAAAGTAATTAATTGTGCAGAATGTTATGTCATTTCTTAATCTAATGATTTTGTGTGTGCCAAAACAGTTTCATTTCACAAAATTATACTAAGGAAACATCAGTAGATATGGTAAAATAATGTATAGTCTATGGCTTAAAAACAAGCTTAAAGTATCAGTATAATGTTTTTACTAATGAATATAACAAAAAACTGTGTATTTTTTACTCTGCATGGAAGCATTATGGAATAGTAGGAACTATTAAAGATTAATATACATTTAAATTTAAGAATATAGTAATAACAAAAGACTTTTATTCATAATAAGAAATGGAAATAACTAGGATAAAAAATTATGATTTTTCCTTTTCACCTTTGTCCTTCAAATGTCCTAGCTTTTGTATTCATAGCTAGAAAGTTGCTGGAGAATATGAACTTTTGAAGAACATGAAGAATATGAAGCTTGTGTCTGAGAAGATTCCTATAATATCGAGTATATTATGCTCTCTAGATCAGAGATAATCATGGCTTATGTGTATTAAATTCTTCCAAAACAGCAGAGTGTCTTGAGACACACATTTCATCCAGCCTGGTGGGGCAGGAGTTTTGGTTAGACACATGATCATCAGACTCCTGGTAAGTTTCTTACAGTGATCTAGGAGTATATGATAGAATATGAATCTCCATGCCTATCTAGTCCTGGATCCTGAACCCTTTTTCGGCTACATTTCCTCAAAAAAGAAGGGGCTTTGGGGGCTGGAGCAATAGCACAGCAGGTAGGGCGTTTGCCTTGCATGCGGCCAAAGCTGGGTTCGATTCCCAGCATCCCATATTGGTCCCCTGAGCACCGGCAGGAGTGATTCCTGAGTGCAGAGCCAGGAGTAACCCCTGTGCATCATCAAGTGTGACCCAAAAAGCAAAAAAAAAAAAAAAAAAAAAAGTAGGGGCGTTGAATAACCACCATTTGTTTCTTCATGAGATAAAGTTCAGCTACACACAGTGTTACAGAAACGACTAATTCAAAGATTCCCAGTGATCTCTATTTTTACTAAACCAGAAAGAAACTTCAGTTCTTCTTTAGACTACTTGCCCTTGGCCAACACCTTCCTCCAACGTGCTTTCCTCTCTTCTTGCAGGGCCCCTGTCCGTCCATCTTTCCCCACAGTCTTGCATCTCTTTGGGTGTCTGAGGGTTGTTCTGCTTATTATTCTCAACCAGTAATATAGGAGCTGCTTGTTTTGACCCATCTTTCTCACTCTCCCCTCTTCCACTAAACAACTTCATTTACTATTTCCACTTGACTTGTAAGTAATAGTTCAAAGCTCCAAAAGAATATATCCACCATATCAAAATTCAAAAATGACTTTTCTCTCTCAGATCCTTTTCCTAATGTTTGTATCTCCACTAGAAGGCCTGATAGGCTTCTCAAACTTCAGAGCTCCCCAAAGGGTTCACATTTCCTCCCTTCTCTCCCTGAACCGCCCCCCCCATTTTCTATCTTGATATTTCACCCAATTGTTTGAGCCCCAAACCTAGGATTTTATTATCAGTCACACTTTCCCTTAAATCTTCCAAACCTATTTTATCTCCATGTCTTTCAGGTTCTGTATCTTGGAATCTTTTAATCGATGCTTCTGCCTTTGCCACTATAACAATCAAAATGATTATCTTCTGCTAAAGTACTACAATTTCTCTCAGTCTGATCTACATACTCTCTTCTCTTGGATACATTTTGTACTACACGGGACTCAGATAGATGTTCTCAAATCTGATCATGTTACTTCTCGTGTCTAAAATCCTTCATTTTTACATGTGCTAAAATGCAGAACACTTAACCAGTATCTCTAAACCAGTATTTCTCAGTCTTTTCAATTGTTTGCTTTTCTCCATTACTTGTCTGTTTTCTTCTCTTTTTACTTTCTTCTGTAGACCCCTAGTCAGGTTCCCTGTCCTCTACTCCTTACCACCCTGTAGGTGACTTTTAGCTGTGGATCTTTGGGGCGATATGACCCCCTGTCACACACTTAAGGAATGCTGGCCCAAACAACACCAGTGTTATTGCTACTTAGTTCCAGTCAAGATCGTTTTCTCTATTATTAAGACGTACTATGTTATTTCTGAGCCAACAGCAGTGCCTTCTGCAATTATCTGTTTGTAAATGTATTTAATCAACATTTTTTTTCTTTTTTGGGTCACACCCGGAGATGCACAGGGGTCACTCCTGGCTCATGCACTCAGAAATTACCCCTGGCGGTGCTCAGGGGACTATATGGGATACTGGGAATCGAACCAAGATCGGCCGCGTGCAAGGCAAAGGCTCTGACCCACTGTGCTATCGCTCCAGCCCCTAATCAACATTTTTTAACTTGACTTGTGTCTATAGGAACTTCATTCAATTTCAATTTTACTTCCTCAAGGGAATAACTTTTCTGTCTGTCCAGACTGAGTTCTACCTAATTCTCATTACTGGTGAAATTGTTGCTGATCATTTTACAATATTTTTTGAGTAAAAAAACCTAAGGAAAAAAAAACCCTCTTTTATTATGTATTAAACAAAACTGAGCTGGAGTTAGGCATCCTTTCAAAGATCTCTTGCTGAGGAAGGTTCTGGATTGCATTCTTTTGGTTTACTACCAAACCAGTAAACAAAGAACAAATGTTTCGCCATGCGTGCAGGCAACAGGCAGGAGAAACTTCTGCCGAGTACATCTTGACTTTCTAACAAGAAGTACTCTCAAGTTCCGGGGTCAACTGTCACCCGCCCTCAGCTGAGCGCGCAGCTCAACTAGCTGAATCTGCCCTGAAGGTATCTGCCGCCTAAAGTGTGCCAGCCTGCAGGACTCATGCTGTGCCCAGGAACACACGTGGGGGCCATGTTCCACTTCCACCTCTGCTACGTCTCCTCCTGGGCCGTGTCAGCCGCAGAAAGGTAACAACAACCTCTTCCTCCTAAAAAAGAACGGCCTCAGAGACGGCAAGCTTTGCAGCAATACTTGGAGATGCAACTCACATCCAACACTCATTAACCGTACAATTGTGGGACATAGAAATAGTAAAGCAGATGAAGCACATAGATGATGTGCAGTTGACCAAGGCTTGGTCCCCAGCACCACCTTGTAGAGTCCCTTGAGCAGCACGGGGCATAATCCCTGAGCACCACCAGCTGGAGCTTCAAACCCCCCCCCCCAAAAAAAAAAGGTCTGGTGGTTTTCAGTGTATTTATTATTTTCGAATGGTGAATAAATATCATAAAGACTATTTTATGAGTACAATTTAAAAACATTGATTACACCCAAACGTTATACAATAATAACTATAATCTATTTCTAAAAGATTGGCATCACCCAAGCAGCAGCTCTGAGGCCAGAGTCAAAGAACAGCAGGTAAGGTGCTTGCTTGCACAGGACAACCGGGGTTCAGTCACCTGTATCCCATATGGTTTCCGAGCCTGCTAGGAGTGATCCCTGAGCACAGAGCTGGAAGTAAGTCCTGAGCATTGCTGGGTGTGAAACAACAGCAAAAACAAACTCTGTGATCACAGAGCAATGGCACTGATTCCCATGCCTCTTCATGCACATCAAATTCTTCATGCACACGTGACCCCTAATCTACATTCTATCATTATGAGGCTTTCTATTATTGATATTTCATGTAAGTTTAATGAGATAATTATTATTTTGTAATTTTTTTTATTCAATCACCATCTGGAAAGTTACAAAGCTTTCAGGCTTAAGTCTCAGTTATACAATGCTCAAACACCCATCCCTTCACCAGTGCACATATTCCACCACCAAGAATCACAGTATACCTCCCCCTCGCCCTCCCTGCCCCCCACCCTTTAATTTTTTAAGATTTAAATAAGCATATTTTTTAATGTCTTTATGAATGTAGGGGCATATAATTCTACCTTTTTATTTAGCTTGGGTCACACTGGCAGTGCCCAGGGCTTACTCTTGACGCTGTTCTCAGATGGCACTTGGGGGGACCAGATGTGTACCAGGGATCGATCCATTGGAAAGCAAGCCCTTAACCCTAGTACTCTCTCTCTAGCTCCTTATCTAAACTAAAATAATATTAACTAAATGTTAATATTAACTAACAATATTAACTAAAATAATATTCTCTTGTAAAACCATGTCTCGTTTGTGGATCCAGTCACCTATTTGTGAACATGTTTCCATATTCCGACCATTGTGAATATTCCACATTGAGCAATGAAAAGCAAGCATGAGCTTGAGTATCTGTTTTCAATTCCTTTGGGCATAAGACTGGGAATGTTAATGCCATATTGGCCGATTTTTTAGCATTTGGAAAAACACCAAACTTTTCCAGAGCATTCCTACCAGCATTGTAAGAGGAGTCCAATTTTTCCATGTCCATTCAAACACTTAGTTTTCAGTTTGGGCTGTTACCCCCCCACCACACACACACACCGGCTTATCTTAGTAAGTCTGTCGCCTGATTCACTGTTTGCAATGAATTCCAAGGAAATTACCAGACCTTTCTTTCCTAAGGGGAGGAACGTTAGTTTAAGTATATATCAATGGAGGCCAGAGAGACAGTAGATAAGGCACCTGCTTTGCATGCGGCCAACCCGAATTTGATCCCCAGGATCCCATAGCAGCCCCTTAACACACCAAGAATGATCCTTAAGCACTGAGTCAGGAGTAAACACTGAACACAACTGGCTGTGGGCCCCAAACCAAACACACACACATAGACAAATACGCACTAATATGTGTTAAGTATTTATATGACCTCATAATTGATTCACAGACAGAAGAGCTGCATAGGTTTTGTTTTCTCACGTTCCCTAAATGGTTCCCTAAATGTGCCACTCCAGGAAGTAATGCAACACCATGTCAGGGAATGAATGGATGCAGCAAGATCCTATTCCATTTCCTGAAAATACATTGAACACATTATTCTCAGAGAATATAATTTAAATAAAGCTAATAAAACAGATGTGTAGAATTGTTTTCACAATTCCCCAAGCCTAGAGAAAGAAAACTATAAAATTACCAAATTGATTATCTATTTTTAATTAACCCTCATATTTTGGAGAAAGAACTGGAATCTTTGTTATCTTCTTTGTCCTCACATCTGCTGATTATTTTGCCAATTAAGATTCAGGGAGTTTCTATGTACTAAGACCTATGCAAACATTGCATTAAAACTCACTATGTGGCATCTGACTCAAAGAAGCTAATAATAGGTCATTACTGTTTTCCCATTTTATTGATGACACCAGGACTCTAACAGAAACCCAACCTACAGAAATGAAAAGAATTAAAATAAATGGAGCATAGTAAATAACTGCGGCAATTATTCATCTCTGCATTCAATAAGTATGTTTTAGGCCTTTGATGAAATGACAAATCACCTATAAACATGAAAGAGATAAAAACAAACAAAAATATGAGAGAATTCTAGTGAAATGAATTGATCACTATGAAACTTTCTTCTTCAGATGCTCCCTGAAGCCTTAGTTTGAAAATAATAAAATCCTTAATAATACCTGTGTTCAAGCTAGAGTGTCAATTGAATATTTCTAATGAGGAGCACAATGATTTTAGCATAATAAAAATCACAAAAGTAAAAATGCCCCAGATGACTACTTTGTTACTTATTTAGTTTTTGATTTTTGCTGTAGATGTGGACACTAAGTTAGTGACTCCCTCCAAATTCTACATTTTCATGCCAAGTTCAAAGAGAAAGAATTTCCACTAGACATAATCTAGTATTAAAAGATGAAGGGATTATGGGGGGGAGAGGAGGAGTGATCATCAGGAATGAATTACATTCAGAAACAGACTAACATCTTAATATCTAGACTGTTATCTTCTATAAAGAAAGTTACGACAATTCTTTAGTTCTGTTTCTTTGTAGGCCTGAAAGACACAGAGAAGGAAACAGATGAAAGAAACAAATTATTTGTGGGTTGATACTTTTACAGTGGATGGTTTGCTGCATAAAAAACAATATGACTGGAGATGAAGTTTTGGTGATAGGAAAATAAGGGGGAAGTATAAGAGGAAAATTAGAAGGATCAGAAGAAACAAATGAAAGAAATTTTGAAACGTGTCATTGGAAAAGGTTTTGGGTATTTTTTGGGAAAAAGTCTATTTAAAAACAGGTTGACAAAATGAAGCAAAAATATCACTTCTATTTCACTACACATCTGTCTTCTATTTGGTTTCCCAGTTCCAAGAATAAAATTAATTAATTTCCATTAGTATTTACTACTTATATATAGACATTAAAGACTCCTAACCATTAGAAATACACATAGAGCATGGAAAAATGATCAAGAAAGTTGTGAAAAATAGATATGTATTGTCTGCCATGGAGGCAGGGGGAGGGTGGAAAGGGGGGGTGTACCCGGGATATTGGTGGTGGGGAATGTGCACTGGTAGAGGAATGGGTGTTTGATCATTGTGTGATTGTAACCCAAACATGAAAGTTTGTAACCATCTCATGGTGATGCAATAAAATTTAAAAAAACAACAACCTGTTAAGAGGTAAATATGTATATATAGTTAACTAAAGAACACCATCTTAACTATTACTTTATCCATTTTTTTTTTTTTTTTGCTTTTTGGGTCACACCCGGCGATGCACAGGGGTTACTTCTGGCTTTGCACTCAGGAATTACTTCTGGCGGTGCTCAGGGGACCATATGGGACACTGGGAATTGAACCTAGGTCAACTGCGTGAAAGGCAAACACCCTAGCCGCTGTGCTATTGCTCCAGCCCCTCGATTTATTTTCTACTGATAATTCAATACAATACAATTGAGCCAAATCTGTCAGACTTAAGTTTTTTGGTTTGCTTGTTTATGTTTTGTGCCAGGGATCAAACCCTGGGCCTCAGTTATCACATGCAAGAAGGCACTCTACCACTGAGCTACACTCCCACTGTAGACAAATTTGATGAGTTAAATAACTAACTATATGTATATATAAAGCTTAGAACAGGATTGTGAGCAAAAAAAAAAGAAGAAGAAGAAGAAGAAAAATCCAGTAAGTAAACTAGGGTTCCATTTTTTTCCATATCTCTAGATCTGCTTTCGGTCATTCATTTGTGTTTGTTGATTATTCTCCAATGGTGGTTAGTTTTTTTGCTATTGATTTGGTTTTGTTGTTCTAGTCATTAGTTCTCTGCCATGAATCATTTGTTCAAATTACAGAAGATTTGGGATGGGATGTATTTCCTTTCGGTGCGGAGGTGATATGTGATGAATAAGTCCATGGATCTTAAATTTAAAACTTCTGATTTCACATCCTTCCTCTACACTTCATCACTTTCAGAACCTGTAAAGTGAATTGATAACTACCTACCTGACAAAGTCACTTGTAAGAAAATAATCAATGAATATGTATAACTGCCTTGTGCAATTATACACTATTTAAATTTTGCTATTGAGAGCATAAAGGAAGTTAAATTTTCTATACTTTGACACTTGTCAATTTACCAAGATAAAAAGAACAATTATCTTTCCCAAATGACTTGTAAGCAAAATTACAATGGATAAATTAGAACTAACATAGCCTTTCCAGTTACTAAAATCAACTTGAGATAGTTACTCTATCTCATTTAACTATTAGGCCCAGTATAAAGAGAAGATAAAATATATTTACATAATATATATATATTTAGTGAAAAAACAATATTTTTGAACTCTCCTAAGATAGTTGTTTTTTAAATAAAGGAGGAGTTATCTCAATTCCTTTTGTATATGGAACTTTAATGAAATGCTTCATTAGTCATAAAATACTATTGTGAGTCAAAAGAAAAAATCTTATCTAAAATCAAATAAAACTAGAATCTATTTTGTCAGAATTGACAAGAAAATTATGCCAAGCATTGAGCACAGGGCTCTGTGCTCAGGGATCACTCCTGGTGGGGTTCAGGAAACCATCTGCAGATTTGGGGGATCAAATCCTGGTCAGCAGTGTGCAATGAAAGTGTCTTACCCGTGACACAAGCTGTCTAACTCCAGACACAGACACTTGGACTAAATCTTGAAGAAATGGTTGAATGTTGTTTTTAAAGATGTTCAAGCTCTTACAGGTGTTTATCATTCCTATGAGTTCTACACCATTATTAACAAGTTGGAGAGAAGAAGAAAAATGGATAAGAGAGGTAGAAGTTAGTAGAACACAAGTAGTGTCCGGTGATTGGCTTATACTTATTTTATTGTAAAGCAGGTGAAAATTTTTTTTTTAAAAAAAGGAATCATATAACTACACGCAGATTTGCTTTTAGTTCCTGTTTTGGGGCCATATCTGGCAGTACTCTGGGCTAACTCCTGACTCTATGGTTAGGGATCACTCCTGACTCATGGGCACCATAGGCAGAGTTGGGGACTGAATCCAGGCTGGCTTCATGTAAGGCAAATACTCTACCCACTGTACTATCACTCTGGACCTTATATGCAGATTTGGATAGTGAAAGGAATAGTACTTGGGAAGTAACTTGGAAGCTCATCAGGCACTCATTTTGAAGCTAGATTTATAGCAGTTCCTAAAGTTAGTTAACTATCACTATAGTAATATAAATGTGACATCTAATAATCTAGTTCTTCCTCTTAGAGAATCTGACAAGCTACTGAGAGTCTATTGCCCACTTGGGAGAGCCTGTCAAGCATATTCATATCCAAAGTACAGTAACATATACGTACATATGTAACATACACATCTGGGAGAGCCCGACAAGCTACTGAGAGTATCCTGCCTGCCCAGCAGAGCCTGGCAAGCTACCCGTGGTGTATTCGATATGCCAAAAACAATAACAATAGATCTCATTGTCCTGACCCTGTAAGATCCTCCAATCGTTGGGAAAGACAAGTAAGGAGAGGCTGTTAAAATCTCAGGGCTGAGTGTAATAGAGACGTTACTGGTGCCTGCTCGAGTAAATCAATGAACAACGGGATGATAGTGATACAGTGAGAGTAATACAATAAGACCCATTTTATATGTCTGGGGTGTTACAAAGAACATCCAGTCTCCTTTCCAAGACCCTGCGTGTTCTGTCACGCCATTATTTGTTTATAAAACAAAACTGAATGCCAACTTTTATGAGAAAAATATCAGCTTTTAGTCTAGAAGTATAGATAGAGAACAGATGTGAAAACAAACATAAGAGACAAGGAGGGGGCAGGAGGCAAGGAAGAGAAGGAAGATTCAAATCCTATAAGGTGAATTCTTCTCCCAGATACACTAAATTCCTCACTTCATCATGACAAAGTTCTATTCACTCCATTACCTTGTCTGAAATACCATTAGGCTCGTACTTGGATTAAGTCTATGTAAGGTTGAGAAAATTAGCAAGGAGATGAGAATTGCATGACAGCTGTCATCTAAAACCTGAAGTGAATTAACTTAGTCAAGATCCTCCATGATTTCACTGAGGTTATCAATACAATGCTGGAAAAATCAAAGAGGGCTAATACTGAGATTTGGAACGTGCTATAAAGTGATCCTCAGCTATTCTATCTCGAGTATGGTTCCCAGATCCCAAGAAAGTCAACGGGACTGAAGTTTGAGTAAACAAAGACATGTTAGTATTTCTTTTTTTCTTTTTTTAGAAGTGTTAGTATTTCTTAAGGCGACAGGCAGAAAGAATAGCAGGGCATGCCGGAGACAAAATTTATCTTAATATTTCACTAGATAATTCCTGCACCTATAAAAGGAAAAAGAAACAAATATTTTCCTTGTCCCTCTTGAACCAGCAGCCCTTATCAGTGGTAAACCTGTTGAAACTGTATTCCAAAGGATTAAACAAGCTTTGTGGGCTGGCTTAGTTATCCATTTCACAAAACACACAATTCATAACCTTATTTCCATAGAAAAGTGTTAGGAACTCCAAATTCCAAAAAAAAAGCATTTGAAAGAACCTGTTCACAAATTTGGAACAGCTTGTACATTGTGTGTTTTAGATTTAAGAAGCTAACTGACACCTTAGTGGATAAAAACATACTATGACATGTGATTCAAATAACTATTATTAATTTCAGTAAGTTCTGCTAAAGTGAGTACCCAGAGGTATGCTAACTTAATTTAAACCTCTGCAAACTGTGCTGGTAAATTTCCAAGAACAGATTGACTCTTGATATTTTCAATGTCCAAAAATTTGTCTTTCAGTCATAGAGTAAATACCATGTTGCACATTTCAACACTTACGTCTTCAGTCTTAAAAATGAAATCCATGCAGGCAATATCAAATGTGAACCAGTCAAGAATATCAAAATTTAAAACTTTCTTTTGGTTTATTTTTAACAGAGCAAGGAAAAACTGCGGAACTAATAATAGAAAATAAGCACAATATTAATTATACACTAAACCTAAAGTGTGAGATTGAAGATGTATCACATATATACCAGGTTTCCCAAAATATCACCTGTTAATTGTCATACATAATTTTTTAGCTTATCAGTGTCCTTTGAAATTACTTTCCGAGTCTTCCTCACAATAAGTGTTTAAATACTGAGATATTTACTTTTAAAGAGTATAAGAGTCCATTTCTTGTATCATAAATCAGCCTAGAATTAATAAAATAAGAATTAAGATTATATTTTCCTTACTTGGGTTCAGTAGTTTGTTGGATTTTTTTGTTTGTTTGATTTTGCATTTTGTGTCACACCCAGCGACCATCAAAGGGCTACTCCTGACTCTGTACTCAGGAATTACTCCCAGCAGTACTTGGGGGACCATATGAGATGCTGGGGATCAAATCTGTGTAGGGTGTGTGCAAGGCAAATGCCCATCTCACCAGACTACCGCTCCAGCCCAAATATTAGTTCTTAAATATGTAGCTTTCTTGCCTCGGGTGTACCAACTAGTAAATGTTACAAAAAGTAATTTTCAAAATTTTGCTATGAAAGCATTAAACATGTTTTCCCACTATACCACTGAATGGATTCATACATTTAGTCACTGCATATGAAGAATTAAATATTTATGAAATTTGTACTATTAATCACATCACATCTTTCCTCCTTTGTGAAGTTTATAGGTACATTTTTCTTAGCTTTCCTAGTTTGAAGTCATATATTTAAATTATCATCAGTATTATGAACTAAGGTATTATTGATTGCTATAAAATATGAAGCAATTAGTTAGTAGTTCTTTCTCCTCCATCACCTTAATTCTACTTGTAATTGTATTTTTATAATATGAAGATTTATATACATTTGTTCTGTCACCTTATATAGGATTCTTTCTTTAAGATACAATAGGAATAATGAGTGTAAATAGATTTGTGGCTCATTTATTAGATTTTAAAAATTCAATCACATGTCCTAATCCTTTTTTAAGAGAGGCTGCACCCAATAGTTTGGGAGGGGTTAACTCCTGCCAAGCTCACCTGGCAGATGAGGGACTGATTGATCTCTGCTTGGTGCTCAGGGAGTAATTCAATACCTGGAGTCTATCTCAGGGCCTCGCACGGTCTAGATATGTGCTCTCCACATTGAATCACATCTCTGGCTCCATGATGCCTAATGCTTAATGGTGGACATTCAAATCAATATATGACCTTTGTAATCATCAAGAGATTCTCCAACAGTTTAATTACCATGAAAAAATGACTTTTTCTATGAACATTTTAAGTACAAATATGCCTGGGAGTATCTTGGTTTTATTTTCTCAATGATTCAGTTGACTTTTTAAAATAATATTACTGATATGACCTTTTAAAATTACTTCTGATTGATGAATCCAAAAAATATAGGGTATAGAATGAGGTGTTTGTCTATTCCAAGATGTAAGTTCTTAAGCTGAATTCCTCAAGAGACCAAAAATGTTATCAAATTGATGTTTAATTTTATAAATTCAATTAGTAGCCAATAATTTTCTTTCCAGTTCATAAATATAATTTCTTGTTTTCTACTTGCATCCTTTTATTATTAAGAAAATTATCTAGAGTTCCTCATACATCAATACATGAAAATATTGCCCATGTCACTGTACTATTTATGACAACGTCTATTGTAATTTATAGTATTGTTTTAATAATTCAAGAAGTGCTATAGTATACTACCCGAGGGAAGGGGTCAGGTCATTATCTATATGTGACTGCGTCCACCACTGAAGCATGATTCATGGAGATATAAATATACACCTCTATTAATACTGCACATAGATATGTACTGTGATCTTGAAAAGGAAGGGAGCAATAAAGAGTATTTTGAACTTGAACTATAATTCTCAGCCTTGGGAAATATACTTGGGGCAAAAACACCATTTGAATGACTTTAATCATAAACTGCCTGCTTCTCACAGAAACCCAATTTTAGGACTTAAAGAACAATTCCTCTTCTGACTCACCGTTTTCACCTGCAGGTCAAGAGCTGCATCCCACCTACCTCTGGAGGGGGGAAGAACTGGAATGCTTGGAGCATCCACCTGTCTGTGAACGTTACAAGGAGAGGTAACATTCACCTTCCCTTCCCCTCCCTCTGCCATGTCCAATTCACTTCCTTCCACTTCCTCTTTCTGTATGGAAGGAGCACTGGCACGTGGGATGAGGAACCACTACTGTTTTTACTCCACAAGTCTGTCATTCCCTCAAATCTCCCCAAACCGGGTGCATGCATCCATGCTGGAAGTTGTCACAGTTTGGTGACTGAATGTATGGATAATGGCCTTTCCTTATTCCCTTCCTATTCAAGCTACTCTTTATAGTGGCACCATCCAATGGAAAAACATGTAGGAATCACCTGAACAACTTGAAAATTTCTATGTAGTCAGGATAAAAAAAAATTGAAAAATCTTAATTCCCATAATTGATTCGATGCACTATCTCCCAATTGCAACCCACTTGGCATGTGATCTATACTAAGCCAACTGTGCATCTAAGTCTTCGTTGGCTCTCTATGTTTGATTCTGTGCCTGTGTACCTCACCTCAATGGGAAGACCGGCCTGGTGTGTGTAGGCACAACCAGTGGCTCCCTGTGAAGTAGCAAAGCAGGTGTGCCATGTTTTCCCTTCCCCAGCCCTCCTTCAGGCTTGAGAGGACCACCTAGCCTGGCACAATTGGGTTCTTGAGTTTATCTTGGCAACCACATGGCATTAGAGACTCAGTTTGCTGTTCACCAGTATCCGGATCCATTGGGGTGAAGCCAGCCCTGACCCCCGGGCTGCAAAGGGGAGCCTGAAGCTTTTGCATATAGAGTGGGCAGGTCTCACTCTCTCTTCGCAGCCCAGAGAGAGACAGAGAGAGAGAACAGAGCTACAGACTCCACAGAGATTTGCGAGCACGCCTTCCTTCCTCCCTCTCCAACCTATCTGCTGGCTTCAAAGCCCAAATCCTGCCTTTCCTTAGAATCGATTCCAGCAAAGGACAGTGAAAGGGAGGTCCTTCCTGTGTTGCAATGGAAACAAACTGCAACCTTTCTGGTGTCATGTGAAGGTTCACAGCATAAGAAGATGCAGTTACACATTTCCATCTTTCACGGATCATCCGAGTAGGTAAGACAGAGAGAAAGTCAGCATTCCTCTTCTGTAAGTTTAGGATTAGTGTGTGGGGGTGGGGGTGTCCAGAGGTGGGGGTTGTTGGCTGGTGAGTTAATACCTCAGATAAGGGCTTTTCTTGAATATTCCCCATGAAGGTTTGATCCCCAACACCCCATATAGTCTCCCAAGCTCACTATTAATGATCACCGAGCACAGAGCCAGGAGTAATCCTTGAGCATGGCCAGGTGTGGCCCATTAAACAAAAGCAACAAAAACCAACAAAAGCCGCAACAGAAGATTAGAGTTGGACTAGATTATCAATAAGGAACTTATATAATTTTATGTGAGTTAAGTAAAGGTCACAAAAGTATCCATTTATAATTATTTATAAAATAATGTACTCAAACAGTATTCTGAATTATGAGTACATTCTATATCTATAAGAGACTTTGTTTTCAATTCTATTGCAAGATGTAGCTTCTTCTTTTCTAACAGAAAAAAATAAAACCACAAAGATTTCCATGGGATTGATGGTATTCAGAGAGAATTTGCAAACCAAATTTCCTTCAATTTTGCCCTAATTTATTATTTGTCAAATTCTTTTGGGTGGAACACAGTAGTAGTAAGTTTTTAAAGATAAAAACTTAGAGTCCTTAAAACACATTTCCAGAAAATGAATTTAAACAAAAACAAAATTGAAAAATAAAATACAGCTCAGTGTACAGCTTGGGAAATCAGAATCCCCCCAAATGATTGAAAGCAGCATCAGAAACAGCAAAATTTTCTACATTATTTTCAAGCTCTGAGACTAGAGGCTCGGGGGCGGGGGGAATATGAGAAGAGAACGTCTCCCCCTGTGATTTCTCCCAGTACTTCATTCCCCTCTAGGGTCTCGGCATAGGCATGGGCTCATTTATTTAGCAACTATTTATTCAAAATAAAGTAGATGCCGACCCGGTGCTACACATCAGAGCGATAATAAGGAGCCAGGGACATGTCTTGTCTTGAAGGAACCTGCAGAAATTGAGGAGATAGAGAAGTGAAAAGGCAATTTCCACATGCTGTGGTAAATGCTCCAATAAGAGTAAGTTTGGATTACAAGGGCTTACAAGGACCCCAAAGTGGCATTGGAGACACATTTAGCCCAGCGATGGACCAGCCAGGCAAAGTTTGATAGAGAAGCGATTTCGAGCGAAGCCCCGGGTAACTGGGAATCCCGCCTGGGGAGGGAGGGGCGAGGGCTGGGGGTGGAAGGAATTCAGTGTATTTATTGCAAAGCTACAGCACTGCTCACAGTCAGAGAGAAATAACAGGGACGGTGACCCATTTGGGGGAATGGCGGGGTGTCCGGGGAGATTGGAGAGTTGACGACAGTGCGGCAGTCGAGAGAAACAGGATGGGGATATGGGCCCGGGGTTATCATCAACAACGTCTGATACACGAGGAAACCCACAGTAATTACTCGAGTGAGCAAACAATTGATAATGTGAAAATACAGATAAATTTCAAGCTCCACGCGTTTTTGTTGTATTGCTTCCATTAAATTGGCACTCCGTGCCTAAATTAGACTTTGCTGTAGATCTAGCAAATCAAAGTTTGAAAATGTTGCTTAGTAAATATTGAGTAGACATCTGATAGAATGGACAGATAAGAATAATTTTAACTGGTACAACAGCTGTTTCTTTGTAAATATGTGTTTTAAACTATTTGAAGATGCTTTAAAATTGTTTGTTCTCAGAAGTATTTAACCGCCCTCTCTGCAAGCCCAAATGCAAACGCCATTTGCATCATATTTTACTTTGTTAGAGAGAGAAATTGCTGTCTGACATTTGTGAAATGTCTATGTGTTCTCAATTAGGGAGCTCAAGATGATTACTTTCCGCTCTGTTTTGTTTTATATGTTTCTATCTCCAATAGTAAGTCAACATCCACACTAAAAAGCAGAGAAAGTTTGTAATGTCATTACCTGGGTCCAGTTTGTGCTTTCTCATATGTGAACAAGGAGTCCCTACAAGGGACAGAAACAGTTTGGAATAAATTTAAATACCACTTCTAGGTGAAAGTACACAGAAACATCGCATTCGCCTGCCTTGGGAAAGTCTGTCTTTATTATACTCTTTTGGAGAAGAAAAGCAAAGTGGAAAACATACTAATTTCCTGTTGCCTCTTTAATAGTAGGTGACTTTAAAAGCACAAATATATTGGGGCCTAGAACAACAAGACAGTGGGGAGGGCATTTGCCTTGCACGTGGCCAACCTGGGTCCGATCCCTGTCACCCCAGATGGTTTCCTGAGCACTGCCAGGAGTAATTCCTGAGTACAGAGCCAGGGGGAACTCCTGAGCATCGCCGGGTGTGGTCCAAAAACAGAAAACAATCACAACAACAACATACCCATGAGTGTATTGTTTTCAAAGTCAGAAGTCCAAAATGGGCTTCTCTGGGCAAAAACAAATATTTTAGTAAGTCTGCATGCCTTTGTGGAGGTACTTGGGATGCTTTATATCCTAGAGTTCTTAAGTTTCTAGAGGCGTTCCTCCGTGCTTCTGGAACATTCTGCTGCATTTAAAATCAGCAATGGCAGCAGGGTCTTTCTCAGAGGGTCACTGCTTGGCCTCTTTCTCTTCCTAGTAAGGAGTCTTCTGCAACAGCGGACCATCTAGAGAATCCAAGATAATGTCCTCATCTTAGCTGATGAGCAACCTCCATTTAATTTACAGCTTTAACTGCGCCTTGCTATGCAAAATGACATGATGGCAGGTTACAGGGATTAAGATATAGGTACGTGGCTGGGGGTGGGGGGTGCCATTTTTTGATCTTCTGAATCAACTCTCAGATCAAGAAAACTAATCATCATTTTATCTCTACTGGGTGTTGTCGGTATTTCTTTTGTGCCCAGTGGATATGACCAGAATCTAATGCAAGGCACTCATGCAGTCTTAAAGAAGACTGAAGAAAAAATAAATGGCCCACATGAAGTTTGCAGACAGAAACTGTAACATTCATGTGCAAGAAAGAAATATTTTTGGGACAAGGACCTTTCATCACTTTGGAGGCTCATTATGTGCAAAAATAACCACTGTTATTATCAACATCAATCATATTAATGTGATAATACAGCAACAATAACAATTATATTTCATTACATGAAAAACATAATACACTATTACTAGAAGAACAAATATGTCTTTCATCAACTGGATGATTTATCAGTCCACAGAGGAAATAAAAAAAAAATTAGTCAACCAACTGCCCTCCGAACATGAAACAACTGATTGGAATGATGGTTTATTTCAGCAACATGATTTTTTAAAAAATCATTGATGTGACACTACTACCCCAGTGTAGTGTCAAGAAGATATAGCACCAGATTTTTGAAGTATTTAAGTAAGTTTCCCTCTAATGTTCTAAGCAGGAAAATGATAGTCTGAGGACCATCTATTCCTCTATTTCTTCAGAAATTTATGTGACACACTTTGTCACGTTAGCCAACCTTTGTGTTGATACTCCCATGTTCTTCTCACTAAAAGTTTAAAATTCTACTTGAAGAATTTATCATCCTTTTAACATTGATCAAAGGCTCACTTAAAAATCATCCTGGGGGGCTAGAGCAATAGCCCAGCGGGTATCACTCTAGCATTTGCCTTGCATGTGGCCGACCTGGGTTTGATTCCCAGCATCCCATAGGTCCCCTGAGCACTGCCATGAGTAACTCCTGAGTGCAGAGCCAGGAGTAACCCCTATGCACTGCCAGGTGTGACCCAAAAAGCAAACAAAACAAAACAAGACAAAAAGATCATTCTTGGTTCTTTATTAGAAAAAAGAATTATTTTCTTCTCTCAACTGCAAAATACATTATTTCAACTACAAAATATAGAAGAGTTTAGTTAATGACCATATTTTACTTGCTATTACAGTAAACAAGACTAAGTTCAATGACTGAGTGGTTACTGAGTGGCTGAAAACTTAGGAACTACCTTGCACTATGCAAAAGGTGATACTCTAGGTGGTGCATATACCGAGAAATAGGTGAAGGGGAAATCCTACATAAGCAAGGAAAAGGACCGCAGAGTTAAAAGAGCTAAGCAGAACATTTTAATGATGGGATCATGTTTAGACGGTGATGAAAGATCAAGGATGATCTTTCTTAGAGGATGGCATTTACACTGAACACTGAATAACAGAGAAATTAAGCCCCCATAGGTTGGTGGAAGTACTCTCCAGTGGGGCAGTGAAATCACTCATTGAAATCAACATTAGTGTAAGTTTGTTGTGTCTGTGGCACACCAGAATGGCGGAAATAGAAAATAGGAGGATCACAGCCTAGAAGACCAACTGTAAGAAGACCCTAAAGAGGTAGCCCCGAACACGTCACAGAAGATTCTGAATGCCTGGCAAAAAGAGTTATGGGGATCCAGCAAATGCAAGAAAAGAATATTATTTGGCATATATTATCAAAAGACCATTCTGACTGCTTTGTAAAAGGGGAAAATAAACTTACTATTTTATCACGCTACTATAATGAGGTATGACGGTGATTTGGCTAAAATGATGTAACAGAAATGATAAAAATTGGAAGCCTTTGTGTTACCTTTTGGGAATCCCACAGAGAATTTTACGACTGATTGGGTATGAAAGAGATTAAGATAAGAATCAATAATAAGTCACATGGTTCTAAATTGAGAAAGGGGTTGGAAGACCGTGATATTTACACTGCTGGTGGACACAAGCAGAGGAGCAGGTTTGTAGAACCAAGAGCTCTATTTTGATTTTGTTATATTTGAAATCTTTACCAGACATCTGAGCAGTGATTACAAATAATCAAGGCACGATTCTGGGAATTATAGGATGAGACTGGCAATAAAACTTCTAGAGTCCTTAAACCTCTGATGATTATTTTTTGAACAAGAATGCCACTTATGAAGAGAAAATAAGGTAAAGAAGCAACGACCGAAATTACCAACATGTATATTTGCAGCAAAATTGGAAGATTCACCCAGTGGCACCAGCAACTGTTTCAGATATGATTATATGGGGACTTGAGGAATGTCTGATGTGGTCAACAGTTTTAATATGTTTCTTTGGATCATAGAAGGTCTGTATCTACCATCGTAATTCTAAGATCAAGAGAAGTAATTGAGAATGATGTAGAAGAGATATAGAGGGAGGACCCAATTAACAAAGAGGCCATAAACTGGTAAGTAGGGATAATGTAAAGATGCGATTTCCTTCTAAGGCAGGCACAGAAACTAAAAAAAAAAAAAAGATTGTGCAAACAAAAGTGGATGACATAAAAGAACAAAGCAGGACTTTGCAAGTTGTGTGTGTGTGAAAGAGAGGGGGGGGGAGAGAGGGAAAGAGGGAGAGGGAGAGAGGGAGAGAGAGAGAGGGAGAGAGGGAGGGAGGGAGGGAGAGGGAGAGAGAGAGGGAGGGAGGGAGGGAGGGAGGGAGGGAGGGAGGGAGGGAGGGAGGGAGGGAGAGGGAGAAGGAGGGAGGGAGGGAGAGGGAGAGGGAGGGAGGGAGAGAGAGAGAGATCCACATGGGATTTCAACAGGGAATTAAGTGAATCAGGGACATGGACATATTGAGAAACAAAGGAAGATTGAAAATATTAAGGTGCTTTGTTTTGATGGTTGTGTTTTAAAAGACTGGAGAACAAGGAAGTTTCTCTTCTCTTCCATTTTCCAGGGAAAGTCATTTGATTGACAGTGTGGAGCTGTGCTCACAGAACACAGGGAAATCCGTGCTTGCAATGTGGCATCTCTGAAGGCAAGTTGGAGGGAAGGAAGGTGCAGTGAGAGTCCAAAGAGGAAGTTCTGGTTTTAATAAGGAACACTCCAGGGTGATGATAAGGAACAGGGCTTGGTCATGTGAATAAGTCACTGGATAGGCTGTTCATGGACTGAGTATATGATCCTGACTGGATAGTTCTTGACCACTGAAATTATCCTAAAGAGAGATGAGAACTAACCCAAAGACGACACACAAACCAGGAGTCTTTTAACTTTAAAAAGAGAAGATGAGATATAAAGAGAAAACCCCTTGTTTTAAAACAAATTATTTTTAAAAGTAGATGAGGAGAAAGTGTCATTATCAACCATAATATAATTTCAAAAGCAGATACAAAGAGGAAGAAAGAGTAAGTGAGAAAAGGAGAGAGAAGGAAAAGGGAATAAAAGAAAATGAAAGGGGAAAAATAAAAGAAGATGGATTGCAACAAACAGACTAGGAGACTGTCACAGATCCTGGCGTCTGTCTTTCACTGCTCTGTTCTCAGAGATGGTCCCTCTCTTACTTGCACCCAGTCCATCTTCACCAAGATTCACTGGAGTGTTTTTATTTTCAAGTCAGATAGCTCACAACACTCACCTCCCTCACCCTTCAACAGATCCCCATTATCCACAGAGTAATGCCCACATGCCCAGAGCAGCAGCCACCGACCTGTGGGGTTCAACCACGGCCTCGTCCCTCTGATCCCTTTTCTTACCACATTTCCCCTAAGTCCTGTGAGATACGATTAGTACTTTGCCTTCCATGCCTGAATCAGGTCACTTCTCACATTTCTGCTGGACTTTGAAAATGTCTTTCTGTTCTAGGAGAAGCCACCTTGATCCATGCCAAGAAAGAACCATTATCCAAGGGGTCAGAAGGATAATACAGTAGCTAGGACATTGGTCTTGCATGTGGCCAATCCCCAGCAACCCATATGGTCCCCTGAGCACACCAGGAGCAATTCCTGACCACAGAGCCAGGATTAAGCCCTGAGCTCGGCTAGATTGACCCCTCCACCACACACACACAAAACAAAACAAAACAAAACAAAACAAAACAAAACAAAAAAAACCCATTTCCTATTACTTCCTATTCTCTACCAAACACTTGATCTTCTCCATGCATCCTATTTTCACTGTCATTTGTAAGTAAGGTGTCTGAGGTTCTGGAAGATGGAGCTGCTTTATGCCTTGAGTACCCCAACGGTCAGAGGAGCGATAGAGCTTTCTACCCAAACCGCACAGTCAGCAACAACGAAAGCAGGAGATCAAACCACAACCACCAAACTTAAAAATGAGCCTGCCTCGGAAGAAGGCCACAGAGTGGGCGGAAACCTGGGGACACAGGTGAAGGGAGATTGACACTGGTCATGTGACTGGTGCTGGAATGTAGTATAGGACAAAATATGCTTAAATGACTTAGCAAATTGTGGTGTTTTAATAAAAAAAAATATTTTTAATGCAGCAAAGGGCCTAGAAGACAAGCGCCCATGTGCCATGTGCTTCCTAGATGGTATCTAATGCAAGGTGGAAGACTGATAAAGAATTTAAGAAATGTATTATACAATGCAAAAGTCTATTCTTGCTTGCTGTCTCTTTGCATTTTTCTTAGCTGATGACACTGGCTCAGAATACTATATATATGTTAGGAATACAGTTTCACAATCAAATTATTTCTGACGTTTATCTATGATGCCATGAATCCTAAATCAAACTGTTTATATAAGTGAACAATTCTTATTCAAAACCCGGCGTCAAATGAGCTTCAAAAGAATCAGAAATATAGATTTGTATTGCATATTAATGCTATATAACATACGATATATACTATTATTGTATAGTACTGTCAATACAAAAGAGTTCTAGGTCAATATCCTATAATATAGTTGATACGCCATGACAAGGATGAATATCCACAATAAGTAATAGCTTCATGTCAGGTGTGTGCAAGTTTCCACTAAATAAATTATTAATGATTTGATAATACATTTTTAATTACAAGCTTAATTACCAAAAAAGGTCAAAATGCAAATAATAAATTATACATCTATATTACAATGCTTTGGTTAACGAGTCTAAAAACTTTAAAGTCAGTGTTACTCCATAAAGTACATGGCTAACAACCCTTGTTTAATTAAAAAATGTATTAACACAATTGATAGATGAATAGATGAAAATTCGGTGTTTTTTTAAATTTTTGTATAATTATAAATAGAGTATTTTGATAGAACACAAATTATATCTCTTACTATCAAATGCTAAACAGACAAGCAAATCTCTGACCATGTCTGAGAACACTTTTTAAGACCTTTTTGAGGGGGCCAGAGCAATAGTACAGCAGGGAGGGTGTTTGCCTTACACAGGGCCATCCCGGGTTCAATCCCAGGCATCCATCCCATATGGTCCCCCAAGCACTGCAAGGAGTAATTCCTGAGTGTAGAGCCAAGAGTAACCCCTGAGCTTTGCTGGGTATATGAACCCTCCTCCCAAAAAAGATCTTTTTAAAGACTTCCACTGATCACCTTTGAGAATGTCTTTAACTCTATAATGTGAGGGACAAGTAAAGCATTATTTTGACTCTGAAACTTGCCAAAATATGTATTTCATGTATACATAAATTTTAGCAGTCTTCATTGCCATTAAAATTAAAGTTAAAATTTCCTAGAAACCCTGATTAGAGTTGGTTGAGGTTTACTAAAGGAAGAAAATTCTTTCCTTGACAAGTATTCTTAAAACCTATTTCTCAACAGCTTCTAAATATTTTCTGGGGACCATATATAATTAGTACAGTGGAGCCTATAATCATCTTTGGACAGCAATAACTAATTTGCATTTTTACTTATTTTAATGATTGTGGTAGTACAATATTTTTATTTTATACTTACGGCAGAGCCTTCCAAGCTACCTGTGGTGTATTCAATATGCCCAAAACAATAACGATAGGTCTCATTCCCCTGACCCTGAAAGAGCCTCCAATTGTTGGGAAAGATGAGTAAGGAGAGGCTGCTAAAATCTCAGGGCTGAGTGTAATAAAAATGTTACTGGTGCCCGCTCAAGTAAATTGACGAACAACAGGATGACAGTGATACATTGATACCTACGGTGTTGCTACACTATGTCAAGAGCCCACCAGAGGTATTCCAACGCTCCTTCCTATCTACTCCTCCCCCCTCAGATGACTGTACTATTAACCCTATCTCAGGGTTTGAAGCCTTGGGTTTGTATCATTCTTTGCTTTGTTTTATATATTCTGCATATAAGCAAGATCATGGAGTTTATCTTTTTTTTCTTAATGTTTATTTCTTGCTCATTTCTGTTAGCATGATTTTTCTCCAATTTTATCCAAGCTATAGCAAATAGCAAGATTTTATCTTTCTCATCGCTGAGTAATATTCTATTTGTGCATAAATTCACTGCAATTTCTTCATCAACAATATCATTTGAAATACTAATTTCCCCCTTCTTTTCATCAGTCAAATTTCAGGAAATTTACCCAGAAACTGAAGTAAGTCAAACAGAAATTGCTAATCAATTTATCAATTTGAATGCACTTATTTTTATTTTTATTTTTTTAGCTTTTTGGGTCACACCCGGTGATGCACAGGGGTTACTCCTGGCTCATGCACTCAGGAACTACTCCTGGCGGTGCTGGGGAGACCATATGGGATGCCGGGAATCGAACCCAGGTCCGCCGCGTGTGCAAGGCAGACGCCGTACCCGCTGTGCTATCGCTCCAGCCCCTTGAATGCACTTATTGACTTAATTTTGAAATGACATCACATAAATATTTTAGAAAAAAAATGATTAAATAAATCATTTGCACAGCAACCATCATTAATAATGTCTTTTATAACAGACTTTATTTGGAGGATGGGAACTAACACAGGCAGTGCTCAAGACTTACTCCTGGCTCTGTGCTCAGAGATCACTCCTGATAGTGTTTGAAGGACAATAAGCAGTGTTAGGGATTAAGGCAACAGCCTTACCTGTTGTAATATGTCTCTGGCCTGATAATTTAGGATAATTAAGAAAACATTAAACATTAGATATAAAAAATGAATATACCTGATTTTCAGAAAGAAAGTTTTCCATGGGTTTTCTCTCAATGTCTAATAATTATTTTGCACATTGTCTCTAGACCACTTAAGAATGTTGGTATGAACAAACACTCAAATACCGACATTTCTTCTTTGAGGTCCATATTATCTAGCAGAAACATTTAGCCCCCAAAGAAAGGAAACTCTTTTTTTTTATTATACAATAAGCGTCTCAAAGTCAAAGTAGACTTTTTTCCTGTTCCACAGAAAATCTGATTAAAGAACTTATGTCACAGTCATAAATGCTTGTATAACAAAAGGGATGAGGCGATAGTATCATCAGAAGCTGGTGATACTTCTGAACCCTTTTGTACAAGAGGATGTGGAAAAGAGAAAAGGAATGGGGAAATTATTATGAAGTGTTACTTCTTGTCCTGCTCTTCTCTCTCCCTTACTTAATTGCCAAATAACTAAATTGTTATTTAATAGTAACAATTTAGTCCAGAAGAGGACAGAAGCAATTCCACAATGAGCTGCTCCATCCTTGTGTTGGACATTTAATACTCAGAATTTTTGATGATCTAAACTCTGGTACTTAAGTTAGAAAACTCAGCCCATCTGGAAATGAAATATCATCAGGCACTTCATGGTCACTAAATTGTCAACGCAATAGGCATCTTCAGTATCGACAAACTGAATTCACAGCCGTACCAAAGCACAAAAGGGGAAGTCATGGTGAAAACTTGAATTTTGTTAACTCAGAGCATTGGTGGTAAATCAAATAGAAATCACAAGTATTTCACAAACTATCTTTAATCTGGCTTAAGAATATAAAGTAGATTCAGTCTGCAGACATAATGCATGTTTACTTAAGTCATTGCAGCAGCAAGTACATTTGGTCAAGTCACCCAAGACCCTGAATTGCGGTCGTGACATCTTCATCCCGGGCTGTCAAAAATGCCATATATCTCTCTCAGAAACCTCAGTAACCTTCCCACCAAGTGCCCCTCATGTATTTCCTCCTTATCCCAAAGTCCCAAGGGATTCCAAACAAAAAGCTAAAAGGAATTGTTTGGTTAAGAAAAGAGTATTTTTTTTTTGCTTTGTGGGTCACACCCAGCCGATGTTCAGGGGTTACTCCTGGCTCTGCATTCAGAAATTACTCCTGGCAGTGCTCAGGGGACCATATGGGATGCTGGGATTCTAACCTGGGTCGGCCGCGTGCAAGGCAAACGCCCTCCCTGCTGTGCTATTGCCCCAGCCCTGTAGAAAAGAGTCTTGAAGTTATCACCTGAAGTATAGACTAGCGAAGGAAAATTTCAGAAGTGGTAGACATAAAAGAGTGTTGCTACAACATAGAGCATAAGGGCAGTATTTAAAATCAATGACTAAAGACCCATGGGACTGATGAAATAACTGAAGTTGCAGAGGAAGGAAACTTTAGAACAACGAGGGAGGAACTGCAATAACGCAGGGAAAGGAACTGTCAACTTGAATTTTCCTCATTTGAAAAAGGAATGTTTAGCAACTCAAATTTTAGTGAAAAGTAATCAATTAGCCATTTTACTATGTAAAAGTGACTAGTCTGAATTCTATCCCCCCAGGCATTTCTAACTATGTGCTGGACCAGATAGATTGTATAGATGATATAGATTTCTACATCGAAATGTGTGCTCATATTTATATATCTAAGTAGAGGAATCTATAGCTTCCAAGTTTTCCAATGGTTATACTATGAATTTTGTTTTCCCTGCAATTTTGCTCTCATTTCTTATTGCTGTGCTTCTTGTTCCAGGGGAGCAAACTCAGATGTGAGGATGGTTTGGTGGGGGGCAGGAGGGGAGGGAGTCGCTCTTAGGAACAGAAAGAACATCTCTCATTTAAGGAAACGATGAGATTATTTTTTCTAATAGACTAATCCTTCTTCATTTGTGGTCACTAGATACAGTTTTGTGGAAAATTTTCTAAATCGTCGTGGATAAATATGGGAAAGTTGGAATGAGAATTTCTGTGTTGATGTTCAAAAATAGAAAAACAAGTTAGTATTGCATATATCTCTGTAGATGCTCATGATCTGACGGACAAAATGTCTAGAACAATTGGACAACAAAGTGACATAAATCCTGACAGTATAAAAATATATCTATTACCTACAGTATGTCTAGAATCAATCTTTGTGAAGGATGATTATGGCTTGACCTGAGATCTGTCAAATATATTTTCTTCCAAGAAGTCCATGGAGCTTCCAAGGCTGGTCCCCGCTGGGGATACGCTACAGGCTCCAAAATGAACAGAATGTTACAAACTAACAATGTTTGTGAGAGTCTTTTCTTGGCAAATTTGATAACAATTAGTGTCTATTAAGTTTTTATTAGCTACATAGGAAATGAAACAGAGGATATGATATTTAAATGCATAAATGCATATATTTGACATTTAGTAAGAATAATTATGAATATAAATATTGGTAGAATAAAATGACTAGGGGTGAGAAGAGGGTTGGAAGTTAACCTGTTACTACTACTTATTTGCCGACCTGAACCAACACAGTCTGAAATCTGGAATAGATATATGTGCGAGTATGTGTGTGTGTGTGTGTGTGTGTGTGTGTGTGTGTGTGTGTGTGTGTGCGTGTGTATTCTAAGACTTCTAATGTAAACCTTTTTACTAGTCAAAAATTTCTATTCCAAATACATTCTCCATCTTTCTGCCTAATTCCAGGTGCCATAACAAGCTTTTGAAATACTGCACTAGTTTATGACTTTGTTAATTCTTGCCCATGGATGCTCCACCTTCCTTGATTAGCCACAGAGAAATAAGAGCTAATTGGTCTTTGAGAGTGAATCTGGTATTGTGACCCAGGAGCACATGTACCACATTGCCAGATGATCAATGCAAGGTCTACAGATGCTCTTCGGCCAGCATCTCAAGATTTGAATCTGGTTCCCTGCTCTCGCTCTCAACACTCAAGAGTCTCCATTTCGGCCTTTCACCAGACTTCTTGTACCGCAAATAGAATTTTTTTTTCACAAGTGTCTCCTCTCCTTCCAAAGAACTTCCTGCCCTCTCATTTCCTCATTCATTCATTGAAGGTTTCATGGACCCTTCCCCCAAAAAGGCTTTCTGGGGTTCTTCCCCACTGAGCCACAGCTTGGGGACAATCTGCCTCTTAGCACATCTTCACAGGTGCATTTTATTCATTTGGAGGATTGTTTGATTAATATGCATATTTCTCATGAGACTCAAAATACCACAAATGAAAGAAAGATCCTTCTTTCTAAGAACTCTATGTTTAGGGCCAGGAGAGTGCTTGGTGCACACCAGGCATGCAAGGATGACTGTCTGAGGACTGAGCGAAGCACTCAATGTATGGCATGCAATGCTCAGAAGATGCAGACTCACTGCTCACTCAGCCTCACTGATTGATACCTCACTCTTCTCCTCCTAAATATCCCAAGGAATCTACTCAAAACCTATTACCAATTCTTCAAAGGTGATCTTTTCTTGGGACTTTCAACAAACTCAAAGTCTGATGAATGAACTGGAGAGAATTTAAGCCCACGTTCTTCAAACAAACAAATAAAGAGCATGTTTAAACAAAACACCATATTTATTTAAGTCATGATTTATAGTTATTAATATCTGTAAGATATCAAATTACTGAAACCATAATGACAGGAAGAAAAAGATAATTACTTCTCCAAATATGAAAGCAAAACAGCAATGCTACTTAAGTTCCACTATAAAGAGATCTTATTTTAGTATTTCCTGATTCAAGAACAGTGGTAGTATGAAAAACTAATATCTTGCCCAAAGCAGTTATATGTGCACCTAGTAAAGTAATCTAGGTTTGGATTTCATTTAATAAAAAGATTATGGTTTAAGATGTTAATCTATCATTTGTGGGCTTAATAATTACAAATTAAGTGGCCAGGGAGCTGGTACAGAGAGTAGGACCCTGCCTTGCATGCAGCCGGCCTGGGTTCAATCCCTGAGACTCCACATGCTACCCAAGTCCTCCGGAAGTGATTCCTGCATGCAGAGCAAGTAGTAACCCCTGAGCATACTAGGTGTGGTCCCCAAACCCAAACATTAAATAAATAATTGCTATTTTATTTTTCAATGTTAATATAATTTTGCTTCTAAATCATATATTTACATGATATTACTATCCAAGCAACAAAACAAGCTGTACTTTAAAAGTATAAGTTCTATTCCTGTCTGTCTCCTCTTAGAGAAAAATCACAAAGCAAGATTTTCTTAGATTTTAGATAAAGGAGAAACCTAGATCAACAGCCTTCCTCTTGGTTAAATGGTGGCACACAACTCAATTTTGTTTTATCTTATTTTTTACTTAACAAATCATCTCAGAGCACACAGCAGCTAGACAGATGATAGATACTGGATGTGGATGGGTGGACAGACGGATGGATTAGATATTTTAATAGCTATGTGGTGGTATCCCAGTGTGATTTTAATCTCCTCTTCTTAAAAGACAATAAGGTTGATCATTTCTTCATGGGCTTAGTTACCATCTGTCTTACTTGATGAATTATCTGCTCATAGT
The DNA here is from genome assembly GCF_027595985.1 of Sorex araneus. Classification (NCBI taxonomy): domain Eukaryota; kingdom Metazoa; phylum Chordata; class Mammalia; order Eulipotyphla; family Soricidae; genus Sorex; species Sorex araneus. Next base: position 63,046,064 of record NC_073311.1, read on the forward strand.
ATTTTGCCTATCTTTTTAATTTGATTTTTTATAATCATGTTGCTCAGTATTTTGACATAAAAAGCTGTTTGTAATTAATATACACAACTTAGCACATTTGGTGATAAGCAGACATTGGTGGCACCTTCTTTATAATCTATGCCATGACCTCCCAAGTTTCCTTCCTTCCACTTATTCCAACTATTACTATTTTTGTAATAAGGACACAACAAAATATCTATCCTCAGCAAACTTTGAAGTTCAAAGTACACTGATATTCATTATAGATGCTGTTAACTATAGACTTTCAGGAAGTTACTTGTGGTGTGTAGACAGAAGACACGTGTTCAGTTGTAGATAAAACCTCTAAAAGGAACAATACCAATGGGAAAATTTTGTGTATGAAAGTCCTTTCGTGTGTCTCATCTTAGAATATGTGTCAGCTCAAACCCGTGACATATAATCTCTAGCATACAGAAAATTTTTTTCGTTCAATTTTTTTGACAGCAGACTGGGTAAACTGATTAAGCGGAAGGGAGAGCAAATCCAAGACACCAAGAGATATCTCGTATCATATAAGAGAAGTCATTTCTGTTAGGCTAAAAGCACTGATCTTCAATTCCATGAAATGTAGTACCTGTATTAGTTTATGATTTCAGTATTATGTGTTAAAAAGTGGGTTTGGGAGCTAGTACTGATGTTAGGGTGTTTGGCCAGATCGCCTGCACATATATGACCCCCTGAACCCCACAAGCAATGATTCTTGAGCACAGAGACAGAAATAAATGCTGAGTACTAGTGGGTGAGGCTCAAATTTTAATAAAAGATGAGAAAATGGTCAATATTACTAGGAAATAAAAATCACAATGAGATACTTCTTTCCAATCAGCAGGATGGCTGCAATTGTTTTAAAAAAAGAAACTGGCTAGCATAAAAATCAAGAGAAATTGGGAAACTCAGACATTGCTGAATGGAATGCAAAGTTGTTGGGGAGCTGCAGAAAACAGTTTCACAGTTTCTGAAAAAATGATAAATATGGTATTACTCAGCAATACGACTCTTGGGTATCCATTCAAATGAACGGAAAATAGCTACTCAAATATTTGTACATGAACATTCCTAGCAGCACTACTCAGATTAGCCAAAAATGGAAACAACCCAAACCTGTATCAGCAGCTGAGCACATAAACAAAATGTGGTAGACAAATAATGACATATTAGCCATAAAAAAAACCAAGGCACTAATACATACTACAGAATAGGTGGGTCTCCAAAGCAACATTATATGCAAGAAACCAGACCAAAAAATGTTCCATGTTGGCCAGTTCTGTATCTGTGAAGCATCTAAATAGGCAAATTCATAGGACAGAAAGAGTAACTCTGGCTGCCTGAGATTAGTGGAAGGAAGAACTAAGTAATAGTTAAATAAATAGAGAGTTTTTTGGGGGGAGGAAGCAAAAAGTTTTATATAAAATATTTACATGATACATACACCTCTAGGAAGTGATGATTATACCACATTGTGAATGATGATCCTTCTGAATTGTTTCCCTGAAGGTAGGCAATTGTTATGTGAATCCCAATTTTTAAATCCTGAAGATCTTTTCTAAATGGCCAAGTGAGCAGCTCAGCAAATCTCCATGCAAATAACAATGAAACTGAACACAACGGCCAGAAATAATCCATTTTCGGAACTGCAAAAATGTAGGAAATATTTATTTTAAAAACGACTCCTAAACCTCAGAGAAGTACCAGGAGGCTGGTGGGCCTTTGATCCCTGAACCGCTTCTCGTCTCTTCTCTGTCTGCCTTGGTGTCATTTTCCTACCACTGCAGGCCAGTGCCGGAGAGCACCAGCTTTTCTGCAGGACAATGAAGAATTGATTTGGAAGGACTGAGCTTGAAAAGGTTCATGTCCTGGGGTTCTGTCAAAAGCAACAGCAACCTCAATGGCAAACAATCAGGAATACCCACATCACTGCCCACTGGACGTTACGATACTGGTTGCGAAAGGCTCAAACCCGGAGAGTCGGTACATGTAAAGGGAAGTCCAGAGATCCAGAGAGTGAGAGCTGGTCTTGGTAAAGCCCTGTCCTCCTGGTCTGCAAGGCTGTGAGCAAGGCTGTCTAATGCCCAGCCACTTGGATCCCTGCAGCTCATACTGTCCCCCAAGGCCTGTCAGGAGTGAACCCTGAGACAGAATCAAAAGTGAGCTCCGGGCATCACTGGTTGTGGCCACCCCCCCCACACACCAAAACACCAACAGAAAGATTGATCTGGTAGGAGAGAGCCCCACCCCTCCGCTCACACTTACCTAGAGGGAAGTCCTTGCACGCAGAGAAAGGAAAAGCTGGGGTAAGTCATTCTGAAGAGGTAAGGTCTGCCTAAACATTGTTTCCACCCCACCCACCCCCACCCACCCCCACCACACACACACACACACACACACACACACACACACACACACACACAGATTCAGCAGCCAAGGATGGAGCCCATGTTGGCTTCTATTTAAGTACAAGCCCCAACCAACAATCGGCCAGTAAACTGAGATGAGGAAATCCTAGGAGGTCAGACTTTCCAAAAATAAATAAATAAATGAGTGAAAAACACAAAGATTAGAGAGATATTGATGTTACTGACAGAGGCAAGATCCATTCAATTAGTACAGACAATCCCTAAACAAAAGCAGTGACAGCAACAGTTCCTAGAAGTGGGGTGGGAGAAGGGGTTGATAAAAATCCAGTTATCATATCCAATTTTCAAAAGAACAACACACACACACACACCCACACACCAGCAGAAAACAATAACCCGATGTAATAAGGAAAACAATAAAAAGAAACCAATATAAGTGGCTGGCCCCCCAAATTTCAGAATCCATCTGAATTTGCAGACCGGAACAACAAAATGATTATTATGATGTCCAAAAAATTTAAGGGTCTCTATTGTCCTTAAAAAGAGGTCCAATTCAATTATCTCACATTTCGTGCACTACGCCTATAATGTAGGCATGTTAAAATATTGGAAACAAATCAAAGCCATATCAGAACTGCTACCCAAATAGAGCCAAAGACCAACATTTCCAGATAAATTAGAATCATGAAGAACGAAAAGAAGAGATATTTCATGTTGCCAAATGTAGCAACAAACCAGCAAAATAATCATAGACTCTAAGTCTCTTTGTAGCTTTAGAAAATTTATAGTCATGGAAACGATGTTTTTGAAGAGAAAAAATGTATAACAACACTGATGCGTCAAATAGAGAATATCAATAGAAAGATACAATGATTTAAAATTCAGATTCAGAATTGGAAAACTCAGTAAGCAAAAAACATTTTTTGAAGAACTCAGTGGAATATACACATATATATATTATGTGTATATGTTTTATGTGCATTGTATATATAAAAAGATATGGCCTATATAAAGTTACTGCTAACATAAAGGTCTATCAAGAATACATGCTTATCACATCGATGGAAATTAAAAGCAAGGGGCGAAAGCCGGAACCCAGCAGGTAGGGGTATTTGCCTTGCATGTGGCTGACCCAGGTTTAACCGCCAGCATCCCATACAGATCCCCAAGCATCATCAGGAGTGACTGCTGAGCTCAGAGCTGGGAGTAACCCCTGAGCATTGTTGTGCAAGACCCCCCCTAAAAACAACTACATAAAAGCAAAGTTGCAGATATAAGTAAAACCATATAATAACTGTATTAAATATAAATGCACTAGATATAACCATCAAGAGTTGGAGATGGGAAGGCAGGCAGGTCACAAGTCATGCCCAGAGCTTTACTTACTACTCCTACCAGCAAGATTTTGGTCACTCATTCCAGTCCCCAGTGTCCCCCACAGACCAAGTGTGATGCTAGGAGGTGTCTGCTGTCTGTGACCCTGATGCCACAGCCATTCCTGGCACACGCTGCCACACCAGCCAAGTGTCTGGGAGCATCATGCGGGGTGAGAACTCTTGGGAGCACGATAATTCACAGACAGATACACACAAGGATGAAGAAGAACAAAGTGGGGAAGGGATAAGGCTGCAGGCCGGAAGTGAGATCCTGGAGGGGAGCAACACAGCCCACCTAAGGATGAAGGAGCATGAACTAAAGGAGCATGAACCGCTGCGAGCACAGGTACAGGCGCCATCAGGAAAAGAGTGAACTTCAGAGCTGAGCGTGAGAACCACTCAGCCTGACATGCCCCCCCCCCGCCCCCGCAAGCTAAGAATGTGATCTCTACAGTCAAGGATGGACTGGAGCGATAGCACAATGGGTAGGGCCTTTGCCTTGCCCGCGGTGGACCTGGGTTTGATTCTTCCATTCCTCTCAGAGAGCCCGGCAAGCCACCAAGAGCATCCTACCCGCATGGCAGAGCCTGGCAAGCTACCGGTGGCGTATTCGATATGCCAAAAGCAGTAACAAGAAGTCTCACAATGGAAACGTTACTGGTGCCCAGGCGAGCAAATCGATGGACAATAGGATGACAGTCAAGGATATGGGCAATGTGAGGTCACTGCAGTAACATCAAGTACAATGAACAGATGGGGTGGGAATACAATAAAGTAACTATTTCATTACATGCTATCAATAGAAGACAGTTAATTGGGGTGGGGAGACTCCTGAGCAATGCTGGAGCTCAATATGGTACAAACTTGAGCCATCTTGCTATACCCTCAGAGATGTCTTTCTGGTCCCAAGAGACAGTTTAAGTCAAAGACACAAATCGATGGGAAGAAAACTGATGGAACACTTAGAGCATGAAGATGGAAATCATAACAGAGCTAGAGGGAAATGATCAAGAATTTGAAAAATAAGACCAAATAATTGGCCTGGCACCTATTTTTGTAACTTCTCTCAGCAGAATATTTACTCATTTCAAGTGCTCTGGAATCATTATCTTTAGTATACAAAGTCCTCATTTTAAAGTCCTCATCATTGGAAATCACACAAAGTATGTTCTCTGACCAAATTTGACTTACCTTGGAATTCAACAACAAATCAAGCAATTATCAAATATTTCAAAGTGAAAAACACATGGCTACATAGCTCACATCCAAGAAGAAATAACAGAATTTAAAAAGAAAATAGAAAGGAACTAAATAATGGCAAAAAATAAAATTTGTGGAATACATATAAAATAGTACTTAAGGAGTCTTTATGGATTGTGTTTCTATCTTTGGAAAGCAAAAAAATAGGAAAAGAAAGTAAGCAAAAGCCAAGAAATAATGAAGAGTGGAAGTTACAGAAATAGAGCATAGAAACACAAGAGAGAGAAAAATCAATGAAACCTAAGTTGGTTCTTTTAAAGGATCAATAAAATCGACAAACCTGTAGCTAAACCAACTAAGGAAAATAGTGAGAAAACACATATTACCAAAATCTGGAATGAAAGTAGAAATATTACTGCTGACTTTATGGAAATTCAACATGTTATAGAGGCATATAGTGAAAAAAAATTAAGTCACATATCAGACATTTAGACAAAAGTGAAAAAAAAATCTTTAAAAATCACAAGACACCACTTATTTACAAAGGAATAGCTGAGGAGGTGACTCAAAGAGAAGGAGCACTGTTTTCTACAAAGAGGGCTTGAATTTGGGCCCCAGTACCTCAGAGTACCCAGAAATGAACACCCAACAGTCAGGCCCACAGTCAGGTCAGCTGGTCCAGGGCCCCTAAACACCCATCTGTCTAGTTCCATAATAAAAAGTATTTGAACTAGCAATTCAATAGCTCCACACACAGACAAGTTTGGTCCCAGATAGCTTTATCCATGACCTCTATCCCTTTGAGAGGGAACCATACCCATCCTTCCCAAACTCTTCCAAAACTGGAGGAGGGAAGGATCAATAGTAACTTATTTTTTGAATCTGGTAGGTGTCACCCAAGAACCAGAACCTGAACTGGAACATCACAGGGCATGTTTATATCACTGCCCTGTAAACCTCATCATGTCTACAGATATGGAAATGTTAGCAGTATCCGGGTAAGAAGACCAAGCCACAGAGAGAAAATTCCATTCACCGAGTAGGTGGAATTTATCCCAGGAAAGCAAGGTTGGTTTAGTATTTAGAAGTCAGTGACTATAATAGACAATATTAGCGACCCCAAACTGACTATCATATCAATACAAAAGATAATCTAACTCCAGCAACTCTGAATAATAAAAATTCTCAACTAACGGGGAACAGAAGAAAATTTTCTCAAATCTAGAAAGACCATCCACCCCCCAAAGCCAGAACTAACATTAAACATAATAATTAATGATTGAAAGTTTTCTCTGTAAAATTGAGGTCAAATAAATGATTTCTGTTCTCATGACTTCCATTTGACATCATGGTAGAGGTGTGAGCCAGTAAGTTACAAAAAATAAATAATAGTGATTCACATTAGAAAGAAATAAGTAAAACAATTTTAAACTAAAAAGTATTTGATTTATGTATCAAAAACTAAATAAATTTGTGAAAACTGCAAAATAAAGGGCTCCGGCAAGATTACTAAATATAAAATCATAATTCAAATGATCGACTTTTGACCTATATATTAGTGATGAATGAGCTGATTATAAAGATAAGAAAATGTTGTTCACAACATTATCAAAAGGAATAATATATTAAGAAATAAAAATACACAAAGAAAATTTAAGACTTGAATACTCTTAAATGACCAAATATGGTTAGTAAAAATTAGATAATTAACAAATGGAAAGGCCTTCCTCATATATATCAAAATATTAAATATATAAAAATGGAAATCTCCCTAAATGACGCTAAACTGGTCTATAGTTGGTTTATTTTACAATTTGGCACTGTAATTTATATGGCTATACAAAGTACACACAACAGAAAACAACTATGAAAAAAATCCACGAACATACACTATTTCAAAGTACAAAGCTACAGTGTGGCCCTGCCTAAAGTTACATCTTTAGATCATAGAAACAGAATTGAGAATCTAGTAATTTGTAGTCAATTAACTTTGAACAAAGGTGCCAAAGCAATTCAATGATCTTTTCAACAAATGTGCTATTACAATTAGATTTCCATATGTCACCAGATGGATTTAAACCAATATCTCACAACAACAAAAAAATAATGCTCCCAATTCACGAGAGATTTTCTATGTAAAACTACTAAAGGTGTAAAATGCTTGGAATCAAAAAACAAAATAATCTGATTTTAAAGCATAATACATAAAGGAAAAAATTGATAAAGTGAACTTTAGTTAAGATGAAAAGTTTGTTACTCAAAATAGACCCTTACGGATATGACCATATGACCTATAGATTTGGGGAAATATTTGGAAGTTGTGTTTAAGATAAAAAATTATAGGCCAAAAGATGGCAGAGGATAAGCTGGAGCATAAACACTGCTCGCAGAAGGCGTGGGTCTGATCCCTGTGGCAACAGGGCCTGACAAGAGCAACACCAGAGCGCTGAGTAGGATTATCCCCGAATACTGCTGGTGTGAGGGTCAAAAACACAAAAAGATAAGCGCTGATTAAGAATTTACCTGAATATGGAAGGGATTCATGAAGCTCAATAAAACAAATCAAACTGGAGAGATAGCACAGCAGGGAGGGCGTTTGTCTTGCATGCAGCCGACCCGGGGTTCAATTCCCAGCATCCCATACAGTCCCCCAAGCACCGCCAGGAGTAATTCCTGAGCGCATGAGCCAGGAGCAACCCTTGTGCATTGCTGGGTGTGACCCAAAAAGCAAAAAAATAAATAAATAAAAATCAAACCAAAAAATTGACTAGAAATTTGAATAGACTTTCCATCCAAAAGGGTACCTGATGAATAGCTGATACATAGAAAATGATGCCCAAAACTTTAATCATTAGTAAAAGTAAATTCAAACCATCATGAGATGTCAGTTAATATCCACAAGGATAACTATATTAAAGGACAGATCATAACACCACTGTCTGGGAGTGGAAAAATAAATTTTGCCACTAGGCAAATGAAATAATATACTATTTTCCACTTTGGAAAAGAGCTTGGCAATCTTATCACTAAACATAACAGTCATAAATTCTACTCTAAGATATCTTGGCCCAAGAGATAAAAAACATATGCCTATACATAGGCCAGTATAATATTAACATTGTTCATAATTGTCAAAAGATTTCAAGGATCCAGATTTCCAAGAATGGTTAATAAAATAGATTTAAAAAATTTAAAGTTCCATTTAATTTCCATGAAAGGATAAGCAAAATGTTCATTCGGTGGAGTATTATTTAGCAATAAAAAGTAACAAAGAGCTGACGGATGCTAATACAGGGACTAATCTCCAAAACATTACACAAAATGAAAAAAATGAAAGACCACTCATTGTATATTTCCAATTTTACAAGCTCCGGAAACACTAATCCAGAGAGACAGAAAGAACATAATTTGCCTTTGCTGAGGTTGGGGGTAGGGGGGAGTTTTGAAAAGGACAAACGTGTTTTAAATTTGGCTTAGGGTAAAATCTGTACAACTCAATAAATTTACTCAAAATTCACTGAATTAGATACATCAGATGGGTAAATTTTAAACTATAGAAATAACATGACCATAAATCTGCTGAAAACTACCAGAGAGGGTCAACTTAAATGGTCTTGAGTTAGATGATTACAGAGAAACAGACATCTGCATTACAAAAATACAAAACACATTTTTCAATAAAAATATTCACATTTCCCCCTTATTACAAAATGCCAACTTCATACCATCTTTGTTACATCTGACCACACTATAATGCCGGTTGCATATTAAACATATTTCTGCCCCCGGCATTTGCATCTGCAACTCCCTCTGTGCCTCCAAAATTAAGGTCCTATCGTCCACGGCTCGTTCCCTCACTTCATTGAATATTCTGACAGTTGTCACCTCCTTGAAGAGGATTTCACTCTCTCAAACAAGTCTTCGTCTCTTTCCTTCTCCTTCGTCTACATATACTTTCTTCATTGCATTGTATTTTATTAAATCCTTGATTTAAATAAAAGGTGCCTGAAAATAGTGTCTGGCACACATTAAGAGATCAACAAATATTTGTGGAGAGAAAGAGTTGTGTTACAGCTACAGTTATAAACATAACCAACAGAATCTGAAACTGAGTTTTAGGAAACTTTTAGAAAATGGAGAGAAGTTAATCATAAGCGAAAAATACACTCTGTTTTGCTAGCTATAATGACTTATCAGAATAGGGAAAACATAGTATACATTTTTTTGAGAAAAATTCCCAAAGGAGAACAAAACATAGAAAGAAAAAATATATATACACCTAACTGGTGCCTGTGCCATCTATTTGCATCTGGAATGGTTCTGCATTGATATCCATTCTGGATTCATTCCTTTGGCTAGGTTTATCACTGGATGATTTTAATGGGCTCTTGATGCCAGAAGCCTTTGTAGTAATCATCAGTGGGAAAGAATTATTATCCTGACCTAGCCAGTGAATAGAAAAGCTTTTGTCAAAGCCTCCCCTGGTCACTCTTGTGCACATAAAGAGGATGCCCATCTTTCCATCAGGACAGTAGGGGAGAAAAGATATTAAAATAGGAGATTGTCTTGAAAAGGTAAGAGAACTCTTCTCATAAATTATCTTGTTAATGGTTTAATGAATAAGCCCAGGATGTTAGAAGAACAAAAATAATGGGGGGAAATTAGTGGGGAAAATGCTTTTCCTGTTTTCCTTGTTTGCACTGGCAACCCCATTACTGTGAGCTCCTGGTACTTCTCCCTCCCCTCTATTCCTGCTTTTAAAGGCAGAGGCGGTTGCCTTTTGCTTTTTTCTGACTTTGGGGCCACAGCCCAGGGTAGCCTGTGCTCCCTCCGGTGGTGCTGGGAGACCCTGAGGTGCCAGGGATCAAACAGGAGACTCCAGCAGGCAAAGCCTGTGCCTTGGGGCATCTCTCCAATCAAGTGTTGGTGGGTTTGGTAGCAGCAACAACCTAAGCCACCAGCTTCCTCCCCTCCTTCCTCTGGGAGCTGGACGCCTGCAGGGATCACAGGTTCTTCGGGACAGGCCCAGAGGGAGGAGGCAGCCTGCCCTGTCCATTGCTTTTCTGACTGGTCATCAAATCCACTGCTGCCAATGGTCAAATTAGCAAGACTCCCTGCTCTCTCTCTCTCTCTCTCTCTCTCTCTCTCTCTCTCTCTCTCTCTCTCTCTCTCTCTCTCTCTCTCTCTCTCTCTCCTCTCTCTCCCTCCCCCTCTCCTCGCTCTGTCTCAAACCCTCATCTGTGACATTCATTTGCACAATGGTTAACTAAAAACAATAAGAAAGACAAGAAAAAAAATCACCTTTAATTTTTGTTCAATCAACACTGGAGTGCTGGTTTTGTTCTTTTTTTGTTTGGGGGTGGGGGGTGGATGTTCACAGCACTGCTCAGGGCTTATTCCTGATGCTGGACCACTCCTGAACCATAGATAATGTTGAGGATAGAACCAGGTTGGCCACATGCAAAGCACACACCCTACCCACTGCACTATCTGGCCCTTGCATGAGTTTTATTATTTTTTATTTATTTATTTTTAATTTTGAGGTCACACCTGGTGATGCACAGGGGTTACTCCTGGCTTTGCATTCAGGAATTACCCCTGGTGGTGCTCAGGACACCATATGGGATGCTGGGAATCAAACCCAGGTTGGTCTCGTGCAAGGCAAATGCCCTACCCGCTGTGCTATTGCTCCAGCCCCTGTTGCACAATTTTTAACTCTCCAGCAGTAATATCCTAACTGAAGACACAAAGTGAGAATTCAGAGAACTTAAGTCCCAAATATTTTACAGTTTTAAACTGTTTTATAATGCTTCTCTTTCTCTAATTACTAGAAATTCATACCAAGTCTTCCTACTTAAGTCTAAGGAATGGACTAAGAATCAGTGCTATCTCCCCACATATAAACCCCAGGAAGAGTTTTCAGTGTAGCTGCCATCCAGTAAACAGCACTGAAGTATAGAAAGGATTGGTTGCAAACACGAGGAAAATCTCTGAACTAAGAGACTAAGACTGTTCTTTTTCCTAATTCAGGGACAGTTTGACCCAGATCATTAGAGATGTCAGGAGTGAAAAGGAGATGAAAAATCTATGAAGCTACTTTTACCTAAACACTTTTGAAGGATTTTCGGTGCACATTTTTTAGAATATTATGCCAAATAGATAACTACTCTAATATAAAGGACCCATAGTATCAATTATTATCACTGTCAATCAGAGAATGAAAGCATCCCACAATGGCCTTGACAAAACCGACTATTATGATTGTTTCTGCAATGTTAGAAATATGTAAATGAAGACACTTCAAGGAGATTTTGACACAACAGGTTTAACAGATAGGGCCTAATTATGTCAGTCAGAGAAATTCAATTACCAGAAGGGATGGATGGGCATTCTAGATACAGAAGTAGATGTATTTTTCAGATCCAGTTCTAATTTTCTGAAAGTATTTTTAAGGTACTATAAAGTCTCCATTTACTTTAAAGAAATTATTTTAAGATTTATTAGAAAAAAGGATGTTTTAATTTCTATGTGATTCTATATGATTGTATTATTTCCCGCCCTGTAAAGGGTTAATCAGATGCAGTTCACCCTTAACAGAGATATCCATGTTCAATTCTAAAGATGACCGCCCCATAAAACACGTTTTTCTATATTTATATTTTCTATATTTATTTTTAATCTGAGATGCTATGGAATTTGTCTTATGACGGTGCTAATGGATCCATCCAGTGCTGATGGATGAAGTTCAAATAGAAGAGGTGCTGAATGAGGTCCAAGTCATTGGACATTTGTAACATCCCCAAATGCTCACTCTGGCAGAAGCCAGGGGCCACATAGGGAGTCAGGTGGAGATAGTGCAGGGACGGTAAGGAATGCCACATCTTCCTTCATCTCAATCATCCCGGCTGTGACAGCAGACCCCGAGCAGGAACTCAGCTTGAAAACCCCAACCCATCAAGTGACTCCAAGCCTCATGGTGGTCTGACTACAGGAATTGAAAGACCCCAAGTGAAAAGTAGACAGTTAGAACCAATCCAATCAGGATGCTGAGACTATGTAACAAACTGTAGGTTGAAACTCTTAAGCATCAGGGTAGGTTATAATGTTGCCGTAAAACAGCAGAACAAGATTCGGGGTAGACAGAATTCAGTCAAGGTTAGGAATCAGTCTGAATTCACTGTTCTCTGATTATGTGACCACACCTACACCTCGATGGTCTCATTTGTAAAACAAACTAATCAGATCTTGGTCAAATCCCAGAGCTACTAAGTAGATTCACAGTACTTCTAAACTACCTGAACTTCAGAGTATCATTTTATGTTCATATATTAAATTCTGAGATAGTGTGGGTGTATAGTTTTCAGCAAACCTTCAAAGGAATGCTCAAGGCTAAGAAGAGATTTTAAAAGATGAGAGAATCTCTAAAGCCTTCAGCTTGAAACTTTCATTATTTTATGAAAGCTAAAAAGAAAACTGAAGCTCAAAGATCACACATGGTTGTTGATCAAGAAATTTTTTGTGTTTTTCATGTTAGATGTCAGAAATACCAGGTCAAATTATATTGTGTTCCCAACTATCCCTGATACTTTCGAATATTTCTCCCTCACTTTTCTAACTACAAAATGTTTTGAAATTAAGGTACCAGTTTTGAATAAAAGAACAAGTAAGCAAAGTAGAAGCTTTGTTCTGGAATTTGTTTCCTGTTCTAACAAGAGGATGCCTTCTTATCTCCAGCTCGCATGGGCCTTATTATTTGGAACTTTCTGACTTTAATTAAAGCATCCAAATCTTGTATTAGCTGTTTATTTAGTTACCATTATAGAAACAGATCTAACTTCCATGATTTTCCTCACAATAAAATAATTCTCATCTGAACCCCCCCAAACTTATTTGAGTGACGAGTGTATTGGGGCAGCTATTTTCATCAACCCAATAAACTTGCTGAACTCAGTAGGAAGAAAGCTTAGTTCCATTTCTGAGCTTTCTCCCTACTAGAATATAATCACACCTAGCAGAAACCTAGGGCCAGACAGGTAGCACAGTGGTACGATGCTTGCCTTGCACTTGACCAACTTGAGTTCGATCTCCTCCAGTAGTATATATGGTCCTAAGGACAGAGCCAGGAGCAAGCCCTGCTTTGGTCCCCCAAACAAATGAAGAAATAAATTTGTGTTAGTTTTATCTACTGATGTACTCCCGCATTATGTCTATAATGATGACCTACGGTCACTAAGTAAATATCTGCAACATAAATACATGTCTGAGTGTGTATGTTGAGAAAAATATGGAAAGGTCAGTTACCAGCACTGATGCACTGCAAGTCATCCAGGATGATGATTCCTGGATGATACACAAAAGAAATATTACAGGTAGGAGCAGAAATAAGAGACAAGAGCCCCTGAGCCTAAATAGAATACCTGGAAAGAAAAGCCACGGGGTAACGATCAGCAACAGGGACAGAAGAAGGAAGGTCCTGGCCTTGACAGAAGATTGTCATTGCAACCAGACACTGTTCATTTCTGGGAGACACCTTCAGAACAGAGAAGACTGGTTCGAAATATGGGTGGTGTCCAGATGCCGAAGATACTGTGCACTAAATTCCAGATGACGCATATTTGCCAACCACTTTCTTTTTCTTATTTTGAGAAGCAAATAACAGGTAGAGCACAGGGGAAATCATAACAATGATACAGCAACGAAATGAAGTATTCTCTTCAGAAAAGTATTCGTAACTACTCACATTTAACATCTCCAGATTGCTGATTTGAAGAATGTCTACAGAAATCAATGTGAAAGTAGAAACATACAATATTCCTTCTCTCTCTCTTTCTCTCTCTCTCTCACTCTCTCTCTCTCACCCTAAAGACAAACTCTAGTTTGTCCTTTTGCTAAGTATTTTTCTATTTGCTAAGGATTGAAAATATATTTCAGGTTACTAGCATTATAAATCAACCCTCTGAGATGAATTTAACTATTTTTCCTTTTTATTTCTCCAAGTAGAAAATTTCCATGTCTACATATTTTTCTCTTTGTTCTGTTAGCTTTTATGCTGTGCAGTTGGAGGCCATATGGGCAGTGCGGCCCATTTTTGGAGTCATTGCTCTGTGGTAACAATTCCCGTGTTGCTCAGTCTTTGCGCTGTGTCTACAGTCTGATCCATGCCTGAGTTGTTTGGAGATAAAATCACTTCCACACAGAGGTATGGATTAACAGCAACTGTCCCAAAGTCACACTTAAGTAGAAATAAATGGCAATAGGTGAGCAGTTTCTCTTTAGATCAGCCTGGACTCATTATCCTGTCAACTTATTTTTTCTGCTTATAGTAAATAATAACTTTACTTTTTTAAATTGAGGGCTGGAGCCATAGCACAGCGGTAGCACGTCCGTCTTTCACGCAGCCAACCCGAGTTCGATTCCTCCACCCCTCTTGGAGAGCCCGGCAAGCTACCGAGAGTATCTTGCCCGCACGGCAGAGCCTGGTAAGCTCCCCGTGGCGTATTTGATATGCCAAAAACAGTAACAATAAGTCTCACAATGGAGACGTTACTGGTGCCCACTCGAAAAAATTGATGAGCAATGGGATGACAGTGACCTTTTTAATTGAATCATTGTGAGACAGTTACAAAGCTTTCATGCTTGAGTTTCAGTCATACAATGATCGAACACCCATCCCTTCACCAGTGTACATTTTCTATCACCAACGGTTCCCAGTATCCACCCCCATCCCAACCCTCCCCCTGCCTCTATGGTATCCTAGTCAACTTCTTAAACTGCACTGAAGATAGGATTCTTTTTCAAACAATGAGTATCACCATGCAACTCCCCCCCATACTTCTGAGCAAGTCAGTGATGATGGTTTTATTTTTGGTAGTAAGACAAATGTAGCAAAATTAACCAGAAAACAGCACAAACACACTTCACTGGAAACTTGTTCCTGGGACTTACTTCAGTTTTCATTCCTGAGTTCCAAAATCACAGCAACAGGGGAGAACGCTCCTTAATGTCCCAATATTTCATAAGCAAGCATTTATTAATAGTCATACAAAACAATGATAAAAGTTTTCTTAACTTATACATGTCTGCCCACACAAGAAAGACAAATTTCTAGTGTTTAAGTTTACAAGTGGATCATACAGACAAATTGGTATGAATTTTTCCTTTATCAATTGTCTTCCCTACCAATACAGGCAAGAAGAACAAAACATGTCCCCATACATGACAAAATGAAGACAAATTATTGTGCCTGAGAGCAACTCAAGAACATGAATTTCCTCTTCTCATCATCATTCCCTGTAAGAAGAGGGAAGACACACCAATCTGATGAAATGATGGATATAAAAATTTTTCGAACCCACACAATAAAGCAGAGAATTCTGAACGGCAGCTTAACTTTTCGAAATCAGCCTTTGAGTCACTCTGAATCAGCCTTTTAAATCGATGATCACTAAACTGTAGTCCCAACACGCTAGGCTTTGTGCTCGTCATTTAGGACCCTTCAAATAGAGCCAGGCGCTGCTACATCACGCCGGAGAAACCTCCCAGGAAATCAGAATTGCGTTTGGATGAAAAATCAGCAGGTGGCACTCTTTCCTCTGTGTCCCTTTGGAACCACCTTTACAGGTCAAAATATTAGAAGGCCCTTCCCAAGAGGGGAAAAGCAAGGGTCTTGAATGGCAGTAAGAGGCCAGTCTTGAAGAAGAGGCGGTGAGGCCTTAGAGAACTGCAAAACGCTTCCCAACTCGACCGGGGCGATGCCCTCTTGCTCACAGTCTATTAAGCCCAGCCCTAACAGTAAGAAGCAATTTAATCTCCTCCTGGGAATCGTCTATTCCCAGGACAGATTAACACACTTTGTGGATAAAGAAATCCTGTCCATCCCATGTGAACAAAAATGCAGTTTCTACTGAAAAAAACCTACTAAACAGTTTTCACATTTTCATTTCTCTGGTTTCTCAGCATATCATTAATCAAAAGCTTTAGAAAGAGCTTAAGTTCCACATGTGACTTCAGTCAGGCTGAGAAACGGAATTAGAGAGATTGACTCGAACAGACGAGAAAAGACGCTGGTTGCCTCCAGTGAGGACTAACTAGAGCCCAGATCTTTCTTTCCAGAGAAAGTTCTTCTGACCAGGCTGACTTCTTTGTCACAGCGGCTTCTCTGCATGACAATGAGCATACAGTCCTAAAGTGTTTCATTCAGTCTAAAGAAACTGCCATCGTCTTACCTCAAGGACCAAAATAGCGTAATCATTTTAATTTACAAAGCAGTTTACTTTCAGCTAGCAGACCATTTCATTTATATAATCAAAAGTAGATTTTCTAAAGTAGATGAACATCTAATCTAACCAATGCCAAGAGTAATCTTGATTTTTCAAACTTTTGAAAGAGGTTCCAGCTTCTAACAACAATGTGATATTTGGTCGTTGATCTATTACATACTAAACGATTAGTGGGAGAAGACTCTTATGGGAAGTTTACATAGCAAATAAATTCTTTGTTTTCTTTCATTTGAGATGTCTATGGGCAATCTGGAGTTGCCTAAATGGTATTACGGAATCATGAAGAGCAGAGACGCTCTAGAAATATGGACAAGTGATAAAGATAATCAATCTAGGTAGATGTCTTTTTTTTTTTTGCCCATTTGCAACTCAGATGAGATGGGTCGCATCCTTTAAAGAAAAGCCTCAGATGGCCTCTAATATCCTGAAACCCACTGGTAAGCGGCAGTTGTTACCAAATTATTTCTTTTCCTTCTATGAAGAACTATGCTGGAGAGGGGCTGATGAAGAGAGTTTTCAGGTCTAAAGTGTGGAATCGACAGGAAACGTTATGGCACACTAGCTCGGATTTAACTGATGCATTTCATGATTAGAAAGCTCTGACCAACCAACATTTCTCTCAGCAGCCAAACTGTCCGGCCACAGAACTTAACTGCTCCTCCTGCAAGATGACTCCACCATCAGTGAGAGCACCATGCCCAGAGCCTTCGGTTCAAGGTTGTGGGTGATCCCAAGGTTGCTACTTCCTCCTGCAGTCCCCCTGGGATTTGAGCCTTCCAGGCAGATTCAGCTTAAAGGCTCAGCCCTTCTCTGGGGACTCCAGAAGATGGAGCACAGGGTCATCAATAGCTACACAAACAAAGGATTGGCACAATGGACGTCTGATGTGCAGCAAAGGCACCTGGAATTGGCTGATAGTTAAAAGTACAGCATCAACCCAGCATCATGGGTTGATGCTGTACGTTTTGCGATTACTACAAATTTCACTTCCAAAACACACACACATGCAGCACTGCTACCATGATGAGATGGTGGGTTGGAGGAAAGCTACTTGGGAAGAAACGCGAGAGAAAAAAATCCAAGTTCGCTTGCCCAGACAACAGCTGGGCCCAGACGTAGCTTCTGCGAGTCACTAAGTATTTAGTATATATCCCAAAATGAATCCTCAGGTCCACACATTGGGGGCCTTGCTCCTTCATATAGATGGCTGGGTGTTGAGAAGCAAAGTATATTATTTCATGAAGTGCTTTCGGGGAGAAGGGGATTGAGAGGTAAAACTGCTGGCTTTGTGTGGCAAGGTCATGACCTCTGACAACTTTGGAGCTTATGACTTTCATCTTCTCCCTCCCCTGAGACCCCTAACTTGCCAAGGAATCAAGTCTGTAAGCCTGGGCCAGACAGAATTCTGCATTGTTCTGAAGCTAGGTTCTCTCCCTCTCTCTCTAGCTCTCTCTAGCTCCCTCTTGTTCTCTCTCTCTCTCTCTCCTTTCTCTCTCTCTCTCTTCTCTCTCTCTGTTCACTCTCTCTCTCTCTCTCTCTCTCTCTCTCTCTCTCTCTCTCTCTCTCTCTCTCTCTCTCTCTCTCTCTCTCTCTCTCTCTCTCTTTTCCCCCTCTAAACAAAACAGATCTGAACCGAGCCAAGGAAACAAAAATGTATTGTTCCTCACAGATGGAAGCCAGTGTCGCCTAGGTAACCAGATTAATCTCCTTTTTCTCTCCCTTCCTCTCTTGTAGTGCGGTAATCGGTGGGCTCTTTTCACAAAAAAGCCAGCCTCAAAGCTGGGGCTCTAACTAGGTTCCTAATTAGCTGCAATTTACAATGAAGACAACATGATGAGATAATAGAAATTTGCAAAATAATGACATACCTCAGCAAAATATTCCTCCTCCTAAGAACCATTTTTATACAAAAACAATAAAGAGGGCCCTTCTAAAGCAAAGCTGGAAAATGGTGGTGTATTATGTAACACAGAACATTATTGTTCGCCTCTTGTTCCCCCAATCAACAGCTTATTGTTTGGCATCTTAAATAAAAATGACTCAAATACAGGCCACATAATGATCTCCATTGCGCTAATACACTGTATATACTGAGTAGTCAGAAATTCACGGGAACCAATGCCAGTGGGGCTGGTGAAGTAGCAGGGCCCAGGAAGGTAATTTACAAGACAATGCAATAAGCATTATTACTGTTCTTAATCACACATATCTTTCTGATTCTTGTCAGGATGCACTCTGACATCAAAAACAGGGCACCCCAAGGGAGGACAGCTAGTTAATGAAATATGATGGATCACATTTGTTTTCATGTGGTGGTTAGCTCCAATGAAGCAGCCTCCAGACTGTTAGCCAACAGCCTTCTCTTGTGTGACATCAAAGACTACCATTCAATGAGGACAGAAAAAAAAAAATCACAGTAAGACAGCACAGAGGGAGGGGCGCCTCGGAACTGAAAGAACCATTAATAGTAATCTCTACCTTATGTCCCAGAGATCAGGGCAGGAGCTAAGCGGCCGCTGGCTTCGCCGTGACGCTCACCGGCACCTCTGAAGATTTCGGGGGAACAGGAAAGTGCAGTGGGCAGGATCTGACACTTTGCCACCCAGGAGCCATTTGTCACGAGTGACAAGAAGGACGCCTCTCTGGGCCTTTTCTGCATCCAGATTACACTGAAACATGGACTCCAAGTAATGAAATCGAAGGATGTGCCATGTTTTGCATCAACAAGGATCATTCATAAATGGCAACAGATTGTCTAACCAATCAGGGAGGGAAAAAAAAAAAAACAGCCGTACACAAAAAAGTAAGTCCGCATTTGCTTACGGACGAGTAATTGTGCAGAGTACAGCTGCACATACTTGAAAACTAATGGCCCCTGGACTGCCCCATAAATAACGACTGACTAAAAACCAATTGGCCAGGGACGGAAAAAGCATTAACCCCTTGGTCCTTTGGCCCTCGGCAACAACAAGACAACTAGATCCCCTCACAAAGTAATTAAAAGGTAACAAGTAGGACAGATTAGAGAAGGTGCCAAATGGGCTTTAATGACTTTGGAGGAAAAATTGTTGTATTTGGTAACAGCATTTGCAGAAATGCAAAAAAGGAAGACCATCTGGGTGTACCACAGCCCCAGAGAGTTTGGCATCCATGTTTCGGAAACGAGGCAATGATATCTTGACTGGCATGGGACTATCAACCTTTTCCAAAGACTGAAATTTTTTTTTTCTTTGACTCTCAGCCAAGAGAGAAAGAGAGTAAGAGGCTGTGACATAGGGCTGTGACAAAGCAAGGTGGTCGGAAATCTCCAGGTCTCCTCTTGGAGACTTTCAGCGGGTCTGACATTTGCTTTCAAAGGTGGTCCACTCTCCAAACACGGCTGACTTGTGTATTCCAGTTAATCCTCACAAGACATGTCCCCATCATACAACGCACTGAATGACTCCATGCAATGATTTTGACGGAAAAAATGAAGAAGAATGTGTCAAATACTGACAACTGTCCGTGGTGTAAGGACAAATGTGTCCACCTCCAAGGCTTCATTTAACTCCCAGAAGCTTCTTTTTCCATCTCTTTAAATGATCAGTAGCTGCGTGTATCTTCCAAGATTAGGAATTAATAAGATTCAGCACTCAGGCATAGCAACTCCTCCTCACCCTGACACACCCCTCCCCCAGACCTCCGTGAGGAATTTAGCTCATATCTGTCCATTCTGAAGAACATCCACCTGGAATACATGGTCATACCTGGAGAAATTTCCAGAACAACACAGATCCTTGCCAAGACTCCTGCCCACACTTGTGCTCTCACCTCACCGAATCCCCCTTGGAGAAGTTCTTCCACACCCTTCGGGATGAAACTACCCCACTCTTGGGCTGGAGCGATAGCACAGCGGGGAGGGCGTTTGCCTTGCACGCGGCTGACCTGGGTTCGAATCCCAGCATCCCATATAGTCCCTTGAGCACCGCCAGGGATAATTCCTGAGTGCATGAGCCAGGAATGACTCCTGTGCATTGCCAGGTGTGACCCAAAAAGCAAAAAAAAAAAAAAAAAAGAAAGAAAGAAACTACCCCACTCTTTGTGATACCCCCGCCCTCCCTTTCAGGTAATTTCACTTCCGGTAAGTCTGCTTCAGCTGTCCCCCACGCGCCTGCGCACTCACGTCACTTTCCCAAACCATCTTGCTATCTGTGCAGGACCCTGTGCTGAGACTCACCTGCCACCGGCGGCCGGGACCTGCTCCTCTCTCCACTCAGGATCTTGGAGCTCCCCTTTTCTCCCACCCACAGCATACCTTCCAACGCCATCACCCAACCCCAGTGCAGATCACTGTCATTCTCCTCCCTCATCCCCACACCCGCTGCCTTCCTGCAACCACCCCTGGCCCTTTCTCACAGATCCTTCCCAGTCGAAGCTCACTGGTGACACTCACAGCCTGGCATCCCCAAAGTGAACACTGACTTAAAAATACAGATTAAAACATGTTTTACTCCCTGAAGTGTGTTGCCGTTTTTATCATCTGCTTAGAAATGTTACCTGCATTTCTGATTAGCTATCAATAAAAAGCCGAAATATGCAGGGGTGAAAAAAAAAAAGACACATTCAGCACACCTGATCAATCATCAGTGTAATCACAAACCCTGATCCACAAGGGCAATATTGGAATCATGAAAAGTTAGGACTGGAAGGATCCTTTGGTATTTTCTTTTTTTTTTTTCTTTTTGGGTCACACCGGTGATGCACAGGGGTTACTCCTGGCTCATGCACTCAGGAATTACTCCTGGCAGTACTGGGGAGACCATATGGGATGACAGGGATCGAACCCAGGTCAGCTACGTGCAAGGGAAATGCCCTACCCGCTGTGTGCTCTCACTCCGGCCCCAGTATTTTCTTTTTTTTTTTCCCCTTCCCCACTTAGGTGAAATGAAGTCTAGACCTACCTCAGTCGAGGCAAAGGTTCAAAGCTTGGTTCTCTCCAGTCTTAGCAACCTAGACTTTGAGTTCTGGTAACTATTTCCTTTCCAAAGAGAATTCTATTTCTGAGATTATTCCTCTTCACAGAGAATTCCTCCCGGAAGATTAACAAATACAACACGGAGTGCCACTCTAAGAGAAGGCCGCATTGATATGGAATAATACATTTACATGAAAACGTTTTCCAGCCTTTCATTCTGAGGAAAACATAGATATCGCTCCCCAGGGAGGGCCTCCTAATCTTCACAGACAGAGTGAAAACAGACACAAGAGAAACAAACGCGCAAGTCTGGGGTTGGAAATGTAAATAGCTCTAAAGGTGAAAGACTGGAGAGAGAGTCTGGTTCGACTTCCTGTTATCTGCCTGTTAATTCTAAAGCCGGACTCTCACAAAGGACAAGACTGTCCACCCCGGGAGCAGGCCTATTTAATGCTACTTGGCCACTGAGGCCAACGCTGGCCAGCGTGGGAATACAGAGCCTCTTCTTCCAATATTACTGAGCACTTGGAAGGAGGACTGAATTTCCCAGAGTGTTGCACGTAAACCCTCAGAAGTTCAATACAACCACAGTTACCTAGAAGAGCCCTAGATCTCAGGGCTGGTGGCTACTCTGAGTAGCTATTTTCTTCCGGGAAGAGGTAGAGTCGCTAGGTAAATTGATGTTCAATTTGACCTAACATCTTCTAACCCGTTAAATCCAACGTAACATTTGATTCTTCTTCTACAAGACAAACTCAGCTGACAGGTTGGAGGAAATAGTCACTTTGACCAAAGGGGGGAAACGTTATCACTGAAAACTCAACGCAGCCACATCCCATGGCCCAAGACACAGGGTTCTACCCTATGGGGCCTGGCCTGGGAGGGAAGCTGGTCTTTGATTAGGTTCTTCCCTGTCATCACGTGTCTTTGAACAAAGCAGAAGACAGAAGCACGAGACACTGCGTGCGGAAAGATGGATGTTGCATTGCCACTGAACGCCGATGCTTGGAGTCCACAGAGCTTTGACTAAGTCGCATGGAGTGCAAGCGAGAGCTTCCAGCGACCCACATCACACAAGTTACTCGGGGTCAAGTTCCTTGACTTGGCTTCCAGCACGGACCTAACTCCCGAGGGCCCACGAATGTGCTGTATGGTGTTCCAGCCAGGCCCGGCAACTTGGACTGGGGAGAGGGGACCCTTCAGCTCTGTCACCGGGAGAGGATGATCCCCAAGGACCCAGCTTTCTCTCTACCCAAACCCCAAGTCAAAGCCAGGATCGCGCCCGACAGCAGCTCTCCCAGCCCAGAAGCAACAGCGTTCGGCCCGTGTGCCTTACTTCAAGGAAGAAAACAATTAAGGGAAACCTTGAAGTAATCTCCTTCTGCCTGTTTAGCCCTTCATCCCTCAATGTGTGGTTAGCAAGTGTGGCAATCAGGGCCGGGGCCTGCTATCATTCGGCCTTAATTAAAAAAGACACAGGCGGCAGAGCTGTGAATTAGAAATGGAGCTCCGCACCACCCCTGATTAATTCGAGGCTCATGTTGGATTAATAACTCCCAAACAAAGAACAAAAGGAAATTGTTATGCGAATTGCAGCCCTCCCAGGCCAGACAAAGGTCAAATCACAGGATTTCAATTTCATCCGGAGTCGCTTAATCAACTCCCTCGGAAGGAAGACCATATGCAGCTCTGAAAGCTGCCCATTGTAGTGGCCTTGTCGCTGGACCTCAGGGACAGCACAGCCATCCTCTCCCGCTAGTCTCAATCGCTTCTCTTCTTTCCCCTCCAAGACGACAAACACTTCATTATGACCAGCGATGAAAGGAGAGCCGTGCCCTGCAGAGAGCACCCCGCCAACTGGAGGGCTGTGGCGGGAGCTGGGCACGGGCTGGCACCTCGCCTCCACAGCGCGTCCCTTGCCCAGCGGGCACCCCGGCCTGAGTGATGTCACTGATGGAGCACGAGGGTGGTGGATGGAGACACAGACGGGGAGATGCTGGGGAAAGGAGACAACTTCTGCCTGGCCAGCAGGGAAGTGGAGGAAGAGTGTCTGAGATTCTGCAGGTATCAGCACATAACCCCCCACCCCTGCCCCAGATCCCAGGGAAGTCCTGTGAGATCTGGATGCAGGAGCAGCCTGTGAGATGGGGAGACTCGTGGTACTGTCCTCCTTCCCTGCCCTCATTCCATGCTGCTGCAGTTCCTGCTTGCTGGGCAGCTCGGCTCCTGGAGGCCTCTCTGTGGACAGGGCAGTGGAGAAGGACAGAGCCTCCCACTCGCAGAAAGGCCGGAAGGGATTTTAAGGTGTGTGGACCTTTCTCAAGTCCCCAGAGCAACAAAGGTCACTTCTTGGAGACCATGACAACAGGGTCCTATAGCATCCAAGCTCAGTGTCCCCCAAACAATGTTTTGGCACACTGAGGTGTTGAACTCCAGTCTATACTCTAGGAATTTTAATAAGAATTCCCAGGTCACCCTTGGGCCCCATGGGAAGCCGTGACAGTATCTTAATGGCAATCGTGACAAACAGGATTCCGGGTCGGTGTCTCATGTGGGATGCGGAGTGACGTACTCAATTCATGAGGTGCTATCTCAGGTCCATCAGAGGCCCCGTGCCTAAGCCTGTCTGAAGGGGACAGCGTTCGCAGAATGGCAATGGCCCCAGGGGATATGATTTCTGCCAGATGACACTGAAATGCATTTGGATATGCTACTTGTTAAATACCACCAAAAGCATGGGTGGTTCTTGGCTTAGCTCACACGCGGGTAGATGGCAGTGTGTGCTCGGGAGTTAAGGGGCTGGCGTGCCCCCTTTCACACTGGGTAACTTCTCAGGGGACAAGAATGACTTCTGCCTTCTGAGCTACCCAGAGGGTCAGGATATTACTTTTAACAAATTAACACCCCCATCAGAATCTAAAAGTTTTATATTTAAATTCAATAGATATCAAAAAAGTTATAAATACATCCGTGAGTCATAATTTGCAGGGAGCATTCATGCAAGCCATGTTCCTTGGGCGACATGCAGCTTTCAAATAATGAGCACATTCAGGAAGTATATTCAGATGTTTCTTACACATGATGGAACAGCTGCATTGAGAGTTTTTTGAGGATGATTCTTCCAGTTTCTCTTAAAATGAGTGCATTTCTTTTCTGGAAAGCACTATTACTAGATCTGCATACTTAAGACAAACTCAGAACTTAGATGAAAGTCAAACTTTTTCATATTGGTCTAAAGCCCAGAAAAACTGCCCAAATACCATATATGAAATGAGGAATGATCTTGTAGACATGTGAATTCTATCTAACATGGAGAAGAAAATGATTTCAGCACAGGACTTGACTGTTTTAGATAGATGGTTTGTAAACATCCCTCAAATTATGCTTAATAAAATAATCAACCAAATTAATTGCTGAAATGAATTATTTCCTTTTTATAAAACTGAGTTTTGATGCTGGCATCGAGCCTAAATTTGGGATTATTTAAAACTGTTATCCTTAGTTGACTTGGAAAAAAATCATAAAAATAATTCCCCAAGAGTCTAGTAATTAAATATCCCAGGTATTCAACATTATATGCAAGTATTTCTTTTGTTTTTAATTATTCACTTTTACCTGAGCCTTACAAGAGTCATGCGGAGCAGGTCATCATAATTTATTCAACATTTATTGACTACTTCCTCTTGCCAGTCATCGTGAGTACAGTAGTGAATCATCACTGTCATCATCACTGTCATCCCGTTGCTCATCGATTTGCTCGAGTGGACACCAGTAACGTCTCCATTGTGAGACTTGTTGTTACTGTTTTTTCTTTGGCATACCGAATACGCCACGGGTAGCTTGCCAGGCTCTGCTGTGATGGCGAGATACTCTGGGTAGCTTGCCGGGCTGAGAGGAGCAGAGCAATCGAACCTGGGACGGCTGCATGCAAGGCAAACGCCCTACCCGCTGTGCTATCGCTCCAGCCCATAGGAGTGAATAAATGGACATAATCCTTGCCCTAAATGTGCTTTCCTTTTGCTTTTTTTTAAAAAAAAAACAAACAGGTGAAGAAATTGTGGCTTAGAGCAATAAGTAAATGGTTCTGAGTAATATCCAAAGTAAGTAGTAGATCCATGATTCTGAAACCCAGAGTGTTAAATCATTCATCTATGCTTTTCTTAAAATATCATAACCTTGGTAAACATGTGCCATTCTCTCCAATAAGAAGCCAATTTAGACTTGACAGGTATTTGGAGAAGACTGTTTAACTTTAATAAGTTTGAAGCACAATAAGTTCAATACTTTAGAGTACTGTAGACATGGTTAGAAGGAGTTAATGGTGCTTCCCAACAGGGTAAATTCTATTTTATACCGTGAAGGTCTAATTTAACTACAAAACAATTACTGTTGATATCATACAAAGTATATCTCATTCACTCAATCAAAATATTGAGTGAATTTTATATTAAGACAATCATATAGTCCATAAATTCCATCAGCGGTACCATATTAACTAAAACCAAACCAAATTTTATAGTAATAAACACCGATTCAGATTTAACCACCTAAATAACTGCTATGAGAGCAACAGAGAGTAAATGGATAGCTTGAAATAACCACCAGGATTCAGGAAGTGCATGAATTCATGGGAATTTGCTTCGAATAAACATTCTGCTTCCAAACAAGTTGGCTAAATTTTATTATATGTAAGACATTTTTAAATACATGTAATAGTCTCAAGCAATAATTGCAAATAATTAAACTCTTGGATTCTGCCAGGCTAACTGGTGAAAGGGCCCAGGGTAAGTCAGGTTGGAGAGAACGTGTGGAAGTAGGACATAGCCTCAGTCCCTGGACCCTCCCTGCTGTGAAAGTCTGTACATTTATATTGTCACCTGACTGGATTATGGACAGACCATAAAGCCTGGGGACAGGCATTCTGATTGTCACCGAGCAACACAAACTAAGAGTGGTCATCTCTGTCAAATTTCTCTATCTCATAGAAAGTTCCAGAAACAGATGGTCTTCACATATAGGTTACTCCATATGCATGAAGTATGTGATCACTAAAAAGGTAAGTTATAAACAATTGCTTATATACCATATTATTAAACCGTGACAATAAGTAATTTTTCTTTGTAAAACATCTTGTTGAATTGTTCTTCTATAAATTTAAATGCAGTTGATACTTGTAAAGTCTTTGATTAACATAGTCTGAAAAATACCTTGAAAATGTTAGCTATCCTAGAGGAGGGAACACCAGATCTTGGGAGGACCCATTCGGTTTGTGTGCCGAAATTAGACTATAGACCGAGCATGGTGGCCACTCAATACCTCTATCGCAAACTACAACACCCTGCCATAGAGGCAGGGTGGGGTGTTGGAGGATGGCGTGGGGGTGATGGGACAGATACTGGGAACATTGGTGGAGGAATATGGGCACTGGTGGATGGATGGGTAAGTGATCACGGTATGACTGAAATGCAAACATGAAAGTTCATAAGCTTGTAACTGTGCCTCACGGTGATTCACTAATAATTTTTTTTTTGAAAAACATAAAAAAGGAAAATGTTAGCTATCCTGTTTTCAGTGTATAAATATCAAAAGAGAAAAAGAATAAAAAAGAAATGAACTGATGTAGAATAAAGGTCCAAGATAGGTGCTACCTTTTAGGTGGGAAACCCTGAGGTAGATCCCAAACAACAAAATGAAAAATAAGAAATGAACAAACAAAACAGAAATTCCCAAATACACAAGTTCTGAGCAGAGGAAGAGAGGACGTGCCTTTCCATGTAAGGGTGGCACTAGAGTAAGATGTGCCAAGGCAGGAGTTTATAGATTGGAATCCAAAGAGGAAACAGCCAGGAGCATGAAAGCTTGACAAACTCAATGTCCATACTTAACGGAAAGAAATCTACTTTTTAAAACTAAAGAAAGTCTTAAGGTTACATAATCAATATAAGAATTAAAAGGGTAGGAATTGAAAACTCAATCTAGTGCTGACTTAAACAACCTAATTCCTACTTCTAACATAATACATTTGCTAGTATTTTACTCGAAGCAAATATTTCAGATACAGAGAAGAGTGCCTCGGTGTGGCTTTTTATGGAGTAGGTCTTATAAAGATGTTATACTCCTGCCTTTCTTGCTATAGAGAAGAGTAAAAATATCCTCTCATATACCCTATCATTTGATGAAGACGTGGCCAATGATGAGATAGCCAGGACATTTTCAGAGTGATTCACTAAATAAAATATCTCAGTTAAAAACACACCAAGGACCTGCAATTACTTAAAATAAGTTCCATGGAAAAAATAAAGATACACAATTGTGATCATCCACTTTTCTTAAATACATCCCAATGAGGCAACTCTCCAGGAAGTCAAAAATTAAGATTAGGAGGACTAGAATAACAAACAGAGGAATTCTGGGCACTTAATAATTGACTCATGGAAAACATTTACATTTCTATAATAGATTGGATGACACCAGTCAAAAAAAAATACTAGAATCTGAAGAGTTCTTCAGTTCAGTAACATGGATTGACTTTTGGGAATGAACACCTTCTACACAGCTTCTCTCTAAAAAGGAGGAAAAGTGCTATAGGATATTTCAGGTGAATATATTAAAGAAGGAAGCAAAGGAGGACTCATTTGGCCTTGCCACTTGGGCTCTGTTACTCCAACAATGGCCTCTCCAGGGTGACACGTCAGATTCCTCCCAGCGGGTAAGGAGTTTCCTCTAACTCTGCATAAGACCTTCTGAACATGGAGCTGAAGCCATAGCACAGTGAGTAGGGTGTTTGCCTTGCACACAGCCGACCTCAGTTTGATTCCCAGCATCCCATATGGTCCTCTGAGCACTGCCAGGAGTAATTCCTGGGTGCAAAGCCAGGAGTAACCCCCGTGCATCGCTGGGTGTAACTCCCCCCCCAAAAAAAGGATCATCTGAATGCGCAATAGTTCCTTTCTCACAGGAGAGAAATCTGGAACCTAAGAGACGGCTCATGTAGCACGTGCTGTACACGTGGGAGTCCCAGCTGAAGCCCCCAGCACCCAACGGTCTCCCAAGTACTTCCAGGAGCAACCTCTGGCCACTGGGCCAGCAGGCCAGAGCACCACTGGGACTCCCCCTAGGCTCACCCCCTGCACATTTCCTTTGAAAAAGCTACAGTTAAAAACTCACTAGTCTGGAGAGATAGTAGAGCAGGTAAGGCTTCCACACCAGTGACTTGGAACCCCATCACCCCCAAATCCCTGGAAGTGTGATTCCTGAATGCGGAGCCAGGAATAAGTCCTGAGAACCACCAGCTTTAGTCCAAAACCAAAATATTTTTAATGAAAAAAAATGTCATGAACTGTCATCAGCAGGAACAATCCCATTTGAGCTGTGGGAGGATTGCTCTGAACTGTGGCCACAGAAGTAAAGTGGGGGGCCAAGAGTTCTTTACCCTCCTCCCCTGCACCTGTGTGGCTGTGTTAGTGGCAGCTAGTGCACTCAAGAGAATGGGGCACCTACGGAGAAGAACAAAGAGTTATCACAAACCCACCCCAGACTGCGGGACCTTGCAGGGTTGGTGAATCTGAAGCTCAATGTCACAGCAGCCAAGGTGCGTTGATAAACGCTCTGTCCATAGGGAAGGTTGGGAATGTGCATTTTCAAGCCAGCTGGACCCAGAGTTTCCTATCACACTGGCAGAAAGTTTCATCACTTGGATTCTTCCAAGCTAAACATCTCAGAAGTGTTTCTGATTCATCACTCGGGCCCACTTGAATCCACCAAAATGCTGCATGCAGATTGGTAAAACTCACAGACACTGATTCACATCTCTTATCTCTTGCTTCATTTTGTGGAATGACTCCATTGCTAAGCACTGACATTTTCCTCGAACTACCTCCTTGGTTTCTGAGATTTCAACCTACTGAACCAGATACTTCAATTTTGGAAATCGCTCATTATTTACAGTAGACACTCTTTTTTTTTTTTTTGCTTTGTGGATAATTTACTCCCATGATTTCAAACACCATCTATTTACAAAGAACCACTAAATGTGCCCTCTGGACTCCAGGCTACCACATTCTATGACTGTCATAGCTTATAGACACTGAAATTTCAGCATTTTAAGGCTGAAATTTTTTTTTAATTTTTAAATTTTTAAGGCTGAGATGGTACAAGAGGGGCAAAGCGCTTGCCTTGCATGCATCTCACCCCAGTTTGATCTCTGGCGTCACACAGAGATGCCTCCTAGAGTCACGAGAGGTAACTGCTGAGTACAGAGCTAGGAGCAACCCCAAAGCCAGAGTAAACCCCAGCCAGGTTTGGTGTTTGGTCCAGGTTTTAAATGGCTGAACTGATTTAATCCCCTGACCACCCCATATGGTCCAATGAGCCTCATCAGCCACCGATCCCTGAATTCACAGCCAGGAGTAAGTTCTGAATATCATGAGGTATTATATTGGCAATACCTCATAATAACCAATATAATACCCCAAACCAAAATCCTTAAAAATTATATTCAGCATATTAAAAAATCAAATTCATTTAAAACTACTCAATATTTTCTAAATGACACCACCATTCGTGGAAACGCCAAGCTAGGAATAATGCAACCCACCAGCCAGCCAACGACCACGTGATCATTAAGGCGACTTTCCCTCCATCTCTCAACTTTGACACCATTGTCCCATGACCCCACGGAGAAGCACAGTCTCTCCTGATACCCATCAGTGGGGACAGTCTCTGCTCCTCAACATCATTTCCGAAAGCATGGTGTTTGCCATTGGAAGATTATTCAATTCCATAACGGAAGCTATCATCATAAATGTTTCTTCTAATGATCAGAACAAGAACATCATGAAGTGGGTAGTGTGGGAGCAAGGCTGGGACACCCAGGGGGGCACTCCCGAGGGCCTTGGCCCCATCCC
Organism: Sorex araneus; assembly: GCF_027595985.1. Taxonomy (NCBI): domain Eukaryota; kingdom Metazoa; phylum Chordata; class Mammalia; order Eulipotyphla; family Soricidae; genus Sorex; species Sorex araneus. The sequence continues at coordinate 63,076,175 of NC_073311.1, forward strand.
CACTCCCCCACCTTGCAAAGTCACCTTCCAGCTCTCAAGCAAACCAAAATAAGAACTTGGTTCTCCCTGTCACAATCGCTGCCCACTTCTCTTCCCTGGCCCACATCGTGACCCACTCAGACCTTTCCCTGCCTGCCTGCCCCACCCCACACATCCCCCGCCAGAAAGCAACCTAAAGAAGAAGCCAACCACATCACATCACTCGGTCCAGACCCTGGCCAGCCAGGTCCCCTTTTCTCTCTGCTAGCTTATCTTTGGGGCCCCAGAAGGTTCTTGATGTCCCCCTGTTTTCTCTCCAATCTCAACTTTGGAAAAGGCTCTTTTGTGACTTCTGTCATTTGGGGAGAAAAGGCCAAGGAGCTTGTGACACCTTTATCTCCCATCCCCTGGGCTGTCCAGACTTTCACACCGTCCACTGGTCCAGCACGAGAGGCCTCCTAACATCGTCTTCCAGTCTCTCAGTCTGTCCATCTTGCATGGCTACAGGATCCCCAGAGATCAGGACTGTCCAATTCCGCATGAAACTCACAGCCCCGAGCACATTGCCTTTCACCCAGCAGGGCCGACTGAAGACTGCGGAGGGAATGAACTCTGGGGTGAGAGGTAATGCCTTTATAATTTAGATTAACTGCAGCCAGGGATAAGAGTTTTAAATAGTCATAGATCAAATAGCAGAAGCGAAGGTTCATTTGAAGTTAAACTAAAATTTGGACGGGAGCAAAATATATGCTGATTGTCTTGTAATGAGATGTGACATCATCCCCTAACCTCTTGAATTTACATGCTGCTATGCTGGTATGATAAACAGACTCATTTAAAAATCAAATAACAGACTCTAAGAAGTTGTAACAATCCCTGGATTAGTAGAGGATGATAACTAAGGGGTCTGCTATATTAAATCATGACAATAAAAGTAAAATCCCTCCATCTTTTCTTGGATTACATTTAGAGCTCAAATCAGAAAGCACTAAATGAATAATAATGAATGTATGCCTTTGTGAATGATTGAAAATTGAATCACATTTTAACTAGACTGTATTTATAACTCCCTTTGGATGACATAATTACAATTCAAACCATACACTAATTAGAAGCAAACATCGATTTAATATTATTTAGTGGGTTTAAAGATATTTTTTCTGAAAACAGATAAGAGACAAGACTCCTAATCCGGCACAAGAAAATGAAGAATCTAAGCCCACAAATTAGCTGGTGCTTCCTAAAACCAAAGGCAATCTTTCTGGGAAAAAAAAATGAGCGACCATGTTTTATTTTCATAAGAAATAATAATGACTAAATATACTCGTATGTAAGAGAGCCTGCAAGAAAGTTTTAGGTATTCCCCATACAATGATGACATTTCTAATAGCAAATTTATGTTATTTCCTATTTTCTATATTGCTTAGCAACTGTTCAGAATTCCTTTAAAATTGAGGTGTCTCCACATCAGTTTTATGTCACAGTTAAACATACCTTTATGCAATATTTACCATGGGCTAAAACTTTCCAAACTCTTTATTTTTGGTTGTAACTCCACTTGGCCTAGTTTTCCCTGACCAGGAATACTTTAATTGGGTTGAGCTTAATTACATTTGAATTATTTTTTTTAATCCCTTCTGCCCCCTAATTACATTTAAATTTTTTAAAAAAAAAACATGTTGGTTATTGACTTTGAATATTATTTGTGCTTTTTAAAGTTCTCAAAACAGGGCCTTGAGGGGGGAGAGCACTAAAAAGTAAAAAAAGTAAAAATATCTGAAGATGAAGTCGAAGTTCTTATTTTTTATATTAAAAAAAACAACTTGGGGGGGGCAGAGATTTGGGCAGGTGGGGCGGGGAGTCAAGGATTGAACCCAGGGACCGAATGTGCAAGACAAATGTTTTACCTCTAAGCCACATTCCTGGCCTAACAATCAAAGTTTATCACTGTGTTTCATGAGGTAATTTTGAATGGCTCTTCAGGAGAAGAATGGAGAAATTCTAGTCACATCTGCGCGGCATTTCACGAGTCTCATCCCCTTCAAACTGTTTTCTCTGTAAAAATACTTCATTCCCATAACAACCCTGTGAGGTACAAGTTATTTTCCCCCTCATTTTACTGATGCAAAGCAGAAGTCAGGGGGAGGCCCGGCCAGCTCAGACTCGGGGCGAGGGAAGGAGGGGACTCCGTGTGGAGAGAGCCAGGCTGGCTCCGTATGGATTAGACCAGGCCTGTAAAACACAGATCATGGGTAATTTTTGCATAGTTTAGTGACAAAGGTTGTCTAAGATTTTGATGTTCTTCTACCTTCTACTTTTAAATCGCAAATGCTAGTCTTCTAAAAAGAGAGTCGTTCAGCCTTCTGACGATATCGACTCATTAACATAGGCCCCGAGTTTACTCGTCTTGAAGAGTGAGTGGATATGGATTTAAAGGACATCTTGCAAAAGGCCCAGTTAATCCGTATGGCTGGAGATGACACTGGGGAGAGAGGCAAGAGCTGACAGAGCCACACGTGTTCTGAAAAGAACTCTGGTGCTGTCCAGGACCCGGATCTTCTCTGGAAGGTAGTGGAGAAACCAAAGGGGATGCTACTTAGAAGAGACTCAATTCCGCACTTGAGAAGGTTCATAATGAGACATATATATATATATATATATATATATATGTATGTATATATGTATATATATATACCTCTCAGAGAGCCCAGCAAGCTACTGAGAGTATCCCGCCCTCGCTGCAGAACCAGGCAAGCTCCCCGTGGCATATTCAATAGGCCAAAAAAAGTAACAATAACAGGTCTCATTCCCCTGACCCTGAAAGAGCTTCCAATCATTGGGAAAGACGAGTAAGGAGAGGCTGCTAAAATCTCAGGGCTGGGATGAATGGAGATGTTACTGGCACCCACTTGAGTAAATCGATGAACAACAGGATGACAGTGATACAATGATACATAATGAGACAAAAATGGAACTGAAGGTGGCTTGAAGGAAGCGACAGAAAACACTGCTATTGGTAGGCAGCCAGGACGAGCCTGAGATTCAAGTATAAGGCTAAAGGCAGAGAACAGGACAGAGATCAACAGGTTCAACCAGGCAAACAAATCCCTTGGGAACTTTTGGTGAGATTGTCTCTGGGGGACGTGAGAGCTACGGCGGAATTCCCAGCAATGTTAGAGTTATGATACACGTTTCTTTTTGGAAAAGGAACCTTTCAAAAGCAATCAAAGTCCACAAGAGAATGAGAGTAGAAGTCACAGTACAAAAGGAAGAGGGATTATAAATATTATTTTGAATCCAACACTATTCTCACATTGAAACAGCCAGTAAGACCTGAAATTTTAAAACATTCTCTAAAAGAATTTGGCTCCTGAAAATACCAACGTCCATTTTCACGAAGAGCATTACTTGTTAAAATGCAGCTAACATTCTAACTTTGATATAATAAAGTAATAAGGGCTTCAAGATTGAATATATTTTTCTGTTCATTACAAAAGCTGAACTTATTGGTAATATTTTAATGGCAACATCTTTTACGCATGATTAATTTGGTAGCCTATCATTTTCTGTTGCTAACTCTAACACTTATGAATGAATGACATTTTAAAGTACTTCCTTCATTCATTTGTTCATTCATCCAGGCCAGACTGCTCAAATCCTGAGTGAATAAAACTGTACTAATATGGTCTTTGGAAAGTACAATTCCTATCTGAAAGAAACTTAAAAATTAAGTAGGGAAACAAGAATCTTTCTAGCTTTAGTGACCAATTATGTTAATAAAGAACACAGTATTTTCAGTGAAATATCTTCATCCTCTACTCTCCTCTGCCACTGATCAGGAACAAATGCATTGGACCATATATTTCACAAGGCCTAATGCAAGAATTTCATGAGTTGGGTCGTTTTGTTGTAGGGGCTCATTTGTTCGCTTGGTTTTGGTAAACACTGGGAGACTCGAAACTGGAACTTCCAGACTGAAAGGACTTGAGGATGCTATAAATTACACGTAATTACATTTCTGTAAGGCACATTTGTGAGAAAGACAATAAATTTTATAAAAATTTCAGATGGTTCCATGACCCCTAAAAGGCTAGAAACAGGCTTTTTTCAAAAATTATCTAGATAGAACATTATTCTAAACCATGTTTTTCCCAATGCCAGCTGAATGTCCTTTTCTACTATATTTAAATGCATCCTTTTCCTAAGCATATTTATCATCTTACTGCAGAATTAAAAATGGAAGTGACTTGCGGCTGGAGTGATAGCACAGCGGGTAGGGATTTTCCTTGCACGCAGCCGACCCGGGTTTGATTCCCAGCATCCCATATGATCCCCTGAGCACCACCAGGAGTAACCCCTGAACATCGCTGGGTGTGACCCAAAAAGCAATAATAATAATAATAATAATAATAATAATAATAATAATAAAATTTAAAATGGAAGTGACAAATTTGTCACTTCTAACCCATGAGGCAGTCCTCTAAAATTTCTAGTAAAATACATATCCAGTCTTAAAAAATTAGCATTACAAAAAAAATTCATTTTTTTATTATTTTGCTTTGTTTTGTTTTGCATTTGGGGCTAGCCCCAGTAGTCCTCAGAACTTACTCCTGTCTCGGTGCAAGTGAAAAGCCCTAACCCCTATATTATCTCTCTAGCCCCCAACTTTTAAAAAATATTTTTACAAGTGATTTAAGATGTCTGTTGCCTGATTTTCAAAATACGTTGAACCTCTCTATCACTGCAAAATTAAAGGGAAAGCATGTAAATCCAGACATAAATTTAAGTAATAAAACTCTTGTGCTTCTTGTGAGATTCTAAACCGGGCTGGTTTTTGTAGTTTACTTGTGTTACTTTGGGGCCACACTGACTGTGATGAGGGCTGAGTCCTGGCTCTGTGCTCAGAAATCACTCCTAGCAATACTCAGGGACCAGCTAGGATTAGGGGATCAAAACCCAGTTGCCCTGTGCAAGGCCAGTGCCTTACCCACAGGACTATTATCTCTCCTGCCCCAGGATATCATTTCATAAAAATGTTGTCTGCAACATCTACATTTCCATCCGAGGACCAGAGCTTTCTTCCCTCTAGGTGAAGAATTCTTCCCGACCTGGAATTATCTCACTTCAGATCCAGATCCAGCCATAGGATAAGGAACAGGCAGGTCACACTTTCTTAAAAAGTAGACATTCTTGTGATTTTCTTTAACCTCCTGTGCAAATGGGAATAAAGCGACATTTCTAGGATGGAAGTAGAACAAATGAAATATTTAACGCCCAGGGTCTGACACGGTATTCTTTAGCCCTCAGACGGGGCTCCTTCTAATAAGGAAGCTGAACTGACGCCCTCTCCGAGGTCTGACGGGGTCTTAACAAGGAATAGATGAGATCCTTGGCCTCTTCTTTCGCGGATGCTTAGCTGCATTTTATAATCTGAAGACAATGGCTCTCCCAGGTCATTCGCATATTTTATAAGTCTCTATTCAAAGACCCCAAATTTAGCACCATTCATCAGCCTGCAGGAAAACAACTGTTTGTATAATCCAGGGAACAGTCATTGAAGGCTGATGGAGAAAGTGCCACATTTCCAGCACACGGATAGTCACAGAAAGTTTTGATGTGTGCAAGACAAAGCATTCCATTCAGCTTGAGGAGAAAGAGTGAATGAGAAGGCATTTCATTTTCCGAACCTCCCTTCTCTCTCATTTCTCCAGCACAATGCGCTGGAGAACAAAAGGCAGATTATTAAGTTTGAAAATGAAGCTCCTTGTTCCTGCTTCTGCCCTGGGCTGCTGGCCTGTGGGCACATCTGGTAGCCATGTGTGGAGCGCTAATGAAGACTTTCCTGAGTGAGTTACAATTAGTTCCGACTGCTGCAGCGCTTTCCTGGGCAGTACCAAGCGGACAGGAGTGGGGGTGACCAAGAGCTACCAGGAGCTCTACTCCGCGCCCACTGGGGCAGCCCCAGCCCCAGCGACCCGCAGCCCCGGTGCAGTGCCTTCCGGAGCAGTGTCTGAGCAAAGGTGGAAGCAAATACCTTTGCAGTTTCCTCCCTCCAACCCCTCCTTTGCAGTCACCTTGATGGAGCTGGAGTCTGAACAATAGCTAATTGTTCCGCAAATGCCATTTCCCCCTTGGACCACAGAGGATACTTACCTAACAATTTTATCTGCTTTAATAGAATAAATTTGCGTGCCTGTGTGCTTTACTGTTTGATGGATTAGAAGGAACTGCGGAAGCATTGTGCTGTGTACAATTAGGCAGTCTTGAGAAGGCACACTTTTGTTTATTCTAGCCCTCTTCCCCCCTTCTCAATCAAGCTACTAATAGAGCTGTTTTAAGTTTCAACAAGGACCATATTAACTGCGGGTCTCCACATGAAACAAAATGCTAAACCCCCGCGTCTCCCCACCATGGAAGCTCCAAGTCTCCCAAATCCTGTTGTACATTTCTTGTCTCAAATCACAGTTACTTATTTTCCATGCTCCCTGAGTACTCACGAATACTCTGTCATGGCAATAATATAGGTGGTGAGAAAAATTCCAAGTGACTCTGAGACTATAAAAAAATAATATAATTATTTTTGGCTACTTAGAGCTAGGTTTTATCCTACTCTCCTCTACCTTTAAGTTTTACTAACTGTTCTCTGGATTTGCATTTACTCAGAAAATCTGAGCCCAGGATAGGAAGGTCCTACATTTAAACCTCTCCTGCACTTATGTACACACGGTGGGTAGAGAGGCACCTATAACTAGGAATAATTACAAATAAGCGTTTATAAATGAGAGATCAAAAACAGAAATAAAAACTGACTTTCCTAATGGCTATTCAAGGTAATTAAAAGTCAGGAACCCTAACAAAGAAATAGACCAATCAAGAAAAGGCACTGAAGAAAGCAATGGAAGGATTTTTTTTAATTTTTAATAGAAACCAAAGTGAAACGCTATCGTGTTCAGGAAAATTGACCCTAAATTAAAGATAACAAGCAAGTGAAGTTAAAACTAAATCACAGTCCTTCAAGTCATGTAATTCCCTAATAAGATAAAGAAAAGCAACGCCCTCACTATAAACAGTGAACATATTTTTACTGTATGCAACTAAAATTTTATCGCTATTTTCCCCTGCCACTTCTCATTCATATCAAAATGTAACTGGTTTCATTGTTCTGACAGGCTCTTTGCTTCCATTCCTGGTCAGTTATCCTTCTAAACTTGATCTCTGTCACTCTTCGAAATGACTAAAGGTGAAAACAAAGACCCTCTACAAACCATTTTAAAGAGATATTTTGGTTGCTGTTCAAGATAAGCTAGCAAAAGAAAACACACACACACACACAAACACACACACACACACATCTTGAAGGCTTTAACTATACTGATGAAAATATTGAAATTCAACCACCTTTCAAAATGTCAGTAGAATTTCAAAATTTATGCAAAATTATTTAGCAACACACATCTTGTAATATGGAGCGACTTTTGGTAAAATTAGTGTTTGCCTTTATTTTTATGAAAAGGAAGTTGACTTTACTAGCAATAATGACAGTTAATGACAAGCTGATGAGTCACTGCCCACTGTCCCTCTTTCCCTCTGTGACTTCAGGAGGGGCAGTGCTCAGCCAGGCCACTACACTCTCCTGTCCACTCCACTTGCAAGCTTTGGGCATTTTGATTCTCAAATGCTTTTACTGTAGTCTACCAAATACATAAAGAACCTGAAGGTATACGGGTTAATCTTCAAGGAAATTGTCAGGGATTTCTCTGGTATGTCTCTTGAGGACTAAATCAGCCTATTATCTTTTTTTTTTTTATCTTCACCTTTTTTCAAAAATTTTCAGCCTACTATCTTTAGGCTCACCAGACACCTCTGTATGTGAGAACTATGCTTTCTTCACTAGCAAGAATGTACCCTCTGCCCAAAGGTATTGTATATTGTGTCCCAGTCTCTACTCGACATCAATTTCAGTCCTTGCTTACTCTGCAACCTGATGCTTCAGTAGCAAATCAGAAGATTCTAGGTGTGACTCAAATATTTTTACAAACTGTAGGTTCAGTAATTGATAGTACAACCATATCCATTCACGTAGCGTTTCAGGGAGGTAGTGAGAGGGAAAACTAAATCAGAAAGTATCCACCGATTGGACAACTGAAGAAAAGTTATATAATGTCAGGAATCACATGGAAGAATCTGATTCCCTGATAATAAAAGGTTCTCTCACTGTAGATACAGATGTTTAAATTAACACACACATTCCGTTCTTATCTCTCTTAAATTCAGCAGAATAACTGTAAGTCTTCACAAGGCATGTTATCAATATAGAAGCAATAAAAAAGTCACCCTTTTGTGAATTACTGTTTACAGTATTTCACAAGAACGACACTCACACCCTCCAAATGAACAAGGCTGCCTCTTTAAGTTGAAGGACACAGCAGACACTCGTCATCCATTAGCATCAGCCATGGGGGCGGGGGAGGGGAGAAAAATAACAAACCAGTTTTCTATCATTTGAACTCTCTTTGACCCTTGCCAGCTATCAAGTGTGCACTTAAGACAATTCAAATAAATAACATATACACACGCCCATAGAGCAGAGAACAGATAGCAAAAGAGCGAATCCTGATAGTCCGCTAATACCCAGAAATTAACCACCTCTGGAAGCTGCTCCCTACCCTTTGCCATGGTATAATACAGGAGAAATTCCCATTTATAGATGGAAACAACATCTATTGATGGCTTCCATCAATAATTCTGGGCATCGGGCTTAAACTTACTTGGCATCAGTTGTAAGAGATCAGTGGGTTAAGAAAAAGAGAGTGAGTGACCTTGTTTGCATCTTGACTTAAAAATGTCCAATTTGTCTGATCCTAGTTTCACTGCGGAGTGTCTCTGAGGCTGGCAAACGTAGATGGCAGCGAGCAGTGTACGATGGAAAATATCATTTCAGTGATATTTAGCTTCGAAAGTTCAAAATATTCATCTTAAACTTATCGCTATTCCAAAATTTAAAATTAAATTTTATGAAAATATGTTACATCTCATAAATGTGCACTCGTACATATCTATAGTTACAAGAATTATTTATTCATTTTTTCCTAAAATATTTCCTCAAAATAGAGACTAATTGGTGTCTGTCTAAAGCAATTTCCAGCACTACTTCATTTCTGTGGCACTACATGCTACCGTTTTGAATGTATATTTATGACAGTATCACTCGGCCAACTGCAACTTTTACATTGAACACCCAAAGTTGATGGCCAATTGGACAAAGAATCAGAGGAAATCATCAACACTTGGCGTAGGATGCAATGTGAGGCCGCCCCCCCAAATCCCTCTTACCCCAAGTCAGGAGGATTAACAGACAATTGAGACATGGGACAAAATTTGCCTAGATTTTCCTGCTTAAGGAAGCATAATCAATTTCCAGAAGCAAAAGCAAATCCCTACCTAAGGTCACAGTGGAAGAAGAGAAATGAGCCAAGAAACGAAACCTTTCTTTCATCCAGCAACCATGTCATGGAGGCGTCTTCAGAACACATGTGCCTGGGTACCCAGGAAGCTCCGTCAGCTGGCGGGAACGTGGGGCTCGGTGGTCCCCGATGGTCTTCCGGGCCAGGACACTCCCAACTCCAGAAACCCGGGGGTGACAGGAGAAGTGCTCTGTTGTGATTCCCAGTGACCCACAGAGCAGGATTTCACCACAGTCCTGTGACATGTGACTGAGCTTGGGAAGTTCCAGTGTCAGCTCCAGAAACCCGAGGGGATGGAGGGCTCTTCCCTTTGTGAAGCAAATTAATTACACAACCAAACATTGCCTCACTCCCCAGGCCTGTTGACATAATAAAAGCTCCAGCCCCCACTTCACTATTTCTTTTTTCCCCCAAAAGATGAAGAGTGTCAGGTAAAGCTCCGTCAAGATCCATGGAAAAAGAAGACAGGAAGAGAAATTTTATTCAGTTGCACATGGCTTGAAAGTACATATTTTTGGTCTGAAGGTCAACTTTCTTCTAAATCCAGCTCTGTACACGTGTCGGTTAATGGTGTACTACAGAGAATGGATGGATGGATGTTAGTTCACCAGTTCTCAGTCTCGTAAACTGGTATTTGCATCAATACTGGCAGCCCTTTAGCCTGTTTAGAGATGTGCATCCCATCAAGCCCAACAAGGATTTTTGAATTGCCAACTTCTCTTTGATTGATATCTAGACACTGCCATTAAAAAATACAGGTGGTGATTTTCACAGTTATCATAGCTCTTTAAAATGAGTATATTTATTTTCTTTCTAGCTCTCACCTCAATACAGGAAAAAAAATGCTTGTATTGATTTGATCAGAGCACTCATCGTGACTTTCGGAGGGAATAGATGCCCAAATTCTCCCCTTTTCCCAGACCCATCGCAGGGTAAAATGCCATTTCTAATGGCAAATGCCAAAGTTAAAAAAAAAAAGTGTTTAATCATGGAAACTGTGAGTTCTCCTGACACTTGTGAGTCACTTATAATCCCAGAGTAATGAAGCCTCCCGAAAAAACATAGAGATTTACAAGGAGATGATGGTCTTTCCTGTGTCTAAGGAAGATTGGCTATGACTAAATAATTTCTCAATTGCTAGACTAAAAGAAGCCAAAACAAATAGCTTTTAAAACTTTAAAGTGTATTGTGTAGTGTTGACTGGTCAAGGTCTCTCTAAAGTCAACAATGGCCTGATAATCCTGAGATGGCTTAGATGCCAAGGGCCACTCTGGAATCCATTGATTGCAGAGACAAACAGGCAAGAAAACGCTGTAACCTGCTGCAACCAGAAAGTTCATTAAAAACATAAATGCCTTTGATTATACATTAAAAATTACGATCCGATTCCATTTTATAATAAGACCTCAGGAACACATTCTTAAGAGTTACACACAAATGGTGGCAAAAATGGTAAAATATTTTTCTTGGTAGAGTGATAGTAAAATTATCTTAGCATTTTCAGATCAATGAAAGTTTTGTCCAAGTTCATTTCTCTCTTTCTCTCTGTTATGTACATATATATGTACATGTATATACACACATATATATAAATCCTCCTATTAGGCTCCTACCCTTTCTAAATATTTCTCATTTTTCTAATATAAATAGCATAATGTATTAATCATATGAAATTTGCACACAAAAATTAAACAAGTAAAAGCCATTCACTTAATCAAGAAACTTTATCAACTATTTATGTGTCTAATCAAAAGCACCCATTTCCAAAGGAAGCTGAACTATATAACAATGAAACATATGCTTCCTAAACTTAGCGACCTTAATCTTATTATGAAAATTACTTATACACACCAATCAATAGGATAAATTTAGTTTATGCCAGTGAACTAAATGGGAACAAACAATGCATTCACTGCATTATCCTGGATAATGTTAGCATTATTTTACCAGGAAGATGGATGAGGCACGGTTTCTACATCATGTAGACATGAAACAATGCTCTGATGAATATATGTTGTTTACAAAGCTTAATTGTGGATATATTTTGAGATAGAAGTTCCAACCTGTAGAAAGAATTGATTCTAGGTATTGCTTCTAAGAAGCTAGACAAGGGAAAATAGAGTTTAAACTCCCCAGAGTCCTAGATTCCTTACTGTATGACCTCACACGCATTACCTGACATCTTGGAAACCTCACTTTCAAAAGTATGAAATGGTTTGTGATGTAATTCAAAAATAAAGAGATCAAAAATTTACCATGCCAAAATATTTAATAAATGTATACATGTGGCAGTCTAAAGAGATAATACAAGAGGTAAGGTTCTTGCCTTGCAGGCAGCACACATTAGTTTGACTCTCCAGCACTGAAAATAGTCTTCTGAGCACTGTCAGTAGTGAGTGATCCCTGAGCACAGAGCCAGGACTAAGCCCAGAGCACTGCTGAGTGTGGCCTTCAAATAAAAAAATATATTAATTAAATATTTATACATGGTAGACAAGGAGTAATTGTAGATAGACTAATTTATAACCATCTCTTGTCTGTTATACTCTACATAAATTTTCTCTGATAATTGAGAAACAGTAATTTTTTTAATGTCATCCCACAAATATTTAAATAATATATAAATAACTGTCACTGTCACTGCCATCCCGTTGCTCATCAATTTGCTGGAGGAGGCACCAGTAACGTCTCCCCTGTGAGACTTGTTGTTACTGTTTTTGGCATATCAAATACACCATGGGTAGCTTGCCAGGCTCTGCCGTGCAGGCCGGATACTCTCGGTAGCTTGCCGGGCTCTCCGAGAGGGGCAAAGGAATCAAACCTAGTTTGGCCCCGTGCAAGGCAAACACCCTGCCCACTGTGCTATCACTCCAGTCCTAGACAAGAAAATTTGGATGTCTAGGGAAACCCATTTCTACAAGGGCTCAGAAATATCAGAGCTGAATGTTTCCAAAGATCAGTTTGGGATAGTGTTCTGGGAGGGTTTTGTCAGTGTATTTCTAACTTTTGAATCTATAAAAGCACCATGCATTTCATATGAGTCATTGAATACTTGTCAGTTGCATGTATTTGTCTCTTTTAACTTATCCTTAAAAAAGTCCACTGTCCTGCATCCTAAAGAGTATGAATGTTAGTCAAAATGAGGGTTTTTACAAAATTCTGAAATTACAAACCCCCCAGATTTGTTTACTGGTGATAACCATATGCAAGACAAATGACAAAGTGCTTAGATTCAGGAGGCTGAGAGAAAGAGATTTGGGCTTGAGAAATACTGACAGTAAAATAATTTATAATTCTGTAAAAGTATTTAGAGTTTCCTTGATTAAAAGACAGCAGACATATAACATAATACTATAAACACATATGTTAAAATCCTTAAACCATTTATTTTTTATCATTCATCTTTTTCATAAAAATTGTACCTAATTTATGAATCTATTAGTGGGAGGGGAAAAATCTTTCTAATCTTCTCGTATGATAGGAGCCTACTGGTGAACAAAATTTTGAAATAACTGTATTTAAATTTAAAAAGTTGTACATGCTTATGAAACATTAAGATGTCTCCGCTTAAATTAGATAATATGATTAGGCAACAACTGATGTGTCTGATTACAAGAGTATAATCAAGAATTCATAAAATCATACAATTGCTAAATTTTAAAATGTTCTTGTAGTAAGTGGTGAATTAATGAATTTGGGCAAGACTTGCTTTATTGGCTATACTGATTTATAATGAGATGTATCAGGTACTTTCTTTTCTTTTAGCATAACTCCCAAACAGTGCTCAGGGACCTTTTGGACCCGGGCAGGTAGGCAGATGAATGGGGTGAGCAGGTCAGTGCAAGAGACCAAGGATGCAAAGCTGATTAGATGCCCAGGGTCACAGTGGCCGTGTTTAGGGGGCCTCCAGGGCTACAACAAGTGGTACTTGGGAGACCCTGAAGTGTGGGGAAATCTAACAGGGGTCCCTAACTGATCAATCGGTAGTAGCACACCAGATTAGATGGGATGCAGTGTAGAAGGCAACCCATCTCAATCAACAAAACAGAGCCTGTATTAGCCTGTAACAATATCTTAGTAATCCCTTATTCAAGGACTTGATGGCTCCACGGTGAGATGAAAATATTCATTAACATTATCCTTCGGAAAATATTTTTGAGCATTCTGTTATCAAATTATTGATAACTTGCAGTATTAAAAAGAATACTGAGGGCCTGCTATGGGAGCAGGCTTAAGGGGTGGTTAGGAAAATTGGAGGCAATGGCACAGGGAAGGTGCCATGGTGGTGGGATTGGTGTCGGAAGATTGAATGGTTGCAACAAATCATAGTGAACAACTTTATAAACCATAATATTTATATCAAGTGTCAGGGGAAAAAAAGAAGAAATAACAGGTGACCCTAAGACTGTGTTATGGGGGTGCTGGAGCAAAAGCACATCGGGTAAGGCGTTTGCCTTGCATGCGGCCAACCTGGGTTCAATTCCCAGCATCCCATACAGTCCCCTGTGCACCACCAGGAATAATTCCTGAATGCAGAGCCAGGAGTAACCCCTATGCATTGCCGGGTGTGACCCAAAAAGCAAAAAAAAAAAAAAAGTGTTATCTCCAGGTCCCTGTATCTCTTGTTTTATAGTGCATTTAGAAGAAAGCAGTGTGTGCACATTAAGTAACATTAGATCCCCTTGTAAATCCCCCAAATCAATTATTAAAGTATGTTCTTTAAATGTACTGTGCAAAGACACAGTCTGAACACCTAAAATTTATTTTAAAGCAGTTGGCTAATGCTGGATTAATTATCTTAGTATAAATCTTCAAATATTGTGAGAAAAATTAGTGTAAAATTTGAAATGTATTTTAAAGTAATTAGCCATCAGAGCATCTTACTATATAAATCTTCAAATATGATAAAAGTTAATGTGGAATTTGATACATATATATTTCACAGAAAAACAAAGGGCTAAAAACAAAAGAAATATGCATAAAGAATACACAATTAAGGAATTTTTGTATCCTTAGTTCTAATTGGGTCTGAAAAGTTGGCATTAATTTAGCATAATGATATTAGTACATGACTTTATACAGTCATACGTACTTTATAACATCATAAAATATAATCAAAATTGATGAAATAGATTGAACATTGTTTACTCTACTATTGAACCTGTCTTGAATATAGCTTAACACTCCTGGCTGAATCTAGAATTCAATAATAGATGAAGTGTGACAAGCTGAAATAAGTTGTAAATATTTCTTCCTAACCAAGCTATCAACCTGTTCAGTGTGACTAAATAATAACTCTTACACTTTTAACTCTACATATCATATAAATATTATATAACTATAATTCTTTTCATATCCATAAAAGTAATGTGCTTTTTTAAAAAATAGAAAGTGTGTGTATATATACATATATATTACATGTATATATTTATATGAGTCATTTCTTTCAAAGGATAGCAGTGATTATTATACCCATAGTTTAGCTGTAACATAAAAATTTGACTTCCTTTTTATGACTTTGATCATGATGTCACATATTACATTGGGTGTTTCCTCATGAAGGAAAGTCAAGAAATGGACCAAGAGACATGTAGTTTTTAAGAGAATTCTTTGAATTTAATCTTTTTCTTATGTCAGCATGACGAGGCTGACAGTCTGATTCCTGTGTTTCAATGGTTTTATTCACTTCACTTGACAAGCACACAAAACCTTCAGCAGAGATGTCTTTCAAAAAGTGTAGTGGCTTGTCTTTATGGGAGTTTAATTGTCCTATCCTAAATACAGAGAGTTCTAGAGGAAGACATTGGAGAAGATAACCCAAGTTTGGGGCAGATAAACATCATCACTCTTGCTCTCCCTCCCCCAAAAGCCCGAATGGTACTGGGGTTCTCACTGTTTTGCAAACTACCTAAAGAAGAGATGAATCCTGTCAACTGACTCTCTGGTTCATACATTTCCTGTAGAAAGGAAGTCATTGTTTGGGTTTAAAGAAAACATCCTGGATTAGATTAAGCAAAAGTCCCATTTTCTGTCAACAGAAGACAAAGCAGAGAGGTTGTAAGGTCAATAAATATTGGAAAGCAAAAAACTAGCCAGGGTGTACCGGTACCTGGATGCACAACTATTGAGGGAAGTAGGAAACAAATTGTTTTGGCGGGCTTGGGTTTATTTTCTCATGTTGTTCCAAAACCTTGCATTGTGAGTAGGCAGGAGATGTGAAGAGATTACTCAACATGTAAGAAATATTAATGCTTTGAAAAAGGAAGTTCAGAGTCGTTCAGAGTCAGAGGCATCCCTCTAGTTCCAATTAATACATGACAAAGCTTGAGCCATCTCTGCGCCTTCTACATATGTCCACTTGGTCCCACAAAATTCTCTTCCTGGCTTTCTGCAGGACTGAAGACAGGATGCCCCACATTCACTGTGGAACTTGGTTGCTTTAGGTTTTCAGTTTCTTGTATCTTAAAGTATACAACATACAACATCTCCTCATACAACAATACAATTCCAAGCAATACTTTTCCCAGTATCCATGAGCTTTACTGTCTTTGGAGACATGGAAAATTCAATGGAATTTACCAAAGACTAGATAGATAGATAGGTAGATAGATAGATTGATAGATAGATAATGTGAGCTATTATTATCTTTTGAACTGCTTTATTAATTCATAGAAAGGGGTAATAATATTACTTTTTTGTTTTCTCGGGTCTTTTCCATTAGAAATAGCAACAAAATTAATTGTGTGGTGCATAAAGTCAAATAATTCATCATGTATGGTTATTTTCAATTCCCCCTAATAACAATGCTTTTAGTGATTCCTGAAATTGACGGTTAAGTTAAATAGCATGCTAGACACAGAGAAGCAAAGATGAAGGCTTTCCCAGTAAACATTCAAAAAATAATAAAAGAATACCTATTACATCATCACTCTTACTTTACAACGGGGATAATCGTTATATTTAATAATAATACAATTTGCCTGGGGCAATCTGCAGTTTTCATCAGCACACATAAAAAGGTATGCATGACTATGCTTTAGATGCATGTGAAAAAGATATTCATCAACTCATCTATCATAGACCATGTTATTTCTAGATGCCAAATACTATGCCAGGTAGTGGAACACAAAGAATAATTCTGAGAAACACTCTCACAATGCGGCCCGTTCTTCTAACACATGAATATGCACAGTCACCATGCCCTTAAGCGGGTGAGTCCTTGGGTGTGCAGTGCTGAGGAAAGTTTCCATCACACATGACAACTTCTAAATGTCTGGTTTTAAAGGTTCAATGGTATTTTATCCTGCCATGTTAAAAATATTATTCTCTCCGAGTCGAGACTAGCTATCCTTATGAATATTTCTATACAGTAGATTCTATTAACATATTGGACCTGAAATGCATCCAGCTTTGACGATGTGCAAGTCAGGAGACTATTCGATGGCCCACCACCACCGTGTCAACCATGCAGTCAGAACTCAAGAAACACAGGAGTGACAGACCCTCTATCCCCTCTCATTCCAGAAGTGCTCCGGACAGAAGCTAAACACTCAGTATTGCTCATGAATATAACATGCTCTCACTATATTTTGTATTTCTTCTGGGGTTGATCTGAGCATTCAGAAAGTTCATTGTGCTTCCGAAAAAAAAAGAAAAAGTAGATTTCAAAAGATTTGGAGCAGGGCTTGCAACCGGGATGAGTAGAACATGGTGCTAGCAGAAGGGGGCCGTGTGTTTTGCAAAGCGCAGTGGTTAAGACAATGGACTGTGGAACTTCCGTTGCTTGGATTTGGATTAAGGTTCGAGCCTTCAGCAGCCATGTGATTTTAAGCATGTCCCTTCCCCTCCTCGAGCCCTGGGCTCTTCAATTCTAAACAGAAGTGCAGCAGTGCGTCCTCTTCCGGTCGTTTCCAATATTAAAGGGATTAAAGGTTGGAAATAACTTTAAATAACACCTGCAGATAATAGACCCTCCGTTGGCAGTCGTTGAGTGAATCAGCTGTCATCTACAAGACAGCTTTCTTAAAGATGGGGACAAAGATCTCTGGCTACGTCAGTGTGTGGGATGAAACCTAGAAGGGTTCATTTTCAAGACTGTCGGCAAATTTCAGCATCCAGCCCAGCCTTGTCCAGGAGCCGTGCGTGTGGCAGCTTCCTTACAAAGCTGACCTGGTGAATAAGCTTCCGAAGAGGCCAGTGGCAGCCCCACAGAGGGCTTGAATGTTTACAAACGTCCCATCTGCCCCGAAGAATCCAGCCTGGCTTCCCACCCCTTCCTGGAATTCCGTACCCAGCACTCAAGTGTGCTCGCCGGTGGCCAGGCCACGCACGGACCCCCTCTGATTGCTGTTTTGGTTTATTCCACAGCTATTATGTGGCTCCTGTCACTCGGGCTGTTTGGGGTTTTGTTGTCTGTATTCAAAGGAGGCTTGTGGTTGCTTCTCTCTCCCAAAGCCTCTGTGTTTGGAGTTGAGCGATTTGCCCCTCTGTCTCTCATCATTGCTTTTGGCTCAGTCCCTTGACAGGAAATGAGAGATTTATTTTATCTGGCTTGAACTACATTGTTCCTTCCTGACTACTGGTGTTACTTCACTCTAAATAACATGACTTTGTGCTCACTGCCTGCCCAAGGTCAAAGCCTGAGGGTAATAGACACATTTAAGAGCCGGGGAGGAGAATATTACCAGCAGGGAGGAGTGGGCAAGGAGGAATTTTTCTTTTTTTTTTTTAAAGTGTCGATTCAAAAGTCACACGTGCAGCAGGTATGAAGTTTCTGGCAGGCTCTAAATGGAATCTGAGCTCAAAGGAGAAACCCTTTCCGCCGCCACCCAACAGACTTCCAGATGTTATCAATTTAAAATGACACTATGAA
This sequence comes from Sorex araneus, assembly GCF_027595985.1. Lineage (NCBI taxonomy): Eukaryota > Metazoa > Chordata > Mammalia > Eulipotyphla > Soricidae > Sorex > Sorex araneus. The sequence continues at coordinate 63,094,490 of NC_073311.1, forward strand.
GTCATCGAGGCTCGAAATTCAAATTTCGTTTCAAAAAAAAAAAGCACACGTTGTCTGGAAGAAGGGCTTGCAACACCCACGAATCCCCATGATATCATCACGGGGGTGTGTTCTTAATCATTTAAATTGGAATAATTACTGGAATTCAAATAGTCTCTGACTTAACACACATGCAAAATAAAAGAATTATGATGAAACCCATGATAGTCAAATTAATTAACAAAAAAGCTAGATTAAAAATGCCACCTAAACTTGATACATGGGATGATAACAATGTTTAAAATTTTGTTTGGATTTAAGTATAAACTCTGTCTGAACTACATTCCCTGTCACTGTCACTGTCATCCATTGCTCATGGATTGGCTCGAGCGGGCACCAGTAGTGTCTCAGTTGTGAGACTTGTTGTTACTGTTTTTGGCATATCGAATTCGCCACGGTTAGCTTGCCAGGCTCTGCCCTGCGGGCAAGATATTCTCGGTAGCTTGCTGGGCTCTCCAAGAGGGGCGTAGGAATCAAACCTGGGTTGGCCTCATGCAAGGTGAACGCCCTACCTGCTGCACTATTGCTCCGGCCCAAACTACATTCCCTAGCCTGTTTGTATTTCCCCTTCTTTCTTTATTCCCTTGGGAAGTATTGATAAATTTTTTTGGTCTCTCCAACTGCCTAAAACATTTCTAAGAGTCAACAGGAGGACCACCATGCGAGAGGGTAAAAGAAAACACGTCTGGGCTAGACAGATGTTACAGGAGGTAAGAAGCTTGTTTGTATGCAACAGACCCTCATTCAATCCCGGGCACTGCATACGGTGCCCCAAGCATCGCCAGGGGTAACTCTTGAGCTAGGAGCCAGGAAATGTTCCCAAGCTTGGGGGAATCTGCCCCAAACCAGCCTGCCCCTCAGGAAAAAAAAAAAGAAAGAAAAAGAAAAGGCTCCTGCTTGGCTAAATCCCTCTGGGATCAAAGTTTTAAATTGAGGAAAAGGGGAAAAAGAAAAAAAAAAAACAGGATAATCTAGATAATATATTTTCCTGTTCTCTTAACAGACTGTCATACCACTTAATAATATGCGTGCTTCAAGACAATGTATTTAATGGAAACAGACTTAAAATGAAGTAAAAAGGATTAGCTGGCGCGTAAGGCCAGATTTTGTAGGCAGAAAATTATTTCACAGGGGTGTTCGTTCTTGGGGCGTATGATGAAATCCCCTCTGCTAATGATCTTTCAACACCCCTGCTGTGCTCTGGGCTCTGGGCACAGATCTCGCTCGAGCTGGGGAGGGCGGTACCCTCACAGCACAGAGACGCTTAGAAACTTCACGTATTTATGACTATTAGCATCGGGCCCTAAGAAGCCTCCCCACCCCTGTAGAATAAAATGCACATCATCCTACAAGGTCACGGAGGGCCCGGGGCTTATCTGCAAATCCCTAAGATATTTGTTTCTTTATGCAAATACTTCTCCTTGGAACGCTAAAAGAGAAATTATTTCTCAGTACTTCTCAACTTACACAATGTTGTAGGTCAACAAGAAAGAAAGGGGGGCAGGAATAAGGATTCCTGAGCATTATCCTTCCCTTGATAATTCCTCCCAAGGTAGAATTACCTGTGGAATGAGATGCCAAATATTGAAATCTGGTGTAAGCATTAGCAGAATCACAATAAGGCCTCACTTGTCATGCTGGTTCGCAAAAGTTTCTGCACTGTTTTACACATGCTGTTTTGAATGTTGTCTGACTATGAAAGCCTCACACAGTCTCCTCAAGAGGAGGAAGGAAAACAGAATTTCTTCCTCATGATGGCCTGCTTGTAAATTGGCCAGAAAGGTTTCACTGTAGATCTAAGACACCCTCTCCTCAAATAAAGTCTTTTTGTTATGTCCACATCTAGACCTAATAGTCCTCAAACATGTAGGTTCACACCAGTCAGACTCACCCACATCACAAAAACCAGAAACAACTCGTGTTGGTGTGGATGTGGGTAGAAAGGAATCCTCATTGACTACTCGTGGGAATTTAGATGGGTTCAACCTTCTGAAAACAATACAGACACCCCCCCCAAAAAAAAAACTAGGAATTGAGCTTGCATACGATCCAGCAATTCTACATCTTGGTATGTATCCCATGGGTCCAGAAACTATTCAGAAAAGACATTGGCATGCCTGTGTTAATTGCAGTGCTATGCCCAATAGCCAAAATCTAGGAACAACCCAAATGTTCAATAATTGGTGATAGGTGAAGACATTATGGTAATACTCAGTTATAAGAAAAGATTAAATCTGCAATTCACTGATTGGATAGATACGGAATGTATTCTGTTGAGTGAAACAATGTAGGAGAGGGACAGAGAAAGAGTCATCTTCTTCGTATATGGGATATAAAGAAAACACAGTAGGGGAAATAACACAAAGGGAAATAACACACGGGCAAGGGCAACAGAAACTCAGCACTGGTCTTCAGTAGGAAGGGTACATGGCAAAGGCAGTGGGTGGGAGTGGAGACACATGACCACAGTGCCAGTGCGTGGACTTAGGCACTCAGGGGAGGATGATAAACTGAAATATTTTATGGAGAAAATCCTACCATGAACAGTATTGCAAACCACGGCACCTAAAAAATATCAAATTAATTCTAAAGGAATGTGTAGAGGGTCAGAAAAAAGTCCCTTTCTTTAATTAAAAAATTATAATCAAAGTAAAATAAAATTGATGTTAAAGAGGTGGGTAGAGGGCCAGAAAGATAGTAGAGTGGGTAAGTCCATTGCCTTGCATACTACTGACCTGGATATGATTCCCAGCATCCCATATGATTCCCCCAGCTCACCAGGAGTGATTCCTGAGTGCAGAACCAGGAGTAACCCCTTGAGCACTATCAATCAGGCATGGCCCAAAACTCCCCCCAGCTATACACATTATGTAAATTACACCTGAATAAATCTGCCAGACAAAACTCTATTGCACTCTCATGGAAAGAGACACACAGCAGATTTCTGATGGAAAGAGAAAGCACCAAGTACAAGGAATAGCTGTGACGGGAAAGAGCTTTGAACTCCTTTTGTCCCTTCACCCTATGGGGGATGCTGTGCCCTGTCTCTAGGCATGCTCTGGCAACACGGAGCTGAGAAGACGCCACCTCCAAGGACACCCTGAGACCAAAACTCGCTGAAAAAGTCAGGACCACACACCCACCGCTTATTCGCCCAAGACTAAATCACTTGTTTGTCATTTCCCACGGCAATATTGAGTATCATATAGATGACCACAAATGGATGCCCGGAACAGTCAGAAGGGATGTTCTGTTGGAGCCTCACCTAGAGGGGAGAATTTCCTGCTCCTACCAGATTCCAGTTTTTCTCCTCCCTCGTGAAGCTGCCTGGTGTGCAGTCTTTCTCTGTGGTCCAATCGTTCATAACAGAAAGCCACCAAGTAAAATAGAGTAAGGGGAAGATTGCCATAGAGACGGGGGATGGGGGAGGGGATGCTGGGTGGTGGAAGATGTGCACTGGTGGAGGGTTGGGTGATCGATCACTGTATGACTGAGACTCAAACAGGAAAGCCTTGTTACTGTATCTCACGGTGATTAAAAATAAATAAATAAATAAAATAGTAAAGAATAATAAAATTAATGCACTTTGACCTGACTTTTGTACAGCTTGGGAACTGGCCTCACATGCTGGGGGAAAACGCAGCTCAGATAGAGACGGGAACACCAAGTAGGGGATGTTGGGAGGACCCATTCAGGTTGGAAGATGCGAACTGAAAGTAGACTATACACCGAACATGAAGGCCACTCAATACCTCTATTGCAAACTACAACACCCCAAAGGAGAGAGAACAAAAGGGAATGCCCTGCCACAGAGGCAGGGTGGGGTTGTGGGGGATGGGGTGGCGGTTGTGAGAGGGATACTGGGATCATTGGTGGAGGTCAATGGGCACTGGTGGAGGGATGGGTAAATGATCACTGTATGAATGAAATGTAAACACAAAAGTTCATGAGTTTGTAACTGTACATCACAGTGATTCTCTATCATCTCTAACACTCAAGTGGCCAGGGTGTGGCCATGCTTAGCCCTCCATTGATTTTTCTCACATACCAGAACAGGGACAAGCAGGTTACAAGGAACGAACCCTCTGGGGGCAGTGCCACGTGAGGTGGCAATCATGCCTAGCTGTTTCTACCTTCAAAGGGCTGTGGAAGTCGTGTTCAAAGGAAACGGCGCGGCACAGCGTTTCTGTTGTGATTGTCACGGAGAAGTGGAGCCAGTGCCGTTTGTCCATGTTTTACGAATCGCCATCTGGCAGGGAGATGGCAACATGTGAAATCTTCACAGGACTCTTGTTTTTCTACTATCTGCTGGAGAACTAAAGAGATCACCAGACTGCTGGGATGCCTGCCAGATGGTAAGCAGGTATGTTTATGAGTTGAAGATTCTTATTTTCTTTCGGTGCTTTCACATGCTGTGGGCGTGGAGGCAGGAGAGCGAGAGGGGCAGGAGAAAGAGGGAGTGGGGAAGTGACAAAGGATGAGCAGGGGAAATGCCTCCAGAATGGTTTGAAATGTGAGTTTTCCCAAGTCGACGCGGAATTCTTTTCTGTTGAGGTAGAAAAAAAGTCACCACTCATATGGCCACCGGATCCCCGCCACAAAGTTCTTTCATTCTTGTACAAATATGCAGGTGTATATTTTCTCCAGCCCCGTTGAAAAGGCATGTGTTACCCTGACAACCGTGTGTCTCATCAACAAACATTTGGTGAGTGTGTGTCCCAGACCTGGGACCGGACTGGCCCTGTCTGTGAAGTAAAAGGGAGGGTCTGTTTGATTTCATTTTGATTATTCCAATTTAAACTAGTAGAAGCAGAAAAATAAAACCCAAACAACAACAAAAAACCCTTACCTGGTAGAGTAATAAAAATAACATCAATCTCTTAATGGAAAATTTGCATTGGTGAATATGGGAGTTGGGTAGGCATTGTTACGGTGGCTTCTGTGAGAAAGGAAAGGGATCCCCAGATAATGTTGGCGAATGATGAGTCAATTCACAGGAGAAGCAGGGTCGGGACGCAGAGGGGCAGAGTTCTAGTTCTTGATAACGAGATGGGGACCCGAGAGCTTGTACAGGGGTTAAGCCACTTGCCTTACTGTGATCCATCAGGTTAGATTCCTAAACCTGATATGGGCCCTGCCTGGGTGTGGCTGAGTGTGTGTGTGTGTGTGTGTGTGTGTGTGTGTGTGTGTGAGAGAGAGAGAGAGAGAGAGAGAGAGAGAAGAGAGAGAGAGAGAAGAGAGAGAGAAGAGAGAGGAAAGAGAAAGAAGAGAGAGAGAAATAAGAGAGAGGGAGAGAGAGAAGAGAGAGAGAAGAGAGAGAGAGAGAGAGAGAGAGAGAGAGAGTAGAGAGAGATATGCCTGCTGAGCAAAATACCACAGTGAGGCCCAAGGAAAGTTTCTGAAATTCTCTGAACTTCAATCAGCTCATCTGTGAAAATGGGGATAACAGTTCCACCTTCTAGGCGTGTGGTGGATTAAAAAGCAAAAAAATCAGCCCATACATAGTTGCTCAATAAATGAAGTCATCATCATTATTGTGATACCAAAGTCACTCACAGAAGGACCCTTCTAGGTTAAACCCCAAAAGAAGAATTTTCACAGTACTATAAACATACACCTAATCTTATAAATATTTTAAAATTTAGATACACAAATGGTCTATATTCAGCTGAGCCCATATACGGAAATGCACATGCATATAGGTATATATGCATAACGGTTGCTAGATTCTGCACAAACACAATAAACAATAACAACAAATTTTGGCTCAAAGTTCTGTTATCATATTGAGCAAATATTAATAAAAGTTCCACATTTTCTTGCAATGGCACTTTGGACAAATTACCAATTCTATTTCGCTTATCTACGGAAAAGAAAGAATAAAACCTGCTTCACAGAATTAACTGTGATCAATTCTACATACCACATTGCACTGTGCCTGGCAGAGAATAACTAAATAAATTTTGTTTGTTTTCCCTCTCCCTTTAATTATGAATTTCCTTCTATCTAAATATTTACTCTATTTTGCCCATTCTCACCCCCTTCTTTCAAGTTGAGGGACAGATGTTTCTGCTGCATCTGGGACCTTTCAGGTACTTTCTTTATTTGTTTGCTTGCTTGGGGGCCCACACCTGGCAGTGCTCAGGACCTACTCCTCGCTATGAGCTCAGAGATTATTCCTAGTAAGCTGTGTGTGGGGTGATGGTGGGAACAACATGAGTGGCAGGGGATTGAACCCAAGTAGGCTGAGTGCATGACCAGTACCTACCTGCTCTGCTGTTCTTACAGCCCTCTGGATCCTCTTAATTCTATAATACCTAACATCAGATATTATTTATTTATTTATATGATATCTCTATTTTTTAATCACCTATTCCCTCTTATCTCCTACTTCATTCTCCTCACCTTAAAAATGATTAAGTGGGGGCTGGAGCAATAGCACAGCAGGGAGGGCATTTGCCTTGCAAGCGGCTGACCCAGGTTCGATTCCCAGCATCCCATATGGTCCCCTGAGCACTGCCAGGAGTGATTCCTGAGTGCAGAGCCAGGAGTAACCCCTGTGCATTTCTGGGTGTAACCCAAAAAGCAAAGAAAAAAAATGATTAAGTGACAAGAAACCTAAACAGGCCAATGACCATGAAACAAATAGAATAGACTGTCAAAGATCTAGCTCTAAAAAATTCCAGATTATTTTCTGACCAAAATAATTTTACATAGGTTTTAAACACACCGAGTTGAACAGAATTTCTTATTTAAACAATCCAACCCCCCCTAAAATAATTAAAACACTCACAGGTCTTTTGCAAGCCTCACACAAACCTGAAACCGAGGCATGATCGACACAGCACACACAATTAAAGCCTAAACTCATGGAAAAATAAACAAAAATTTAACAAGCAAATCTCAAGAGTGAAACGTAAAGGCATGGTGTACATTTGCAAAAATGGAAGAAGGCTGTCTCGATACAAAGACACCTATTTCCATAATATTTTTATATTTGAAACAGTAGACTGAAAGTGAAGAAGCCATAGGCACATTGTTGAAGAGTCTTTGAAAAGAAGTGCCAGCCACTCCAGATTTGTTTAATGTAAGTCAGAAAGAGAAGAAAGCTGCCTTCTCGTGGGGGTGCTGGTGGGGGGGGTAAACTTGCCACAGATAGCAGTCAAATGCAGAGTTGGTGGGGACGAGACACATTCTCTGCTGACCCAGCTTCCCTTCTCTCTCTGTCTCATGTCTCCATCTCTGTTTCTCTCTGTCTCTGTCTCCATCTCTGCTTCTCTCTCTCTCTGTCTCTGTCTCCATCTCTGCTTCTCTCTCTCTGTCTCTGTCTCCATCTCTGTTTCTCTCTGTCTCTGTCTCCATCTCTGCTTCTCTCTGTCTCTGTCTCTGTCTCTCTGTCTCTCTGTCTCTCTGTCTCTCTGTCTCTCTGTCTCTCTGTCTCTCTCTGTCTCTCTGTCTCTCTGTCTCTCTGTCTCTGTCTCTCTCTCTCTCTCTCTCTCTCTCTCTCTCTCTCTCTCTGTCGGCCAGGAAGCACACACCGCCCACAAGCTGAGCCATGTCCCGATGATTTCAGCATGCCCTAAGCTTTCCTGGCTCTTCCTCTTCACCTTTGCAACCTGTCCCTTCTGTTCCCGCCTTCTTAAGAAGCTCCTGTTTCGTTTTCAATACTGCCAATCCCTGCCTGCATTTCCAAGTCCGGGGGCCCACGCTCTGCTCTCATCCCCGTTCACCTCTCCTTCTGTCTTACAGGAAGTCAGACACACAACAACCCCAGAGCTTCGGGACTGTTTCTTTCAAGCATCTTCTACTGGACTGAACTTTTCCACTCTCCCCGTGCCTTTTCCTCCACCTGTTCTGCAACCTGCTGGGTCCCCAGAAGCCTGATGTTTGCCTGATGTTCTTCATGTCCTACCCAGGGAGTGAAAGTCACACTGTGAAAGGGCTGAACAAACCAACATGCTGTTCCCAGAACACAGCAAACGGACTCCTCCAATCCAACAAAAACTGTACCTGTGATTTTCAAATTTTCAGGTGACAGTTGAAGTGAAATAGATTTTCTTAGAAACTATTGCCAATAAATTGCCTAAATTTCTCTCGAGATGTCCAATCCTACTTACTTTGCTAACATTTAACTTAAATAAGTTTCTTTTATGGACTGGATCTATAGCACAGTGGGTAGAGCATTTGCCTTGCACAAGGCCGATCCGGGTTTGATTCCTCCATCCCTCTGGGAGAGCCCGGCAAGCTATCGAGAAAATCCCGACTGCATGGCAGTTCCTGGCAAGCTACCAGTGGTGTATCCGATATGCCAAAAATAGTAACAACAAGTCTCACAATGAAGACATTACTGGTGCCCGCTCGAGCAAATCGATGAACAATGGGACGACAGTGCTACAGTGTTAGAGTTTTTTTTTCTATGATTGCCTTAGATATGTCATTGCCACCTAATTAACTTACTATTTAAAATATGACTTTCCCAAGGTTGCATTACCCCGAGTTCTTTAACCCTTTTTTAAACTGTTTAATTTTCAAGAAGCTTGTGTAATTAGAATCATCAGGTGTATGGAAATGTCATTTAATAGAGTTCAACAATCATTAATTGAGTGTCGGTGAGATGGGGAGCACTGTTGTTCTAGTCATCCTCGAATCGATAAGCTTCAACCAGATGCTATCTAAATGAAATTGACTAAATGAATGCCAAACACAGAGCAAGACTTCAAGGAAGTGCTAATGTTTTAATCATGTTACCAGTGAAATTACCTTGCCTTCCCTAATTTGTTACCAAATAGCAGAGTCAAAAAAAAAGTATATGAGAAAGAAAATTATATAGGAGTCTTCCAATTCCTAATTACAGAGTCATCAATCTTGGGTAATGGAGCTCAGCTTTCTCCATTCTCTCCTCTCCAAGCGACTGGCCCTGCCCTTTCTGTTGTGCCCGACCTTCCCTCTATAAAACCTGGAAATCAGTTTCCACTTTATTTGTAAATCAACTCCCCACTGCGCCTGCCTGCTGATTTCCCTCTCTTCCATTCTCCCCTCTTTTATCCTTTTAAGTTCCTCTTTCCAGGTAACTTAGAGAATCGCTGAAGACGTCTCTGCTCCTTCGCGCTGAGGTGATATGTGTCTCTCCCTAAGAGAAAACGTTAATCAAAACCCCAAATGTGGACAACAAAAGAGGGCAGGATTCATATGACAAGGAGTATCTTAACTAACCAAATATTGTACACAGAGACCCTCAAAATACCGTTTTTCTCTGCCACACGGGACATGTACCTCGATCATTTAATGTACATTTGCACTCGGAAGACCCAACATCAAGTTCATTTTGCGAAGGGGACTGCAGCGTGTCTCTTGGGACTGTGGCTCCCGGCCACAGGAGATTGCAAAGGAGGCATCTTCAGGCTGGATTTCACCATTGCTCCACACTACCTCAGGCACTTACTCAATCTCCTCTGAAAGTCACTGGAATAAGCCTTCGATAGAAACCTTGCAAGTAGACAATTTCTAAAAGAGATAAAAGTCGTAGGGTTCTGATATTCCTTACCATCATTACCTGCTTCCAGGATCACCTACAAAAAGATCCCAGAACCTTCCTTACAGTGCACTTCGAAACCTATTTTCTGAGGCTATTTTCTATTTTTCACTAAAGGACTGCCTACTGAAATCATAATCCTACCGCAGATCAAGTCCCGGCATCCCCAGTTGAGAAGATGCAAGGACCAGGAACAGGCCGTGGTCTTTGTCAAAGAACCAGGTCAGGGGGCACCCCCAAAAAGATGGTCCATGATGGCAACAATAATAATTTTTGAAATAATGAACAGATAAATCTCCTTGACACGGGAATGGTTTCCTTTTCCTCTGCCAGTTGTTCTGTCTGTGCCAACTCTTAACACACACCCCTTCCAGGAATGGCATTCAGCCATCCTGGCAACCAGAATTAGAGCAAAGAAAATATGAAATTTCTCTTCAAAACATAAGTGGAGAGATGAATGCAAAGCCAAGCAAAAAGTACTCAGATTCAAGATGTGCATTGTTAAATGTCACTCCGTAGTAAGACGCTTTATGAACATCAAGAGAACGTGGACATGCATTTGCGGGAGGCTGAGGACAGGGGCCGCCCAAAGGGACCAAAGGGACCAGCAACTCAGCAGGTCCAGGATGAGGCAGCAGTGACCAGTCACCAGTCACGAGTCTGCCTGTCGGGCCTGGAGGGAGTGAAACCTGGGCCCTGGGCTCCTAAAGAATGAGAAGCGAGAAACAGTTTTCACTGTCAACATTATATATATATGAATTGTATATATATAATGTATATATATTATATATGATACATTATATATATATACAATTCATATATATAATATATATTATATATAATAAATTATATATATTTGAATCCTGAAGCAAGTTTATTTCAAAAAAAAGCAATAAAAGGAGATGGCACCCTGGTCAGAAGAACAGGGTTGGCCTACGACAGAACATAGCGGGACTTGTCCAAACCCTAGCCCATCATGGTCCTTTGAGCACTGCCTGGAGGTGCTCAGAACCACAGGATGTGTGAGGCTGAAACAGATGCCAGGACAAGCTGCAACCGACATCAAGTCTCAACCAGGCCTCGGTTTCCGTCTCCCCGGAGCAGGACTTACAGTTTCTGGTAAACTCCCAGTTGAGTATTTTGCCGAGATAAGGAATTGGGCAGTTGGGTCTGGCCAGTCATAAGGGGTCACTGCACCCTCCCTAGAAACTGTTACTGACCATGTCTAACTGCTGACCACTGTTGTCACAGGGCTGATGCCCAAAATAGACCCATATATAAATTGCTTCTTCGCTCTGAGCCCCATAGAATCCCTACTTGTGGTTTGGAGGCGGGGTCCTTGTCAAGACCCCACTGAGTCGGTTGAGACGTGGGCCCTGGCTCGGGCTAGCGCTGGCTCAGGCTAGTAATAAAGTTCCTTTGCTGTTGCGTGATTGTGTGTGGAACTGGGTCTCTCCACAATTGAGGATCCGAAACTCGGGACAACAGATGAAGCAGCTCCCTATTCTTGGGTGAGTATTGACGTCCAGATGGGCTGAGTGGTGTTGCTAGTGGCCCTGGGCCCCCCTGAGTACTGCTAGAAAGACCTCTCTGTCATCCCGTTGCTCATCAATTTGCTTGAGCGGGCACCAGTAATGTCTCTCATTATGAGACTGTTGTTACTGTTTTCGGCATATCGAATATGCCACGGGGAGCTTGCCAGGCTCTGCCGTGTGGGCGGGATACTCTCGGTAGCTTGCCGGGCTCTCCGAGAGGGGTGGAGGAATCGAACATGGGTTGGCTACATGAAAGGCAATCGCCCTACTGCTGCTATCGCTCCAGCCCATTGCTAGAAAAAAAATAATAAATTAAACAAAACATTTTTATCTCAAGTTTTCAGATAAATGAGACTATACAGAAAGTTTCCAAGGATTCCTCTGAATACCTTGCTGACAACGGAATGAGCTGCTTTGGTCTGGGTCTGGGGGGCTGGGCAGATGGGGAGTAGAAACAGCAGGAGAAGAATGTTTCATCCTAAGAGCCTAGATTTAGGTCAAGAGGCTCTTTCGCCCGGAAGACCAATTCTCCCATTTCAGAAAACGCCTTCAAGAAAGAGCCCCCGATTTATGGAGGCCAAAGCTTCAGGCCCTGGTGATCACACAGAAGTGGGGGCAGGGATTCTCAACAGGCCTGAGAGGGGGAAAGGGTCTGGGGGCTACAGGTCAATGGCTCATGGACCCTGGAAAAGTCAGCAGCACTCTGCAAATGAACGAAACCAAGAAGGGATTTCACAGCTTCCTCCGCACAACTGGGAAGCCTCAAAGACCAAAGATACGCTCTCCCCCCCCCCCTCGGAAAGGCACATCCTGGGAGAAAGGAGCCTGGCGCTGACACACGGGGACAGCTTGGGGCATCACCGTGCCAAGAGGTTTCCAGAGAAGCCTTTCCCAGAGAGAACAAAATTGCAAGGCGATTGGAGCTGGAGATAGAGCCGGGCTTCACGCTGCTCGCCACACACACAGAGGACCCAGATTCGATCTCCCACACCTGCATGGTGCCTCCTGGGCACCACTGGGGGTGGAGGGGTGGGGGCGCCCCAATAAAACATCAACAACGACAACAAAAGGGCAAGACTCCTTTTAAATCTGGTCAAACCACAGCAGCCCTAAAACATGTGTGAGCACGAGATGCTAAGTCTTCAAACGAAGCAAGGAGCAGAACACAGTGATCAGGAGGAGGCCGGAGGTGCCCGAGGGAATGCCACCCCCTGCACGCTGTGTGGACGCCGCTGCTGGGTCCAGACTGAGACCTGCATCCTACACGGGGGCCCAAAGCAGCAAAACCTCGGCCGTGGATTCCTGGCCCCAGCACTGAGCGCCGAGAAGAGCAGGGGCGGGAAAGCTCTCTCCAGCCTTCCTCTGACGCTCTGGCTCTCCAGGGGGTCCCCCACGGAGCAGAGCAGAGGAGGGCGGAGCCCCTCTGCCTCCAGGAGTCTCTGAACGGGGACGACAGACACTGATGGTGGGCACGGGCAGAAAAAGCTCCAGGGGTGGTTTGCATCTGGATAGAAAATGTCAACCCCGAATCCATATTGAGTTGACAGGTGAATTCTGAGGGACCATAGCCACTTGGTATCAGGTCCACTGAATTTTCTGTTTGTTTGTCTGTTTTGTGGCCACGCCCAGTGGTGCTCAGGCCTTACTCCTGGCTCTCACTCAGAGATCACGTGTGACAGGTTGGGGGTGGGGGCATTATGTGATGTTGGGGATCCAGTGGGTTGACTGTGTACAAGACAAGCGCCCTATTCCAGCAAGACTCCAGCCTCTATGACCATTTAATCGTAGAGTGCCAGCTTTGGGGGTTGGGGGTTACCCGACTACTTTCAAACACCACAGTTTTCTTTTCTTCCTTCCTCCCTTCCTCCCTTTCTCCCTTTCTCTTTCTTTCTTTCTTTCTTTCTTTCTTTCTTTCTTTCTTTCTTTCTTTCTTTCTTTCTTTCTTTCTTTCTTTCTCTCTCTCTCTCTCTCTCTCTCTCTCTCTCTCTCTCTCTCTTTCTTTCTTTCTTTCTTTCTTTCTTTCTTTCTTTCTTTCTTTCTTTCTTTCTTTCTTTCTTTCTTTCTTTCCTTTCTCCCAGTGATGCACACAGGTTACTCCTGGTTCTGCACTAAGAAATTACTTATGGCGGTGCTGGAAGACCGTATGGGATGCTGGGAATTGAACCCAGTCTGGCCGTGTGCAAGGCAAATGCCCTACCTGCTGTGCTATTGCTCCAGCCCCCACTACAGTTTTCAAAAGTAAAATAAATATTGTACTTTAATGTTAATATGTATACATATATGTGTGTATAAGATTGCTCTAGTTCCCTTATGTAGATGCCTTTTTGACCTATCCAGAGTAGCGCTCCAAATAATTCAATGCAGTTCCTTCCCTGGTTTTCATAATGGGAGACATGGATCAAGATGCCTCCTCATCCCCACGCCCGCACCAAGGCTCTAAGGAAGCAAACAGCCTCATTCTTCATTTGAGGGATTTTAAACTCAGATAAGCTTGAAAGCATCATTTAGAAGAAGTGGCCCAAGGAGAAGTGCATTCAGAGCGTACTGTTTCCATAACAGAGGAAAGAAAAAAGTCTAGTTACACACAGAGAGAAAACATAAAGAGTCACATCAACAGGGATACAGTAAAGTATTATTAGAAAGGCAAAGGTGAAGGCAAACATTTTTAAAGAGAAAGGGCAAACATAATTTCATAGGTGAATGCAAATGATGAAGGAAGGTACCAGCAAACATTGTTTTAGATTTAATTTTGCTCTTCTCTGGAGACCATCAAAGATTTTGTTCTCATTTTACCAAGGGAAAAATTATTATTACTAACACTTCTGTGTTCACATACATATTAAGAAAGAATAAAACTACTTTCAAATATGGTTTATTATCGGCTTGATCTTCTTTGGATATTTGGGGGCCACACCCTGCGCTGTTCAGAGCTGACTCCTGACTCTGCACTCGGGAACCATTCCTGGTGGTTTCTGGGGACCCCGTGTGGTTCTGGGGACTGAACGTGGGCAAGGAAGGCGGGCGCTGACCTGCCGTCCTATCTCTCTGGTCCCATGCTTGTGTTGTTAACGTTGTGTTTTAAACATCACTGCAAACATTCCCAATGTTTCTGGTATTAGTCATTTATCATTTAAAGTAAAAAAAAATGGTATTCAAATAACCACTAAACCTGATTTGACAAAAATAACTATTTTACAAAACAGGGAATAACATATTACCATGTGCAATAAGTAAGATAACACGTTCTTCCTAATTTTGTATTTATGTTTATTTTTCAGCAATTTTCAGCAAATAAAAGCATTTTGTTTGGGACTTGAGATACGGAGAAGAAATTCTCTGGAAGGGCCCAATGGTGCCAGCAGCAGCAGACAACCTGTTCACATGTGTCAACTTGAACAAGGAGGAGCACACTTAATGTTCCCACAGTTTTAAGATATTTTTGAAAGAGAAAAAATGCACCCAATAAGCCTTGATTCCAGCATCCGCCCCCTACCTCCCTGCCCCCGCCCCGCACAGGATTTTAAAATGTCCTGTTCTTGAAAGTAAACCCTGGGAGCTGCATTTGTGGGTTGTGATTGCCATGCCTTTCAGCAAGGTAAGATAGCTTAGCATGGCTTTTATCTGCAAGGATTCCCTGAGGCAGTCTCTGTAAAAGGGTTAATGACAGATGTTTCCATTAAATCTGACCTACCTCTTAATTTTGCCATTGCCTGATAATATCCTGGCTTGGTGCTTATTTGCATGGGCAAATGGAGTCACTCCTAACAAGTAACACACCGCCCTCTCTGAAACAAAAGGTCAATTCATCTCGTAAACCCTGGTGCACAATATTTTTTGCGGTAGCAGTTTTTTTAAAAAAAAAATCTCTTTCATACAATGATACTATTTACAAAGAATTAAAAGCTCTGCTTTCTGAACCCCTGGACATAATGTACATCTGTAGGCGGGACAGAGGACGGGCAACAGAAATCAATACGTTTCCTTGTAGGTAACCAGTTAGAAAAATCACTACTGTCTCTAGGATGCTCCTCTTGTTTTTATACTAAAAACAACCAGGACACAGTCAATTTTCTTCACTGAGGAATTTAGTTGAAAACTCCAAAATGCTAGCAGCACTTTTCTATTTACTGAGCATTATTACTTTTGTAAAGAAAAAAAAAAAGTCTGTAAATAGAGATGAGTAGTTATTGAGTTAGGTTGGTTAAAGGATATGGGCTTTTGAGCCTTTAGGCTTCTAACCAAAGAGCTACAATTTTGATGGGGCCAAACTATATTTCATATAGGAAAATAGTAAGTGACCTTAGACCTTAACATGGTTGCTCAGAAATAAGTCCCTCAGAAATAAGTAAGTAAATGCCGTTTAAATAGTTAAGTACAAGATTCTATTAAAGACACTTGTGGTGGGAGGGTCAAACAAGGCAACGAGAAATGTCAAGGGGACCTCATGATACTTACGGAGGGATCTCAAATACAGGCTTCCTTTTTAAATAGTCTCTAGCCAAGAATCAGGAAACACTGCATTCATATAAGGATGCCATTTCACTTTGTAACATTTAAGGAGTTTAAAAGTAGCGCTTGTGAGAGAAGTTTTCTCTCTATAATTATATACAGTGCGTGTCTATATATATAGACATACATATATATCCAGATATATGTGTGTATATATGTACTATATTCATATCATATTTCATCATTATCACCATAGTCTAATCTCTAAGACATTTCAATATTGCAATTCTGGCATTTCATTTCACTTTACTCTGAAAACAGCTCTTGTGTTTTATTGACAATAAATCCACATTCCAAACACTCCTGTTACATCAAAGTCTTCCATTCTCTGAATAGCAAATACACTTAACTGGTGGTTAGAAGAGTGATTCTTGCTGAGCAGCTGATTTTCTTCATCTCACATAACTAAAACTCACAATTGGGATTCAGGCATGGCAAACCATTGAAAACACATAGGAGACTCGGTTACCTGATTCAAAGTTTGTGATTTTTATGACTTTACTAAAGAAACTTCTCTTTTTGCCACATTGCCTCAGCTTTACCTGAAAATAAGGAAAGGCAGAGGAGTCCCTAGCAGTCCCAGAAGAAGTCTTCTCTCAGGGAAGGGGGAAAGATATCGGTACGAAGGGTTATAGAACACCCCCCGTTGCTACATTTAACCCAACATGGCAATCTCCAACGGGAACTCACCTACAAAGCCCAGAAAAGGGTGTCACATCTCCCAGACTAACTCCCAGGGATGCATTTCACCAACAAAACACAAAACAGACAAACAAACAAGCACTGCACTGTAGCACTGTCGTCTTGTTGTTCACCGATTTGCTCCAGTGGGCACCAGTAACGTCTCCATTGTGAGACTTGTTACTGTTTTTGGCATATCGAATACGCCACAGGTAGCTTGCCAGGCTCTGCCATGTGGGTGGGATACTCTCGGTAGCTTGCTGGGCTCTCTGAGAGGGACAGAGGAATCGAACCCAGGTTGGCTGCGTGCAAGGCACCCTACCTGTTGTGCTATTACTCCAGTCCACAAACTAGTAAACCAGGAAATAGCTTTAGAGTTCACACTTTTATTAAAAGTTCTAAGTATTCGTTGGGAAGGAAATGTAGTTGTTTTTTATAAAAACTTACTGACTTTTCACAGGGAGAGGCAGAGCACTGGGCTCTCACTATGTGCATGGGGCTGTGGCTGGAGACTGAGAAAAGTTTTCATGGGAAAGAGACAATGAGAGAGAGAGACAGAGACAGAGACAGACACACAGAGACAGAGAGATAGAGAGAGACAGAGACAGACTGAGACACAGGCAGAGACAGAGAGACAGACAGACAGAGAGAGACAGAGAGAGAGAGAAAGAGACAGAGACATGCCGGGACAGGACCTGGCCATCGTCACCGGAAATGAGTAAATGCATGGGACAAGCCAGTGCAGCATCAGAGACGGGACTGGTGACATCATTCATGGGTAAAGGAGAGGCCAGGACATCTGGGGAGGGACCTGGACCCATCTCCTTTTTTTCTGTACAATAAACTAACTTTCAATCTTTTGAGTTTTGTATGCAAATCTTTCATACAATTCTCAAGAACCCACCAGCACAGGAAAATTTGCTGTCACGCTAACATAAGTATAAAGTATTGAGGAACACAAAATTCAGTTTCTCTTGCTTTCTATTTTCTAACCAACTTTCACCATTTCCAGTGGGCCTCCCCAGGTCTCGAGAAGCTGGAATGTCAAACCACCAACTCTTCCCTGGTGAGCACTTTGAGTCCCCAGTGTTCAGCCAAATATTCAAATGGTCACTCAGGGAGAGACAGCATCTTCTGAAAACCAACACCCTATCCTTGGTTTGCTACTGCATCTGTCTCAATGATAACTTTTGTTGCAAAGCTCTAAACTTAGGCTCTTAAAAGAAAAATGTTTCGCAATTTAGTTCTGAGAACTTTCTTCC
Organism: Sorex araneus; assembly: GCF_027595985.1. Classification (NCBI taxonomy): domain Eukaryota; kingdom Metazoa; phylum Chordata; class Mammalia; order Eulipotyphla; family Soricidae; genus Sorex; species Sorex araneus. The sequence continues at coordinate 63,112,048 of NC_073311.1, forward strand.
ATCTCACCCAAAAGTGTAAGGTCAACAATTAACTCCCCAGTAATAACTGAGTCACTCAAGGTTTATATGGCTGCCATCGAGTCACTGCATCAATTTGACAGAAAATAAACTTTCTCTGCTCTCTTCCCATGTTTGAAGAGACTTTATCATCTGAGCAGCACGGAGAGTTCCAGAGGAACAGTTGTCAACTGCCGTGTTGATCACACGAACATTAAAGCAAAGTTTGCTCCTCATTACGCCATAAAGTATTCTCTTGCTCTGCAGAAAATGGTTTCGACTCACTGTTGCATTTGAGCAGAAATTGCTTTGCTTTTTAAGACAAATAACAGTTCTTAGAGAGTGAAAAATGAAAATATACTCACGAAATAAACCAATAGTAGTTCGATCATCGAATTGTCATCAAACTGTCTCAAGATATTCATAGAGAAGTCCTGTCCCGCAGTCGCACAGACTCTAGAGACAGAACCATACCCTCCATGGCTTTGTTGGCAAACTGGTACACCACAATGAGACGGAGACACACTGCGACACCTCACAGAAAGGAACCTCCATGACTGGGACTGCACACCAGTCCGGGCCCTCCATGGCAGAGTGAGTAAGTGTGTGGCTGCGCGTGATGCAGTCGGGCTTGGGCAGCCGGCACCTTCTCTTCTGACTTCTCATTCTGGTTTCCCCAAAGTTGATCTTTAATGCCTTTAGTGATCAGAAATGGAGTTTGTAGAGAGCTGACCCAAGGAACCCGCTGTCCTGATGGACAGAAGGCGGGAATCTTCCCCAAGGGAATCATCCCATTGGAGTGGGGGTGTCGAATCCTCAGATACTCTTGAGTGGGAAAGAAGGGCACATTCTGTTGGCATGAGGAAGGTAGATCTCTGGAGGGGAAGGGGGGGAAGCCACTGGATATATATTTTTTTCTTGTTTTTACTGGAAAATGGGGCAGTGGGCCAGATAAGCTTGGGAACTTTGGCTCTAAATGTTCCTGTGTGCCTGAGACGGGTGAAGGAAGGGATGACAGTGTCTTAGATTGCAGCCAACACAGTTTCCGACCATGATTATAGGCCAGAGCATTTCCACTAGGACTTGACTGCAGGGAAAAAAAGGGGTGAGCATCACAGGGTGGGGCTTGGGGACAGCTCTCAACAGAGAGAGTCCGGAGGAGGCAGGGCTGGCCAAAGGAGGATCCACGGGAAGCCAACTGCCAATAGGTGGCATCGCTCGAAGTTCCACAAAAACACAGGGGCAGATATTCTGGGCTAACCATTCCTACGTATAGTTCGGAGGCTTAGAAACTCACCAGAGACCCAGGACATGGGAAGTGGCCAGTTTTCTGTGGTGCAGCCCTGGGCGAGTTATGCCTCACTTTCTGCACCCAGAGAGGGCTGATCTCCAAATTATGGCAGTTACCGATCACGAAAACATCCTAGCAACAACACGCAGAGCTCTACTGTAAGAATTAAAATGTGCACAGTGGTTCTAGAAGGAAGGCACAATGCGCTGCCCTTGCCAGATGCTTTATCAAGCGGCATATTATATAATGTGTCATAATGTAGCATGTGCCCATGGAAACATGAAATCACTCATAATTCTTAAGTACTGCCAGATGCGTAGCTATAACAAATTTCAATTCTTTCTGTCGAGTTCACCCACACACTCACTTCTCCAACCAATGTTTCCACTGGTAATGGTCAGAGTTGAGAAATCAGAGCAGAGACCTGCTGATTCACATCTCTGTGGTAATTGCATATACTTTACTTCACATTTGGGGAGGGAGTGCATCTTATTCATCATGTCCTAAGGAGCCTTGCCCTGTTCTGATCTAGAGTAGGTCCTCACTCGCTTGTTGAACAAATGAGTGAATAAGTGAAATGAATGAACAGACGAATGTCAGACAGAGCAGCTGGAAGAATAAGCCTCAGGAATGGTACCACCAGGATGAAGAAAGGTCTCTGACACAAGAAGCACTCAAAGCAGAGGTGGCCAAAGATTGGCTCCTTCCCAGAAAGTCTGCATGTTATTGCCAAGTATTAGTTCATGTGTCACTTGTCATAACTTTCTGGAATGTACAAGAAATCCTATTACAAGAGATTCTTGCCATGCTCGATGGAGGCATCTGGCTTTACTTAAGGATGCTGGATGATTTTATTTCTCAGTGGCTGGGAACATGGTCTATTACAACCTTTCTCAAGTTAAAGAATCTCTTAATAGGATAGAATACCTGTGGCAGGTGGATGAAATAAACAAATTTTGAACTCATAATCATAAGTCGCATAAAGGGAATGAAACTGAAAAACCTCCAGGATAGAACCCAGATCTCTCACTCCTGAGCACCACACGGGCACCCTACCTACCCACCCTACTCACTGGCTCTCCTGGAGCCTTTTCTCATCTCTAAGGAAAACTATGTGAATTAAAAAATAAAAGTCAAATCCAGAGTCAACAAAATAATTTAATGACAAATAAATGTATAACAAGGTGGGATTGGGCTGGAGTGATAGTACAGCAGGGAGGGTGCCTGCCTTGCATGCGAGTGACCCGGGTTCAAGCTCCGGCATCACAAACAAAATTACTCCAAGCATGACCAGGAGTAATTCCTGAGTGCAGAAACAGGAGTAGCTACTGAGCATTGCCTGGTGTGGCCCAAAAGAGTCACAAAAAAAGCAAATATGGGGGGTAATTGTCTGCCATGGGGGCAGGGGGAGGTGTGAGATGTGGGGGATGAGGGATACTGGGGACATGAGCACTGGTGGAGGGATGGCTGTTCGATCATTATACAACTGAAACTCAAACCAAAAGTGGTGTCAAGGATAAAACCCATGTCTGCAACATGTAAGACAAGTACCTTAACCACTATATCATCTCTCTGCCTGACAGTAGAATTTTTAAGACAATGTTGCATCAACGATACATTTTAAAGGGTCTTGGGTTATTTGTTTTTTATATTTATATTATACTCTGTCTCCATATAAGACTGTGCTCATATGGTGCTACAACCTTGTTTAGTTGCCTCTTATGCTCCAGCTATAGAGAGAGGTTGGCACATAGTATGTACTCAACATCAGAACAATGAATTCATTATAAACACACAGAGATAAGGGTGTGCCTGTCCCAGAGGAGTTGCTGACTTTAAGCTCAAAGCTTCTGTGCAAGGACGGCTCCTCTTGATGAGACGGAGGTAGAAATACAGTCCCACGGGGTACTAGGCTAGTAGCTAGAAAGTTGTGATCTATACGAAGTATTGGTTTTCAAGCTGAGGTTGAAAAATGCATGAGGCAGAGTGACAGTACAACAAGTCAGGCACTGGTCTCGCTCCAAGCTGACCCAGGTTTGATCCCTGACACCTCATATGGTACTCTGAAGCACTGCCAAGAGTGACACCTGAGAGCAAAGCCAGGAATAAGCCTGGAGCACTGCTGGGAGTGACCCAAAAGTCAAAAAGAAATCAAAGGAGAAATACAAATACGTAAGGCAAGTGTCCTCAATGTCCAGGTGCTTTCATACCTCGATGATCCCAGCTGCTCTCTTGTTGGACCTGCCTGCTGCTCTGTCATCCCCAGTGAAGCTCCCCTGGGTGACGTCACGGGGCCTAATCTGGCACAAGAGCAGAGCCCCTGCCTTCCGCCTCCACACCCAAGCCAGACCATAAAAATGGGCCAACATCACAGCTCCTGGAGTGATAGAATGACTCAACAAATCACACGCGGCTCCGTTATTCTTCCTGTCATTTGGTGAAGAAAGAGACCCCAGCCACAGCCCTCAGCATCTTCTAGGGGGGGTCTAACTACAAAGAATTCGCCTTGAGCACTGCAAGAACATGAGGAAAACCAATGGGAAAAGCACGAAGAAGCCCACCAAGCTCAATGAGTGAAGAGACATAAAAAAAAAAAAAACACACGAGCAAATCCTCAGATTGTGTATTTTGTGAAGCTACGATGAGAAGTCCAGAGAACGTATTGAGTTTAAAGAAATGATAGTACAGGTAGACAGTAAGCACAAAAGATTATAAATGAAAAAACTAATACAACCAGGAATGACAGAAATACTGAACATGGTAGGTGATATTTAAAAAAAAAGTAAACAGAAGTTTTGAATAGTAGAATAACAGAAACGGTGTGGGGGGGGCAGAAATTGAGGCATTCCAAGGTAAGAAGGAGGAAACATCTAGGAAACAGCAGAAGGTGGAAAATACTCTGAAAAGAAATGAACAACATGGTGTAGAATTGTGGAATGCATTCAAGAGGAGCAGTATAAGAAAAAATCAGAGTCCTGAAGAACAGGAAAGGCAAATATGATGAGAAAACAATACTTAAGAAATCATTGATAAGATTCCCAGAGTTATAGTTACCACAATTCAAGAGGCTGGAAGAATCCCAGAGAAAATAGACTCAGCTCAGAAAACTCCAAGACACACTGTACTAAAATGGACAAAATCTAAAATAGAGACAGAATATACTAATGCAGCAAGATCAAAAATGAACTTATACACAAAGGAAAGCCAGAAGATGTACAGCAGATCTATCAAATGAAACACTGTGAGCTAGAAGAGAATGGAAAGATACAGTACAAAAACCCAATGAAATGAACACCTCACCAAGGATGCCTATCTAGCTGGATTATCATTCAGATTTGAAGGGCAGAGCTTCACGGACAAGCTACAGATCAGGGAATTTGAGGCCTCGAAACCAGTTTTGCAAGAAGCATTTAAAGAGCTGCTCTAAAGAACAGAACAAGCTTCCCAATCCTTGGCTCAATAACGGAACATACGGTTGCTGTCTACTAGATTAAGAAAGGTGGAACTAGAGCAATGGTACACTGGGTAGGGCATTTTCTTTGCATGTGGATGACCCGGGGTCAATCCCCAGCACTCCATTTGATCCCCTGAGCACGGCCAGGAGTAATTCCCACTGCAGAGACAACAGTAAGCCTGGAGCACTCCACATGCGGCCCCCATTTTTTTAAAGAAAGGAATATTTTCTTCTAGCTTGCTAAGTGATTTTATACATTTTCAATAATGAATTAATGTCTTATTTATATTGGGTAAAATAATTTAGCAATCAATTATCACAAATTGACTTTTATTGATTTATTTTCTGATAATTCCATTTGTCATTCCTTCAAGGTTTGTTAGAATAAGTAATATAAAATAAAATTTTTATATGCCTGCCAAGGGGCCAGGCTGGGAGTAGGAGAGAATCTGGGGACACTGGTGGAGAGAAGGGAACACTAGTAATGGGAGTGGCATTGGATCACTCTGTGCCTGACACAACTCTATTGTGAACAACTGTCTAAATCACGGTACCTTGATACTCTTTGAAAAACCAAAGCAAAGCCTTCCTGCGGAAGAAGGGCTCTGCTCTGAGGTAAGGGGCACTGGGGTGGTGCTCTGACCTCCCTGCATTTCAGAGACGCGTGTCTGTGGACTGGCAGAGATGTGAGGAGCAAGGGCCTGACCCCGGCCATCTGCTGTCCCCTGGATCCTTGGTCTTGCCTGACTGTTCTGTGCCTGAGAGATGAAGAAAGGTAAATAAGTGCTGACAGGTCAAGACCAGCACCGAGGGACTGGAACGACAGCACAGCGGGCAGGGCGTTTGCCTTGCACACAGCCTGCAGGGTTTGATTCCCAGCATCCTATATGATCCCCCGAGCACCACCAGGAGGAATTCCTGAGTGCAAAGCCAAGAGTAACCCCTTTGCACCTGGCCTTGGGCCTCCAGGAAGTCTTAAGCCTCATCTCCTCTGGCTCTGTTCTGCCCACAACAGGAAGGCTCAGCACCCACAGTTACACAATCACCTGAATTCTGAATTCAAAGGAGGGCGAAAAATGGACCCCGCTGGACTGGAGCTTTGTCTGGAGACAGGACCATGCTTATCGACCCATGGATTCCTTTATTCTTTCACTAGAAATTATTTACCTGCCTCCAAGGACTTTTCAGTCCAACTTCATGTAGCAGGATCTCAAAACATCATGCATTAAACACATACAGAATGAACATATGCATCTGTGATTAAAATGGTCATAATTTGGCATTGCCCCAGCTATATACATTTTCCCCAAAGATATAAACCCTTTTCCCGATTATAAATTGTCACGGTGAACTAAAAGAAAAGGACAAAGATCTTCAAATTGGCTCTGGGTGCTGGACTAGCAAGGGTCACTCGCCAAAACACAGTCTCACTCGAGTTGATGTTTGTAAGATTTAACTCTCCTTAACTTTCAGAGGGTATGAGGTGGGAACCCATTATAAAATTAACATATTCTAAAATAGCTTCCAAGGAAGACCATAAAGCTATTAAAACTGCCACCTATACTGGCAGGTGCTCTATAAGCATCTATTAAAACAATAAATTATTGACTAAGGGATTGGGGTTCTTTTCAAGAAATATACATGTGTGTATTGAAACAAAATATATAAATATATTATGTAAATGTAAATCAAAGAATCCGCCCCCCCCCCAAATAAAAGGGGTAAAAACTCGAATCGCTGTTGCTTGTGCATAAGTAAGCAGCTCGGTGCAGAGGGTAATTATGTAGAAAGACATTTTTCAGTGTGTCTCAGACTATAGAGAAGTAAAATATGGCATCTTTCTGCAGAAATTTGCCAACAGGTTAATTAAACAACGTCAAACAACATCACCTCTGCTATAGAAAGTATCAGGGGCTCAAAGTTCACAGTGACTCTTCAAAATGCTCTAAGAAGCATAAGGAGGAAAGTATTACAGCTTTCCATTTGCAAGCGAGGGATGGGTGCTGGGGGGCGGGGCTGCAGGGGGAGAGGGGACGGGGACGAGCAATGATCCAAACCGACTCTCCATACCGGATCAAGGCAGGACAACACAGCCCATCAGAGTTTCCACTTAACTTTTCACCTAAAAGTCACCGTCTTCCGTAGCGGAGCAAGTGGACCCTGTGGTTCCATCCTCGTTCAGGAGGAAAAGAGTCACTTTCTGAGTCACAGCTTCACCCTAGTTTTCCTTTCAGTCCTCAGTTCCAAGCCTCCCCTCTCCCAGCCCCGTTTAATTTGTGTCGAGGTGGCCTGGCCGGCACCAGAATTTAATGCTTCCCTAAATGAACTCTGATTGACATGCAAGATGACTCACTCACAGGAAAACTTGTCCCGCTGCCACTTGGTCAGTTCAGCGTTTGTTTTTCAGATGAACGCCAGTTGAGGCTGAGCAGAAGCCAGGGTGGGTTTTATTTTATGTCTCAAATAAAAATAAAGAGCTGGGTATGAATAATCAAAGTGGCAGGCGCCTCCCTGGATACTTCTAACCCTTCCAAAAGCAGTCCCGAGGCTCAGCAAAATGTAATGTAGTCAAAACAACCACGGACAGCACGAGTACCAATGGGTTGTCTCAGAAAACTAAAATAATGGCCATGCAGAATCCCTTGTTGTCCCAAAGTCTCGTATGATCCAACAATGTATTAGTTTAAAAAAGGCTTTTCAGACGGTCGTAGTCTTAGAAAGAATATTCCTAGAAATAATATGGGCATCAGATAAGAGAAAGATATTGCTATGTAGTGTAACTCTTAAAACAGGCAGAGATTCTGATTAATGTTATATATTTTACTACTTCCCATTAAATAGTAAAAGACATATTATCAACCTGTTACTCAGAGGCTGAACATCAGTTTTAAGGATTAAATGGGTTCTTCACTTCCATCTCTGCAGCTTGCATTTTCTTTGCATGCTTTTCACTAATTAAAGGATAATCTTAAAGTTATGGGAGTTAGAGTTAAGAGAGAAGAGGGAGGGAGGAAAGAGAGGTTTGGGTAGTCGAAAAGCAAAAAGGTGAAACTATGAGAGTAACAAATTTTCTTAATGAAGTGATTAAAAAACTGCATTAAGAATAAAAAGTGAATGGGCTGGAATGATAGTACAGTGGGCAGGGATTTTGTCTTTCATGAGGCCAACCCAGGGGCTCAATTCCTGGCACACCATATAGTCCTCTGAACCTACTAGGAGTGATCCATGAGTGCAGAGTCAGGACTAAGCCCTGAGCGTCACTGGGTGTGTCCCCAAAACAAAATAAAACGAACAAAAAGAATAAAAAGTGGAAATGAACAACACAAAAAGGGTTCCCGTGAAATGTGCAGATTCTCAACAGCCTGCTGGAGAAAAACAATTAGAAAGTGCAGGAAGTATGGCAGGAAATGCTGATTTTGAAATCTCCAGAAACACAGAAAAAAGTGACAAAAAAACAGTTCAAAACTTGACTCTAAGATGGAATGCAGATTCATATAAAACTTTGAGGAAGGTATGAATGTGCCCCTGAAAACTGAAGCAATTTTTGTTGGCATTTGGGAGTCAGTCACCCCATAGTATTCATCAGGAAAACTCACGCTGGAAGACCCAGGGTGGGAAAGGCTGTGGTCCGAGAGAAATGGCCACTGGGCAGCTGCAGAATGAAGCATTTTCATTTTGAAGATCTGCCACTGCAGGTTTCTTGTGTCTTCCAGAGCCAAATCAAGAACTAAAAGATCCTTCGAATGAACCATCTTAATTTCAACATAGCTCCAAGTCTTTTGAATGCACAGGCACATTCACCCCCAGTTTGTTTCTGAGACAGGTAAAGTTACTTCCGCTATAAACAGGAAGAAGTGAGCATGTGGCCGGAAGGTGGAGAGGGCGGGCTGGCAGAGGCTGGGTGTACTCTCGACTGCCTTCCCAGAGGCCCCAGGTCAGCTGGTCCAGGATGGAGGCCACACTCCAGCACTTAGAATATCCCTGGGGACTTGATCAGATTGCTTCAAAACTCGGCATGGGAGCCAGCAACTCAGGAGGTACCATTTCTGGGAAACAAGGTTTAGTGGTATAGGACAGTACTGCAGACAGCGTCACCCAGAAAACAGGCAGCATCTTCCTGAAGAAGAACCCATAGAACTCTTTTAGTCCTTGAAGCAACCCTGACTTGGGACACACATGCGATTATTTATTTCCACAAAGTTTAGTTTCCTAATCTCTGTCTTAGAAAGAGCCGAACTTGTGTCTCTGGTACCACATCACCTTGTAGCCCACATCAGCCTGTCTGGCACTCACCATGGCTCTGCACAAGTTAACCCAACAGCTTTTGTTCAGTCTGCTGAGAGAGTTCAATAACGGGGTAGCCACACGCTACTGCAAACATCGGTCTATCACTTTATAGCTACAGTGCAATGAAGGCTGTTGCAAGGTGAACTGGCTTCATGGAGACGCAGGCAACACCCACGATTGGGAAGAATCTTCACAGCCAAGAGCAGAGATTGCACAGGCAGGGGGACAGCTCCGTGAGGTTATCCCCTGAGCCAGGACCAGGCACAGGACGACCCCCATCCATCACGTGACATATTAGTGCGAACAGCTACGACTCTTGAAGCATTTCTGGCAGCCAGAAGTCTCAGCGTTCTAATGCTTTTACAAGGCTGGATTTTTCCCTCCTTCCTTTTCCCCAATGTGCTTCAAGGTTTCATAACATGCAAAACGTAGGAGCAAAAGTTAAAATGCTTTAATGGTCCCTGTAGGCTATTTAAATAAACACTGTGATTGCAATTCAGACAATCTGGAGTCCATTCCATCTGAAGTCTCCACCCCGAGCTACAACTACTACACAAATAGGGAATTCAGGGAGTCCTCCCCACGGCCATCCACCGCCGCAATGCTCGCCCCTCCGCAGTCCTGGGGAGGAGGGAGCCAGGCCAGACGCGTTTACCCCAGTTAAATCTGTCAGTACCCAGAGAGAGTCGCGCTGTGCAAACTCACTGACACTGCTCACACAGCCGGCCTTTGTCCGGACTTTCCTACAGCTCCGCTAAGCTCACACTCTGCTCCGCAGTGCACGCAGAAACTTCTGCAAACAGCTGCAACAAAAGATGTCTTTCTTTATCTCCACACACTGTGTGTATATATTTACGCTGTCCCTTCCGTTCCCTCCCCCGCCACTGCCAACTCTTCCTACAGACCTCATCCGAAATAAGGCCTGATGGGAAAAAAATCCGAGGCTGTTCCTCATCTCAGGAAAATGCACGGAGAAAGAGGCCACAGGGCTGACCGGGCCCTTTTCACCAGGCCCGTACTAAAATAATCTCCATAACATATGGCTTTATCTGTACCAGGGAAAAGAGCAGACTCAAGAACGAGGCAGGCAATAAATATCTTCAAATAGAGCTGTGCCAAGTGGAAATAATTGGGTGGTGAAATATACACAACCGTGGAGGGTTCCTCAAGGCTTTCAGGTATCAGGACCACATGGAATCATGGTGCCCTGTCTATTTTTCATGCCATCTTGGAAAAAATTGTAATGTGGACACCAAGGAGATAGTGTGAAGGGCCAGTGTATAACTTCCGCATGCAGGGGACCCCGGTTTGCTGCTGGAAGTTCCTTCACACAACATGTAAAGAGATACTCTCTAGCATCACCAAAGGATGGCCCCCAAACAAAATGAAAGTTCATACACACATGTGCACACATACATACATGCACACGCATACATGCACACACATGTGCATGCACACATGCACATACACACATGCACGCATCTATACACATGCACACATGCACACACACACTATCTATATCTATCTAAGCTACATAATCACATATCTAGTTGGGAGTGATATTTTAGTTAAGATAATAGGAAAATATTAGATGGGATTTTTCTATTTTATAACATGGAACAAAATATGTATTTGAAGGCATAATTTTATTTCAGTAAAGTGAGAAAGATTGACCAATTCAGCCATTAAATAACACCCCACATAAATAGTCTAAAATAGCAAATGCATCACTTGACCATTGTGTCACTAACCGTATGCTCCCCGGGACAGCTGGCAGGAGAGGGGCTCTGGCCTAGCTTTCCAGGCCGCCTTCATTCTCGCAGCTCAGAGAGTTAGTGACCACTGTTTCTCACTGGCAGATGCCTCAAGGAGGCAAAGCATTGGTCCACAATGAAATATTAGGCAGCTTTTCAAGCCTTGTAGACTCTGACTAAGAGGAAGTGTTCAACAAGTACATTTGAACCACTAAACCACAGGATAAGCGAAAGTGCTCGAGGCACAGTACAGTCTATATTGCAAGTGCTTAAGGAAAGGGCCACATCACTTTCTCCCCCCCAGGTCAATTTATTTATTTATTTATAAAATAATGTTAATATTTCTATTAAAATTTAATGTCCATTACTATTAATATTAAATTTTTATCAGATTTCTCTTAATTTTTTTTAATTTTTATTTTTCATTAATGCACCATGAGATACAGTAACAAAAAGTTCATGTTTAAACTTCAATCATATGGTCATCCAACACCCATTCCTTCACCAGTGCACATTTTCCACCACCAAAATCTCCAGTATCCCCCTTCCCCAGTTCCATACCTCCCCCTGCTTATGTGGCAGACAATTTGTAAGGTATTCTTTCTCTACTTTAGCTACCTTAAATATTTCGAGACCAGTCCTACCTCCCCTCATATCTACCGAAAGTACAATTGTTAGACAATGCGTTTTGTATTGCTTGTTATGGATATAATATAATGTTGCATGGCCGCTTTTGCAGCTGCGCACTTTAGGAATTCTAAGATTTTAATAATTAGGGTCTGAAGGAATTGCTCCCACAGGTTGCTTGTGTCCAAGATTCCTGTGTGTGTCTCTGGATCGAGGGCCACGTCACTTTCAAGGTAGTATTAAAAGGTGGAGAAACACAGAAATTAAAATTTAGATGGATTCTTAAATAAATATTAATTGGCTCTGTTTCCTAATCAAGAGACAATCAAACTGAGACATGAAATAACTTGGTCAAGGACAGATAATAATCAAACTTGGACTGGGATTCAGGATTCCTGACTCCCATTAAAGGGTGAGCTAAGTCCTGTTTCCATGGTTCTGAACCCAGCAAACTGCCGGGGTTCTAAATAAGTTTTCAATTGTGTTTGCTACGTTTATCAACACTTCAAGTACCTGTGACAACTATTCTGTAATGTGCTAAGAGGAGAAATGGAAAAAAAGAAAGAAACTGAGAGCAAGGTTATTTTCCCCGAGATGCTTGGATATTTCATTGTCAAGATAAAAATTAACCTTATGAATCAGTGCTATTATTAGAATGCATGCCTTAGAAAGCAAATACAAAAGACTGCATGATCAACTATATCATTAAATATAATCAACCACCACAATTTATGCAACAGATAGCATCTATGGCGATCAGCATAATTGGGCTGGCAGGAAGCATCAAAAAATTTGAAGGCGGTTTAGAAACCATTCTGGACTCATGGATTTTAGAAGAGAAACCAGCCCATGCTAAGCCTTAATTTTATCCAGGAGGAGGTGAGCAGAAGAAAACTCCAGCCTTTTCCATTGACTTCTGTTCCTTCGAGGCCATGTGACCACGGTGTCCGCTGGCACCACCGAACCTACTTTTACAAGAGACTTCCATCAAGATGATCTACTACTCACACATGACAATAAAATTAGTTAAAACAGTGTCTCCCTTGACTAAATCGATACCACTAGCTGGTGACACGGTTCAGCAATAGAGCACACACTTTGTGAGGCCCTTGCTTCGATACCAGCACCAAGATCTGTTCTTACAAAGATACCTATAAAATAATGCTAAACAGTCTCCTGATCAAAAATGGCTCCATCCTGGAGGCATACTCAAAGTGGAACTGTGGCATTACTAACATTCATTTCTTAAAACTGTTTTGCTTCTAAAAACAAGCCTAAAGAAGTCACAGGTAAAGTTGAGGAATGACAAAGGCCTGCGGACTCACTATCTGACAATGCAGAACTCAAAGGAGATTAAAAAAAGTGGATAAGACATTTTTAAAACAGGATCTTTGTTCTGACACCTTACAATGAAATAGAATTTTCTTCTGCGTTTACATTGCCAGTGGGACACGGGTTGATTTCATCCTGGGAACCCAGGAGAACTACAGCCTCATGCAAGCCTTCCAGCTGTTCTTCATCAAGAATTGTAATATTTATTCTGAGAGAAGCAAACAACAGATGCATTTGGAGAATGTGGGTTCACCTGGTTCCTCTGGCAAATGAGCTCAAATTCAATTTGCTCGTCAACAAACAACTTGTAAAAGAACCACCACCAGTCCCAAAATGAGAGGGAAATAAAACCATACTCAGAAGCTTCTGCAAATTTTGGAGGCTATGGACAGTCCTGATTTTCTTTCATCTTTCACTCCCCTCCCATTTATAATGTAATTAATAGGTAACCATCAGAGAAACTTTTCCGAGAACTTTTATTTTCTAACCATTCAACACCATATCAAGCTACCTACTGTAAAAGAGACCTCTTCATTTTCTTGGACGATAACTTACAGTTGCTTTAAAAATGACATGAAATGTATTTTCAGCTCTTTTTCTGGATTTACGGCCGTTTTCAATAAAACTGCCAACCAGGCATAAGGATCCATGAAAAACACTTCAGGTCCCCAAAGGACCATCTATCATTTTCAAATGAACATCAAAATTTCAAAACCAGAAATTTTCAATAGAAATCAAAATCTATACATTTCACCTAGCAAATGGTCCAATTATGTACTTCTGATATCTTCTATAAGCATAGAAAGAAATACTATACAATAAATTTAAGTAATTGGGATAAACCACACAGAAAGCAAAACCAATAAATATTACTTATGTATTGCTTCTTTACACTTGCTCCAGCTTCTGGCTATTTGATAGGGGATTTAAAATAGAATAAACTTGAGCACAGAGCGAAAGCAAAATTTCTACCAGATGACTTCTTACTAAATTTCTGATAAAGACCTAGAGTTCCAGCAAGATATTTTTTGACAATCTATATATTGCATTGCCTTTATTACTAATTGGTCTCTTTTAGCATGGCTATTAAGAGCAAGCTAGTTCAAATGAGGTTGGCATGTTGGCATGGAAAATTAAGAGATCTCTTTAAAGCAACCCTAAGACTTAAATTTGTGTGATTTAAAGTAAAATAGCCTCAGTGGAAACTATACTCTACTATTTACTGTCAGGACACATAATAGCTTCTAATTCATGGGCAAAGTATGTTTATCTTTGTTTCTATCGAAAAAAGTTCAATATAAGTATAGAGCAAGTTCAATGAGACCATTTTTCTTTTCAAGTTCACGTTTCATTTCTAAGATCATAAACATTTCCAAATGGGAATATAGATGGACTTAACCCATCATCAGTCCACACACATAAATCTCTTGAGTTTCAACCCCTTTCCCCCAATTCTTCAGTAATGGTCATGATTTTCAGGCATTGTTACAAATGATGCCAAATTCGCCACACAAAATCCAAACTGTACATTCAGATTCTAATCTATAGAGAGCCAGGATATGATCTAACAATCTTAAATCGGGAAGGTAAAAAAACAAAAAGCTACCACCTGCACCTGGATAGCTACCAGCACTGATTATAAAAACTAACTACATTAAATACAGTTAAACATTGCTGTACATTTTTGTACCTATTTGATTAATGACAAGAGCAGTGACAGACAGTTGCAATATGGAATCTAATGTTTATACCCAAACAGTACATCAGTCATTGAGCCCAAATTTACCTTACTCCCACACAAACCTGGTGTCAGGCTCAGTGTTTATTTCTGTAAATTACCAAAAAAAAAAAAAAGGCTCAATATTCAATTTAAGAAGCTTTACTTTTTTTTTTCACTTGAAACAAAACTTGCACTTGTGAAAGGAAATTCCACAGATTTTTTAACGAAGCTTTTAAATTTGCTTAAACCATGCAGCTGAAGCATTTGTAATACCTCTAACAAAAGTTGGGGCCACTGTACAGAAAACAGCTAGAATTGTGGTGTGTTCTGTTGGCTGATTTCTCCTCTTTTAATAGCTTTTATTTTTTTAATCCCTGGAACAGAAACTTTCTCTCATCTTGCTAATAGACCCACTACTTTCCTCAACAGTCAATGGCATTAAGAAACAGGGCCAATTTATTTATTTTTCAGTTGTATGTGCTATAATACTTCCATGGAACGTTTCGATTATACTTGTCAAACTCTTCTTTCAAGAGAAACAACGGTCAGTTCAAAATTCCATCCTATCACCTGTGAGAGAGGCTGAGGGCTGTAGTACATCAGCTGGGCTTTAGAAGTAATGAAAAACCAATATTTATTTTTAAGTATTTTTCTTAAAAGCTACAGACAGTCAGGTAGGAGAATGGAATCATGATTTATAGCTTCCCACTGAATTAGAGAAAATTGTTATGACTTTCACCAAGAAAATCACAAGGAGAGACATGGTGGCACCACCCGTTATAAAAGGGGGAGCGGAGTGTTCCAAAAGCAAACTCAGAGCATGAAGCCTCCTCCACTGGAACAAAACTTAAAGTGATCACAGAATCTCCTGTGTTTTCCCCTCAATATTTAGTTTTTATGTTGGCTGAGTTGGGTACTTGTTGATGTTACAGGGTCACTTTTGGCAGTTCCTGGGGTACCCTAATGCAGGGGATCTAACTAGTGTCTTTAGTTTGCTTCTAGGACTTCCAAACTGTTTAACTCATGACTATTTTTCAAAGAATACAAGGAAATAAAAAAAAATCACACACAAATAAGCATACTCACTCCATTTCATATATGTATTTATTAGCAAAAAAAAAAAAGAAAATAAGCAAGGGACTGAAGTGATAGCATAGCAGGTAGGGCATTTACCTTGGATGCAGCTGACCCGGGTTCTATTTCTCCATCCCGCTCAGAGAGCCTGGCAAGCTACCGAGAGTATTTCACCCGCATGGCAGAGCCTGGCAAGCTCCCCGTGGCGTATTCAATATGCCAAAAACAATAACATCATGTCTCACAGTGGAGACATTACTGGTGCCCGCTCGAGCAAAGCGATGAGCAATGGATGACAGTGATGACAGTTATTCATTAGCAAATAAAAATTGAAGTCAGCAACTGGTGAGGAAGAAATGAAGATGGTTTATAAGTAGGCTTGGAGTAATGGAGACTGGTAAAAATGGAAAATGAAAATGTTTGTAATCCTCTCCCAATTGATTTAAATCCAGCTGTAGAAAGAGGAGTGTTCAGTGCTTTGTTTAGAGTGTTTTTTACTTCTTCTTCTTTTTCCTCCTCCTCCTCCTCCTCCTCCTCCTCCTCCTCCTCCTCCAACTCTTTCTTGTTCCAGTCCCTCGCCAACATGTGTGGCATCTAGCATCTGTATTTGGGTGGCTTATTATTATCTTTCCAAACATATAGTTTGATATTCCTTTAATTAAAATGGTGACCCTCATGGCAAAGAACTTTTCTGGAGAGGGCCATTGTAAACCCACAAAACCCAGGCGGCAGGGCTGAACCTGTTTCAGTGAACATTAAAGAACCGGCAACATCTATGCCTTCATTTTCTTATTCTCTATTATCTATGCACTTAATAATTTCAGAAACCCTAATCAGACGCTGATCAAAAAAGGGAAAAAGAAAAGAAAAAAAAATCCGCACAGTGCTTGGGATAGCACGATAATACCATCTGTTTTCCTTTTCCCATGGTTCCTTTCTAGCCATGGAGCCTGTATTCTGGGTGCTTCCTCCTTAATGGTTCTGACATTACAGGTGACTGATGGGAAACTCACCATATCTCATGCCCCTTGAAATATGGTAGGATCTTTTTCATTAGAAAAAGTCTGGAGAATTTTCATCTTCATGTTGATTGCACCTGAATTCCGTAGATAAAAGACCAACCCAAAGCTAAGAGAGATCTAAGGGAATCACCTGCCAGTTTTCAAAAGGTCATAATGCCAATTTCTTCAGAAAAGGGTTCTGGGGCAGAAGACCCCCCTCTCCTCAGATCCTGACCATTTCGAAAACCAAATATTCCAATCATCCCTACAAACAGAAGCCAACAACGTACCGAGACTTTCTTCGACAATGAGCTCCTGAATGTGCCAAGACCCTTGAGCGTCAGACTCTGAGAGCATGGCTCAACACCGGGGTTCCTCCCAACTGCGGTAGCAACAGAAAGCCGAGGGCAAAGGTCAAATGCTTTTAAACTCTTTGACATGAGAAAAATTAGCCAATGCTATGGAAAAGATACACTCCAAATAATTCATTTTTGCAGGTTTTAACAATCAATATGGAGCACCATATGATAGCTATGGCTCCAACAATCTGTATCAATCATGAAGATTGGCAGTGGCAAACTACACACAGACCAATTTTGTCAAGCTACCACAGTCGGTTTTACAGACTCTGTGTAACCAAGACTTTCTCTGGTGCTTTCCCCGACACACCACACAGCCCCTTCCAAGATCTGCTTCCAACACATCCAAGGGCTTTTCTGAACCAAACCTGACTGGAAACCTTTGGGTCCTGGCACGCGATCCTGACGCTACTCCATGTTTTCCTTCCAAAGGCTGCATCTTTAATACATTATATTGGGTTTTTCCCATCACACATTTAATGTGTGAAATTTCTAAACTCTTCCCCTTCACTTCTCTAAATTGAACTTTGGCAGCCAACAGTTAACTGTTGGAGAGTTGCTTTAAAACGATCAAACCCTTTCTAGATCTGATTGCAAGAAGCCTCAGTGCCAAGAGAGAAATTTCAGTCCTCATCATACACAAAATCAATATGTATGCTTCATACAGCAAAGAAAGCCACCTTGGAAATAATTAATAAAACATCAAAGCTGCCTGCGACTTCAAAAATGCACATAAGACAGAAACATCTGAAGTCATTAGAAGAAATTACTA